>NC_045484.1:2255321-2564821 GCF_009650955.1 Corvus moneduloides | reverse complement strand
TAGTCTCTGTTCATTTCTATGTCAATGCATGTCTCACAGTTCCTCTGCTTGTTTAATTGAGATTTTTTTTCTGATTCTGATCGTGAAAAGCTCATTTTCAGAGTGTTGACAAACCTGACCTGACAAGCAGAGACCTCATTGTCAAAGCAAGGCATGGGAGCAACAAAATCCTGAAATATGGATATGCAATATCCACACAAGTCCAGCCTTCATCTCCCCTTTTCCTCTGCACTTGTGTCAAAGCTTTCTAGTGCTTTGCATTAGTACCATCTCCCCACAGAGGAGACATTCTCCCCTCAAACAGCACAGACGAGTGTTTATGTTACAGAGTTCGTGGCAGCCTGGGCTGGGACCCCACTGTGACAAACACCCTGGCTGTCACTGTGAAGGGACACAATGGAAAAAGAGAACGATGGAGATGGGATCTAGCCAGGCTGTGGGACTGTGCTGGCTACAGACTGAGGGGCTTTGGTGGCTCCATAGAGGATTCCTGACCACAGAATCACAGAAAAAGTTGAGTTGGAAGGGACCCACCGGTCATCCAGTCCAAGCCTAGGCCCTGCACAGACACCCCAACAATCCCACCCTCTCCTGGAGCTCTGGCAGCCTCAGGGCCATGCCCATTCCCTGTTCAGTGCCCCAGCACCCTCTGGGGGAAGAACTTTTTCCTGATCTCCAGCCTGAGCCTGCCCTGGCACAGCTCCAGCCATTCCCTGGGGTCCTGTCCCTGGTCACCAGGGAGCAGAGATCCGTGTCTGTCACTCCTCTCTCATTCCGAAGGAAGTTGTAACTGCAGGGAGGTCTCCCCTCAGTCTCCTCTTCCCCAGGCTGAACAGACCAAGTGCCCTCAGCTGCTCATCATATGGCTTCACCTCAAGGCCCTTCACCATCCTCGTGGCTTCTTTTGAATGCTCTACAACAGCTTTAGATCTTTCTCATATTGGAGTGATGAAGAAGACAAAGCTCATTTTTACTTAGTTTGTACATGCCTCAATAACTCGTAAATGATAAAAGATACACCCTTATGATACATTTTATGATCTCCCTGTTCAAATATGCTGTTATTATGCAGGAAATCTGGAAGATACTACAACTGTCTGGACTTGAGATGGCCTGAAGCCCAGGATGCTCCAAGATCCAATACCCCTCTGGTATCCTTGCCTGACCTCCAGCTGCATTGGTGGAGTACATTATGCTGAAGGTGGTGGGGTGCTGTCCAGAGAGGCTCATGGCCACCATGTCACATGTCATGACCGCAGAGACAGATGGTCACCAGGCCAGGGGCAAACGGGAGCTGCCAAGTCCAGAAATGTGTGCCAGGATCTATCCACCTGTCAAGTAATTATTTTAAAGTGTAGACTTCCAAGCCTTCTGAGTCACCGCAGTGCTGGCTCTGATGTTGTCTCTGCAAGTGATTCATGTGGATAGGTGATTAAGATGTCTCTAAATCTGGCCTGAGGAAAAGTCCTTTACAGCAGTTTGGTCACAGTAAAAGCCAAAAGGCCAAAAGCAAGATCTTCAGTACTTTGCTTTTACACTGGGGATTAAATGTGCTGAATACTTTATAGCTGAAATTCTTTAGCAGCTTTTTCTTAACCCATGTTTTTCTTTTTTTCTTTTTTTTTTTTTTTAACACCACACATCTATAAAATAAAATGTTATTTTAAGCACCTTGTGTTTAATTTTTTTCAAATTTTCAGGTTGGTTGGATCAATTGAATTACAAAATTTACCTGGGGGAAAAAAAGAAAGTTTGGACATTTGGGTTGGAAACAAAGAGATGTTTTGTTAGATGGAAGGGACAGAGGCAATTTCCAGTGGTAGCAAATTAGTGTCAGCAGATCTGAAATAAATAGACACTCTAGAAACTCTTTCATGATGGAGAAGTGGAAGCTGAGCCCAACTTTCCACTTTCTCAGAACTGGACTGTGTAGGGGAAATTCGTGTTCCAACAGAATATGTGATTTCCATTCTTATCACCCTGTCACTCTCAGAAGTGATCCCACAAGAACATCACTCTTCTTGAGCAGATGATTTCCTTGAGTCATGTTCTGCTGTTGCAGTTCTGAATGGTGACTCCTTTGAAATGTTGTCTGAATATCCAGCAGTCATAGGTAATGTGTGGGCAATACAAGTCACATCTGCTATGTCCTGTTAAAGTGTAGGCTGTTTGCCGTGTGGTCAGTGATTCAGCAGTCATATTTTAGTGTTGCAAGCCTCAGAACAAGGTGTAACTCAACACCCTACAATGTTAAATCAGCATTATATCATATATCTTCAATATCATTAAATCATGTGTCATACTGTATTGGTATAACAGCTTTCATGCCAGATGAATCTTACTGAGATGATGTTCTTTTTTTAACATTCCGTGACAAAATGTAAACTATGCTGGCCAAAACACTGTTTTCATGGGACAGTTGCACTGGTAAGTTGTTTACAGTTGAAAAGGACAGAACATTGGTGTGGAAATGTGATTTCATTGCACATATTGCACATAATGCACAGAATACTCCTGCCCTGTGACATTAATATAAACTCTCTCTACTCATTTCACTGTCTGACATGCTGAAATTACTTCATTCTAATGTTGCTATTCATCAAAAACATCAAAAGTGGAGTTGAGGAGCAGCTGGAAAAATTTTCATGGGTAGCAGGTGGTCAAGAACAGCCTCTAGGAATGTGGAATAAAGTCCTGCACCATCAGAACCCCGAATCTCCTTGAGAGGAAAGGTATTCCAGGGGCAGGTGCCAAGAGCAGGCTGCCCTGTGTCTATACAGCTCTTAAACCACAAGTGAAAACACATGTGTACACAAGAGTTTATCTCTGCTCCTCCTTGTTATCAGACCTGTTATTTGCAGGGCTCCAGATCGCATTTTTATGTACGTCACGTTGGTTTTAAATAACTCTAATCCCTGATCCAATTAAAGGTATCACCTCAAAGCGGTTCATTTCATTTCCTTTGAGAGCAGATGCACGCTTAGTATTCGGGTTAGTAAAGCAACCACTACCAAACTGACCTTCCTTTTATCTCACACACTTTCGTCTTATCACCTTCCTTGTCTGTGCCATGCGACTTTCAGATGGGCACCTGGCATGTCAGATCCAATCTAAATTTCCACTGGACAGGCATTCCTTTACGTTAAAATTTGTAAATCCATTTTTAACTCCCAGATGCAATATCTTATTTGGAGCAGATAAAGTAAAAATCTTTTTTTTTTTTTTTTTTTTTAAACATACTAGTAATGACACATTTTTCTTTGTTCTTTCTTGGAACCACTTTTGTTTAGAAACATCTCCATGATCCTTGTCCTCTATTAAAGAAGATGTTCTGAAATCAGACAAAATACTGTTTATTTAGCACCTCATGTTCAGAAGAATCATTGTAAACCCAGCCCATCCAGAGGAGCTTTTGCTGTCTTACACTGCCTTTCTAAAACATCATTTTCCTCTGGACTGACTGGTCACCTTCATTCCAGCAGCCTGCTAAGTGATGGATAATTAGATTTTTTCCCCTTGCATCCAATGCCACAAATGTTCTTTAAGGAAAAAAGTCTCTGTGTGAAGCACGGTGAAACTTTCATGTCTTGAACTCTGTGGCTTCCTTGGTGGAAGATTTTACTCCTTAGTAATGTTGTGCCCATGAATCAATTACACTTACGGCAAAGCAATCTGAAGTAGCTGATAAACAACTGTGGGATGCAAGGAACTAATCCTGCCTTACATCCTGAGGGAATGGGATTAACCTGCACTACCCTCTTTATTTCTTATATGTTTCATTCTGGAGCGTTCTGAAGGAACCAGGTTTCCAGGCCTCAGTGTTCTGATGGACTGTGTTACAGATGCTGTAAAAAAGTCATCTTGTTTAAATCTGTTTTTCTCCCTATGGACTGAAGAGAAGACTAAGACACAAATCCCTTCTCCGAAGTGTTTTTAGAATATTCAGGCCTTGCAGTGCTTCTAGGGCATGTGAGTGTTTTGCTACGTGAAATTCAAAAATAAGAGAAAAACAAGAAAATGCAAATTCTTGGCTCTTCCTTCTTTCGTAGCTGCCTGTGGTGCATTCTGGGGGAAATTCTAGAAAAAAATCTGGGTTTAAACAGCAGAATTCTTTCTGAAGCTCTTCTGTTTGATGTAGCTATTCACTGCCTCTAGTGATGAGCTCCTTCTAAGTCTATGTTAGCTTCAGAGTATGCTTCTTAAAAAAAATAACCTTCATGGAGATAAGGACATGCTTCAAACATAGAACTGCCAAGAATGGCTTTCCTTCCAGAAATAGGGGTTTTATATGTTAAAATACTTTTATAAAGTTATTAAGAAGTTTCGTCTGTATTTGTCTTCAGTTTCTGTTACCAGAATGAGATCCTTTTTAAAAGTGTCTCAACTATTGGTGTAATTATCACCTTCCCTGTAAATTATATGGCAACATTAAGCATCCCGTCTTTTCAAAGATTCCAACACTAACATTCTCTTCAAAACTCCATACTTTTCTGTTCACATGCCATGCCTTGGTGTTCTAAGTTTGAAATTCTTATTTACTTGAGATGCTGATAATCTTAATTTGCAGATTGTTGCACCCGGTTTCCATTTAGTTATTATGCAAGGAAGATACAATTTTTTCCCACTGACTTATTGCTGTATTTACATTACATTTCTTCTTTTAATATTTTTGTTTATGTCTTTATTAAATCACAGATGGTCCTGATTAAATTAGGCCTTAAGTGATGCGTTTTCGTTATGAAATGATTTAAAGTGCATACAGATAAGGTTCATACCTACAGCAATGTCCTGTACTGAGTGTATTCACTCAAAAGGATGATTAGTGAAGGAACCCATTTGAATGACACAAAAAGAATGAAACCAAGTTCTAAACTGGCACTTCTGAAGGAAGAAATGAAAGCTTCCCCTCTCTTCAATGTCTTTCACTATTGGCTGGATATTAAATCAGGGAAATCATTGCTGTCCTTCTTGAAAAGTATTTGGGAAAGGGAAGATTCTTCTTCTCCACCAAGACAGTTTATATTTCTTTCATGCTCTCAAGCATGGGGATTCCAGTCCTCTCACTTTGGTTCCATGATTTGGGTGGATGTGAGTGCCAGCACACCCCTAGCTCTGGTTCACATCAGGGGTTTCACTGACAGCAGTTCAAGGGTAGCATCAGGTCTTCTGTTTCTGGGATTTTCAGCTTCTCAGCACAGTCATTGCATTTGAAATTAAACCTTACTGCTGTGTTCACCAAAACAGAAAGAAAACCCCTTTTCCCTCCCCATAACACAGTGACAGCTGTATAACCACAACTTTGCTTGCTGCTTCACCACTTCCCTTCCCTTGCTATATGTGAGTTACAGTGGCCCTGTGCAGTACAATTGATATTTACTAATTCCCTCCACTTATTTTGTCTTTGACAAATGAAAAGGTTCAAATGAAAAGGTTCAACCTGAGGGTGATGTTAAAGCGAGAGATGGCTCACAGATGTCACCCTCCAGTGCAGGTGTGAGTCAGTAGGCTTAGCCTAAGCCAGTGAGGAAACTTGCACTCACTTTCTGACCTCATTTGAGGAAGATGCTGCTGGAATCCAGAGCTTGGACTAAATGACCAGTTTAGTCCTTTTCTCAGGGTAGATGCACTCCACAACAAATCCCTTCCAAAGATTAACCATTGCTCCCCACAGCTCATGGTCCTAACCCAGAAATGCAGAAGATGAGCTCAGGGCACACACGTGTTTTGCACCTCAGCTTGATTCCTGCAAACCAAATCTTCTGTACTCATTGCACTGCTCAACAGCCCTCCCATCCATGTTTTACAGGTCCTGCTGATCCCTGCAAAGCACAATGTATTGTGCCATCTCTCAACCACATTGCTGCACAAAAACTGCAGCAGGAGCTGGCCCTCGAGTGGGATAACCATTGCTGCATGCAGTGGACTCTGCCCAAGAAAACACAAGGATACTCCATGTTTTTAAGCCTGATGTGTCAATGTGGTGAGAACACACTAGAAATAATCACCTCAGCCTCTTGAAGCAGCAGAGCCTCAAGTTCATGGAGGCAGAATCTCACCTGGTAGTACTATTCTGCAGAACACGTTTCTTTTTCAGAGTGCATTGTTTTTTCGTGTTGTTTTTGTCACTTGGAATGGACTGTTTTGTTAGTCCATCCTTAGACACAACATGGGAGCAGATTACCTACATGGCAATTTCTCTGCACTTCGTTGGCTTTGAATTTTAGTTGGTATTTTTGGTTGAACTCAAGACAACCACTAACTATTCCACTGATTACAGACTGATCAATTGATTCAGGTGAATTATAAAAGTTACAAGCAGCAGTGCCACAATGGAAATATGAGGGGTTTTGATGTGTCTTGGCATGATCTAACTTTCAGGAAAAGGACCAATCGTCTGTTTCATGGTAATGAAAGCAAGCTTAAAAGCGGGGCAGAACATCTGGAACTTGAAAAGATTTGCAGTAAACAGAATAAAATAAAAATAGTAATCCTGTGCCCACCCACACTGTACACAAAAGTGCTGCAGTAAATTGTTCTGACCACAAGTGCAAACTGAAAGAAAACTATTTGTACTTTATTCTAGCTGAAAACTATAAACTGTGTTCAAAAAGAAGACATGGAAATGTAGTTCCTTTAACCTGCAGGTTAATTGAGTCTTTTTGTGCTGTGAACAATGGTGTAAGGAGAGGATTCAATGGTATTTTGGTTTCAGGATTAGAAAATTTAAATATAAATGTAATTTACTATTATGATTACTAAGTGTCTTGGTCTTCAGGAGACATGAAAGAAGTTGCAAGGAATTCTGTGTAACTCATTAATTAAGTCCCATTTAAAACAATCAGGCAACAATTTGTTTCATGTTCAAGAAAGAAATGTTGTGGCCAGAGAAAAGAGATGAGTATTTTCAATAATTAATGATAACCTTGACCATATGCAGGAGCTCCTTCAGGCGTGACCAAATGATTTCTGGCAGACCACATAGATAAATCCCTGTAAAACTCCAGTCTGAGAGAGTGTTTTGATGAATTATATTAAACTTTGAGGACATACCTCCCAGTTTCATGAAAGAGAAAAACCAACCCTCACTCTCCAGATACTCCTTTAAAAATCCTTTATACAAATATTCTGTCGATTAGTGAAACTCGGTGTAGAATTAAACATTAGCAGAGTTGGTTTTACTCACTGCCAGCACCATGACCTTTACTAAAAGTTGAAGCATTGCCTCTTTAATCGGTATCTGAAAAGAGACGTGCCCAAAAAGTACTATCAAAAATAGTATTTATATCTTCATTAACTCAATCTAATTTCTCTTTCCATAATAAAATTCACCCAGTAGCAGAGCCCAAACACTAACCTGAAGGAGATGTTTAGAAAACCTTGGAAAAGAATGACATTTTGTTCCAATTCCCCCTTCTTGTTTGTTTGAAACCTAGACTGGCAATGGCACACAGAATCATAGATTGGCTTAGGCTGGAAGGGACCCTGAAGGTCACAAAGATGTTTTTTCTGCTTTTATTTCTGTCTTCTCTTGAACATAAGAAAATTTAGTCCTGGGGTTTGGTTCTCTTATTCCACTCACTGTCTGCTGAAATGCTTGATGTTACAGCCTGAGCAATGGTTCCTGTTTCTCCCTGGCATTACTCGGGTATTCATTCTACACTGCCATTCACTTACCCGTTGGCAGGTATTAAAAATTCAGTATTTTATCTGGATTAGGTATACTCTTATCATGAGGAATATCTGAAAACTATTCTGTCAAAGTTCTGCTTTCTTTCTCCCTTTGGTATTTTCACCACTGATATTCCTTTATCCAATACTTTATCTTGATCTATCAGATTTTTTTTAAAACAGGTTTGGACATTAAACCAGTTTCTTTTGGCCTTTTCCCCTCACTTCTCATTTTAAAGCTCTTCTTATCAGCCATAAAAGCCTGCATGTCAGAAGGCAGTTTTCCCAGATAGTCAGATGGAATCCAACCTTTGAAAACTGTCTCTTTTAGCAAACGTATCCCACTGGCAAAGTATTCCCAAGCCTGCCTTTAACACTGATATTTGAGTCATCTGTTGCTCATCACTACATCATACGCCCTATCTCCCTCTGTACTGACAAGAAAAAAAATTTAGGGTAGTCACTAAAATGAGACATAATTAACTCAAAAGTGAGTGATGGTGTTTCTAAGTTCGACATGCACTGCAAAATCAAACTGCCATGAAAGCCTGGTGCAACTCCCTGTGAAACAGGCAGGCTCATTGCTAGCAACATTTACTGTCGTAGAATCATGGAGTCGCCTCCAGGTTGGAAGGGATCTCAAGGATCATTTGGTCCAACCTTTGTTGGCAAAAGCATGGTCTAGAAAAGATGGCCCAGCCCCCTGTCCAGCTTCATCTTAAAAGTGCCCAACGTTAGGGAATTCACTGCTTCCCTGGGGAAGTTATTCCATGACTGATCATTCTCATTGTGAAACGTTTTCCTCTTGTGTCCACTCGGAATCTCCCCAGCAGTAACTTGTTCCCATTTCCCCTCGTCTTTTCCATGTGACTCCTTATAAAAAGGGAGTCTCTATCTTCTTTGTGTCCCCCTGTAAATACTGGAACATGGAAATGAGGTCTCTCCTCAGACTTCTTTTCTCACAGCCAGACAAACCCAAGTCTCTCAGCTTCTCTTGATGGAGCAGCTTCCTGTTCTGGGATCATCTTTGTGGCCCTTGTCTGGACCTTTCCCAGCCTGTCCACATCTTTTTGGCACAGTGCCACATCTTTATATTAAAACATAAATCATTAAGTTGCAAGTTCTGCATTTAAAAAAAAATCCTTGGCATAACGAGAAAGCTGTATTTGATCAATCCTTGCAACTTTGAATATCTCGTTCATCTTTATCACTGCCATTATCTGTGGCAACCAAACGTTGCCCCAAAGCCCTGTGGAGGTCATTTTAGAAGACCTGATTATGTTAAATTATTTGAAATATATTCAGTTTTGGTGGGGAAGAAAGTGAGCCTGGATTGTCTCTTGTGTTTTAAGAAGCTCTGGTCTCCTGCAAAGGTTGTTCATGGTGAATCATCTCTTTGCAGGATGCTCATTCAGGTCACGCCCAAGACACACCCGAGGGGATACAAGGCTCTAGAAGGGTTATGTAACCTCCCTTAGCAGAATGTTTTCTGATCATGAAATGCCCCCACAAGTGAAAAATACATTCAACTACCAGATGAGAGCACAAAGCACAATATGCAGAAGAAGGGGGGCATGAAAGCCACAAGCACTGCCTCCTGAAAGAAGGGGGAGGGCCACCGAAAGGCAAAGAGGAATTGATGGTGCTTCTGCTTGCAGCAGCAGAGTCGAAAGCAGGGGAGTGTAAAGTATCCCTGGCAGTTCTGGAACACTGAACCTAAGCTAGATTTCTTTAAAATCAATGGAGAAACGTGCTAAATGCAGGAGTCACTGGATGATCCCACAGTGCTTGTGCTCAGAAGAACAATGTCCTTAAAAGCTCATTCATTTCAGATTTACTGTAGTGTCACTGCGCTAATTTCAACAAAGCAATTTTCGACCAGCAATCGAGTATACCCATTTTATGCTAATATAGATTTGATTAGCTGGCTTTCAGGATCTCTCTCTATTTCTAAGAAGGACTGAAACTCTGCTATTTTCTTTCCTCAGGCATCCTTTCCAATCTAATTCATATTTGACAAACGAGACGAGAAATCAATTGTGTGCAGTATACACTGTATAATGACCCAAAAAGTTCCTAAAATAGTTATGCTTGCTCCAGAGCAGTTATTCAGGATTCTGCACACAATTCTTTGGCATTGTCACGCCTGGCCAAGTGCCACGGAAAACACGGCTCTGTAAAACAGAGGCGAACCAAATGGGATGGATCTGTGCTCGTGTCTCTTCTAAGTTGCCTCCTACATCAGGATTCATTCTGACCTTTTCCATTGCATTTAGGAAAACAGGAATGGAGTGATATGGAAAGCTGGGATTGTTCAACTCCTAAAAACACAAGGACTGTACCCTGTGCCCGTACCATTCCCATTTCCGTGGCCTTGAAGAGATTTTAGTGCCAAGACAGCAGTTTGGATTTCCCGGGATTTCACAGACTTCCTTAGAGCAGTTTGGATTTCCCCAGATTCGAGGGTTCCTTACCTCTGCCTTGGCATGCGGATGAGTGGCTGTTTGTGGCACCTCTTGCTCAAGCCGAAGAGCTTGTGCACCGTTCTCTGGGCCTTGAGGAAGAGCTGCTTCATGCTGTTCTCCAGCTGCTCGTAGCGGCGTTGGAAATTAGAGTCCATTGTCCACAAATGCATCACAGCAGATGTGTTCAGGAAATAATTCATAGGCAGCCTCTTCATAAATAATTTGAATTCATCTGAAAAAAACCAAATAATTAATAGTCTTTAATTATGCAGCTATGGTTATTCTCGCAGCAGAAATTAACTTCTAATTTGTTTTTTGCTTGAACCAATTTTCATAAACTCGGTCTTCTGAAATTTTAAAATTGAACTAGACTAGTGTTCAGACTAGAAAGTTGACTACATTTTTATTGGTAATACTAGAATGAAGCCAGCAAAATCCAATATTCATATCATTTTTAAATTAATATTAAAACAAATACAAGCGTTGTCCTTGTTTCTCAACCTGGATAATATGAAGATTAAATAAGGATCAGAGTTTCTTACCTTCAGATCTGGGATGTGAAAGCAAATATGCATTTAATGATCAATGTTTATTGACTCATTTGAAGAACATCAGAAGCTGTCTAAAAAGAAGTGTATTCCAGTACTTAGGACATGCAAGTAAATGTGATTTTACAGGCCATTTCTCTTATATAGATGTTATTTCACCTGACACAAGCCATTAAATTAGACTTTCATAAGTGTTTACAATTAAAATGGAGACTTTCAAAGCATTTTATGGTACTTCAAAATTTTATGACACTTCAAAAATGTTCCCGTAACTTCTTTTTGACTCTAAAGTGGTGGAAAGGAGTTCTTCAGTCACAAGGTCACTGTTACTGTGAACATGCCATGCTTTGTGACTTCTTCTGGTAGCTCAGTCCACACAAAATGTGTAGACAGAGTTTTATTAACAGAATTTTATTCATCAGAGAGTCAGTTTCCGTAAGTGGAATGATTCATAACTTCTGAACCTAAATAAACTTCCATTGAAAGGGCTCGAGATGCTGGGGAAATATGTGAAAATGAGTGGCACCCCGGAAGGCACATGGTTATCTTTTTTCTTTCTTGTTCCCATATATCAGTAGATTTCCTTGCCTGCCCTCCTGCCTGCTGCTATCCTCCCACCCTTCACAATCCATTTTTTTCTTTCAGCTTGTTCCTCCAGCAAAGTCACTTATCCCACAGTTTGGCTTTCACCCTGCCAGATGCTCCTTTTGGATAGTCTACACTTCAGCAAGCTATGTGAAAGCAAAGATCCCACTGCCTGAAGTAGCCTCCCTCTTCAAATGAAAATAATCATAATATTTAACATTGGTGTAATTTTAGGTTGCTCGTGGGAGAGGGTTGATTGGGGAAAACGTCTGCTCACATCAAAGAATACTTCATTACTGTCCTTGTTCATAAGTCTTTTGGTTTAGCTTTAGTTCAGGCTTTTTAAAAACATTTTTACACAAAGCAGGCAAAAATATTTTCTTTTTTTATGGGTGGAGAAAAAAAGAATCTTTTGTAAATAAGCTGTAGTGGCCCTTGACCTCATCCTGAGGGACACAGGGCGGTGATGGAATACAACAGTCCCACCTCAGGAGAGTATTTTCTGTGATGGGTGGAGACTCATGAGAAAACAAAAGGCGTTGAAAGGTCCTCTGGAAGGTAAAAAATGAAAGGCCAAGGGGCAAAGATGATGATTTGATGTTTAACAAAGTGTTTTTAATAATTCCTCTGGGAATGTGGTGTTCACTTCACCCTCATGCCTTCCTCTTTGGGTAGGAGTTGTTCTCCCCTGAAGGACAGCCCCTGTGCTGTCCTTAGGGCGTGAGGGAAAGGAACTGTTTCTTTATCTTATCAGCTATTTGGAGCCTTTTATCTTTTGCTTTTTCCCTTCCTTTATTTTGTCTGAGTTGGTTTTTATCCTCTGACAATCAGGAATGTCCATTTCTGGGTGTACAGCTAACGATTTGAATTAATGGGAATATTTAATAAATTCTACATTGCCAGATGAGCATCTCTGTGAATCTTAGTGTAGTTTGGGGAAAAACAGTTTCGTTTTCTCCTTCCCAAGTGATAATTATTCCTTCCTTAGAACTACAGAGTAGTTTGGGTTGGAAGGGACATTTATAGTCCAACCCCCACTGCGACGAGCAGAGACACCCTCCACTAGATTAGGTTGCTCAGAGCCCCGTCCAACTTTACCATTTCCTTATTGGAAATGACATAATTTTCTTTTTAGCTTTAAGTAGCTTTAGTTTTGGGTTTGTTGACCATTGCCAAGGGGGAGCAGAGCTGGGCTCTGCTGTTGGTTTAATCTTTAAACCACCGAGGCTTTGGGTCTAGCTGGGCAGGGCCTGGTAAGCTTCAACAAACAAAAAGGGGGTCTCGGAGGTCTGGGATTTTAAAATTTAGGTGTTGGGAATCTAGAAGATATGGAGGAGATAAACAGACATTACTGCCTGGCAAAGCTGGAGACGCCCTGTGTGAGAGAAGAATGCTAAAGCAACCACAGAACTGGGCCAAATGAGCATTAAAGGCAAAGGGATCAATACCCAATAGAAGTTCACACACTAACTAATGGAAAGAATTGTGTAATGTAGAACCAAGGAATTCTTTGTTTCCATAAATATATGGATATGTGAGAAGTCTTGTGATGGATATGTGTAGTTGGAATGATTTCCAGTGCACATCCTGGCCAGAATAAAGGAATGCCTGACTCACTGACAGCTCAGTGTCAGAGAGTTTCGTTCCTTCCCAAGTTCAGTGACATCCTCACACTGCCCTTCCCAGTCTCCAGTGCCTCCCAGGTCTGCACAGAAGATGTGACAGGGGGTTATGTCTGGCTTGTCTGAAGGAACCACAGTTCCACTGGCTTGGTGAAGATTTAAAAATACTAAAAAATGGTCTTTAAAAAAAAATAATAATTACTAGGAAATAAGGTTAACTGAGCTGATTTGTCCTTTACAAAGCACAGATCTGCAGCTTGTAAAAATCAGACAAGTTCTACCAGATTTACAGGATTAAGGGTGTATATGTGTATATAAATATATACTCGGACACCTTGGGAGGATTAGATCCCAATGCCACATTCCTGACTACCTGCTTAATTCCTAAGGTCTCTTTTCCCTTCTGTTCCTCTGAGACACTGGAATATCTGCTAAAAACGAGCTTCATGAAGCCAAAACAAAGGCAACTCCCTCAGGAGACAATAGGCTCAGACGGTTCCTTTTCAGCCCTCACACCGCTCCAGTCACTTATTTAAGAAACGTTGTCACTTTGCTGTCCTCTGCACCATGGCACTAATCTGCTCAGCTAACAACTGCTCCATGCAGTGTTTGGAAGTGATAAGGGCGGTTTTACGCTCCCCAACTTGCGATGCAACAGCATTTCCAATAAGAAAATGCTTCTTTTTCTCCCCGTAATAAACATGGTCTTTGACTGCCCCTGTGCCCTGTCTGATCCTGCTAATGAGCTCCCTAACGCAGGTAAAGGAGAGACAGAGATGAAATAAGCACGGTTACACAGTGCCTGCTGCATTAAAAAAAAAAAAAAAAAAAAGGAAGAAGGTAATGTGCCCATATCTTAAACAGACACATTTCATGATCTGTGAAACTACAACATGAACTCCTAACACTGAGAGATGATTAGACTATTACACTCTAATCAACACACGGTGCCAGCCATTCCTGAGGATTAACAGCCAGTATTACGGGCCTGGGGGCCATAGAAATTGATACTTTAATCCACAAAATCAGGGAATATCCTGAGCTGGGAAGGACTCACAAGGACCATTGAGTCCAACCCCTGGCCCTGCACAGGACAACCCCAAAAAACAGACCATGATTCTTGATACCACATAAAATCTGATTTCAGCACTTCCTCTTTTATTTTCACATGGGTAATACGTGCAGTACGATTTTAGATATCCTTAACTAATTGCAAATAAGGTAAAAAAGGTAAAACATTATATGTATATGGTGGGTCAGGCAAGTTCATTTTCTGGCTGGTTGTGTCTCTTTTCACCTCCCCTTTTCTGTCAGGTAAATCTTCCTCGTGTCAACAGTGCCTGGAGATGGAAATGGCATCCCATATTTCAGCGGGAAAGAATAAATGAGAAATATCATAATGGGAGCACACATTACTGCTGAAATCCAATGAATATCAGACATATTTAGGCTGTGAGAATTACCCAGAGCCGCAGAGATGTAACTGGGATGTTATCTGATGTCAGAGCAGGGCTGAGTGCTGAGTGCTGAGTGCAGTAATTACCACTCTGCAGACGGAGCTGGCAAAGGCCAGAAAAATCCAGGAGGCCTCATCCAAGGGTTTGACAGTGCTCTGCTACAAGGGAAAAGTGTGCCTGGTCACTGTTGGAAGAGAACAGGATTTCTCTGCTGTGAATATTTTTATTTTCCCTGGTATTTTGCTACAAGGTCTGTACAAGACTGCCTCACCTACACAGCACACTTCTGGTTCTGTTCCAGCTGAGGCCGAGTGGTTTGTGCAATTTCTCCAGGCTGCCAAAATGTCGTGGGTTAGCTTGTTTCCTAAGATCCCTTGTGGAGGATCTTGGGAAGCACCTTGGAAGTCGATGGATTTATTCCTGCTCGGGGATTCAGAACAGCAGGTTATTAAAGGTGCTGCAGGCTGACATCTGACAGCAATGTAATGCTGGAAATGTGGAAACACCAAATTATGTCACTGCACTTTGGTCTCCTGTTTCCTTTTAGAGTAAACAGAGCAAGTCCACAACTGAGCTTTCAAACTGCCATTCCTAAAATTTTGTTTTAAATCCTACAGGCACTGTTTCCCCAATCAGTATGACAGAGATTATCTCAGGACTAAGGGTGTTGGAACAATTTCCTCCTTCAAAAAGGCAGGGAGGAGCCTGAGCCTCTGCAGTCAGGGTAGAAGGAGCAGGGGGATAAAACAGCAGCCGTAGCTTGTTTCTAGGGAGGTCTCAGTAATGTGCTTATGGAAGACCAGAACTCCTAAGGAAATAGGAAAATTCAAATTTGACATGGATTTCTATCAAAGGAAAGAGAATACTGTATTATTTTTTTTCCCCTGCTGGTTCTTATTACGGCTGAAATTGATGACAACATACACGTGACAGTAATTAGGTGAGGTGAAAATCTACGTGCAGTCTAGGAGAACATAAAACACAGTTTGAAAAGAGTCTGCATTTGGTGATATATTAAGAAAAAAGTAGTTTCATAACAAAGCAACCTACAAGAAATTTCAGCCACCTTCTCTCAGTCTCCAGAAATTACAGTTTCTGGGGAGATGACATTCCATCAAGCTTTATTCTGTTGTTTGGTTTAATGTCATATTTTCTGATGAGCCATTTTACCTGACATGAAATAATATAATCATATGGAAACAAAACCTTTACATTGGAAATTAGAGCATAGTGTTTCAGTAAATGTATAACCCTGTCTAATTGTGGATTACATCATCTACCCAAAATCAATTTTAATTTTTTTAAACAATATTCAAACCTTGAAAAAGCAATTATATTCTCTGAGCAGAAGCAGCCTGACAATAGCTGAAAAAATTTAAGAATCTTTTGGTGACTGAAACATACTATTCACAATTATATATAGTCTATGTATTCTCTAATGTTAATAAGGTTTTGGACTTTAGAGGTTTTTTTTTCATTTAACGAAGTTCTGTAAAAATACATATATAGGAGAAAACCCCTTTTTACATCACACTGGCATGTCAAAATCTACCATTAGAGAGCAACCTTAATGGGCTGTTTTGTCATTTCTCTAAATGAGGCTCTAAGGAAACATTTTTCTGCCTTAAAAATCTACACATCTGTCATTCGTACACGCATCCTCTTTTTTAATCAAGTTCCTTAGCCTGCTCTAGAGGTATTAAAACTCTGCCATCACAGTCTAGAAGTGAGTAATACCTCGTGCAAAAACCGCTCTGCTTTGGCTCTAACAAAATGTTACAGTGGGATTAAGGTGAGCTGACACAAATGGCCTGGCCTTTAGTTAAAGTGAGGGTGTGACGATGTCTGAACAAGCAGTGATATCTGATGGGCTGGTCCAAGTGAGAGTGCTTCAGACAACTCCGAAATTAGCTCGAGTGCCTTCTTGTTCTCCACTGTGCTCCCTCTTTTCTCACTCCCATAATGAGACTTGCAGATGATCACTCCTCTGTACAAAGCACTGCTACCTTAGGAAGCCAGCTCGCTTCTCAAACCATAGTGTCGGGATCAGATGTTAAGTCAGGCTTGATATTTCCTTGGGCAGTCTGTAGTCTAAGGAGAGACGATCTTGTGCTTCAGCCAGGTCAACTCTGACATCAGATCAGCTTTCTCAGAGCTTGGTCCAGTCAGGATTTGGAAACTGCGGCAATCAAGGCTCAGCTGCCCTCGTGGAGAATAAATTTCCCCATATCCCCAGTGTGAATCTGTTTCATTTCACTTTATGCCTGTTGTCTCTCACCACGCAGAGCCTGGCTCTCTCTTTCCCCTCCCTGCAGACAAGGTGGCTGCTCTGAGTTCCCCAAAGTCTCCATGCCCAAGGCTGACCAACCCCTCCTGGGGCCTCTCCTCTCAGGGCAGCTTCTCCAGTCCCAACCTCTCTGAGGACATCCCTGACCACCCTCCAGGTTGCTGATGTCTTTCCTGTACTGTGGAGCCCCAAACTGGATGCGGCATCTGAATGTGGGCTAAAAAGCACTGAGGCTAATCCCCTCCTTGACCTCCTGATCCCTCACCTCCTTCGTAGCACCCACGATGTGGCCTTGGTACTGTCAGGGCACTCCGTCCTCTGCCCCAGGAACCTTCCTGCAGAGCTGCTCCTGGCCAGGCAGATCCAGCTCCAAATGATGCTGGGGCTCTGCCTGTCCAGAGCAGGATTTTCCTTTTTTCCTTGCTGAACTTCACCAGGTTCCTGTTGTCCTGATCCACCAGCCTGTCCAGGTCCCCCTGTACGCCAGCCCTGACCTTGAAGATTTCTGTCTCACTCCCTCAAACTGGAAACATCTACAAACTTGATGAGAGTGCAGTTTCTCCAAGTCACTGTTAAAGAAAGTAGATAGAACAAGCCCTGGGATAGACCCTGGCTGTATCTGGGACAAACCCTGGCTATATTGCACTTGCCACCAGTTTTTCAGACAGGATGTGTGACCCTCTAACCCTGCACTCTGTCTCCCACAACCTTCTGGTGTCCAGGGTAAGATACAGTGCTGTGGATGGAAGGACAAATATGGGTAAAAATCCAGTTGTATGGCCAGATTCCACGTGTAAGAGCCTTGCTAAAACTGAAGTAAATGGCACCCATTGCTCTCCTCTCATCCATAAAGCAGCATTTTATCATGGAGAGAATGAGATGGGTCAGAGATGATCTACCATCTTTTTCCTCATGTCCTTTGCTCTCCCTTCGCCTCAGCTGGCTGCCAGATGCCCCCCACTCTCTCACTCCCCAGGGTGTCAACATAAGATAGAAAAGTTCCTAGACTGAGATAAGGATGGGGGGATCCCACTTATGAATTACAGACGTGGGCAAAAGTGACTCAGCTTTGGGAGAATTAACATATTGCCAGTTAAAAATAGAGTAGGATAGTGAGGAGAAAAAAAGATTAAATTAAAGCCACCTTCGCCCAGCCCTTCCTTCTTCCAGTGCTCAGGTTCACTCCTTAAATTCCCAGTTCTCCTCCTTCCATGATTTTCCCAATGACCAAAGTGAATCTGACCAGTCAGTAATTCCCTGGACCACCCGTTCAGGCTTTTTTTGATGATCAGTGTAGTATTTGCCTTTCTCCAGTCATCAGGGATATTCCCCAGTCTCCATGATCTTTCAAAGCAAGGAGAGCTGTCTCTCAAAACCCCAGGTGCAGTCTGTTAACTCCCATGGCCTGTCAGGGGTCAAGCCCTCTCCAATAACCCTTGACTGCTCCCTTGCTCACTGCTGGTGCCTCCTCTTCCTGAGCTCAAGGACCTGCAGGATTTGCTGGTGGAGACTGAGGGCAAAGAAGGCATTGAGTACTTCTGAAGCAAATCCCTAAATCCCTCAACCTGTTCAGCAGCAGGCCCACAATTCCTTGTTCAATCTTTTACCTCCAGCTAGAAAAGCTTTTCTTGTTGCTCTTGGTGTCCCTTGCAAGCCCTGGATGTAGCTTTTCCCATCACTGTCTCCGAATGCCTGGGCAGTGTTCCTGAGTTTTTCCTTGGTAGCCTGTCCCTGTTTGCACCTCCTGTGCTGCTGCCTTTTTGCTTTGTAACTCTGCCGTGAGCTGCCCATTTTAGCAAATCCCAGTGTGTGACCTGAGCATCAGAATGGACAGTTCTGCTTGAGGATGCTGTCTTAAAGCCCGGCCAGCTTTCCAGAGCTCCTTTGTCTTCAGAGCTTTCTCAGAGGGAACACCTCCTCCCAGTTCCCAGAATTGGGAATTCTTTCATGAAGCCCAGGTCTAAATTCTGCTTCTCTCCTACCCTGTCCTTTCCAAATCCTGACCACCACTATCTCACATGTCCTCTACAGACAAGGCTGCCATTGATTATTTCACCCCCAAGTAGCACTTCTTTGTTAGGGAGTAGTCAGTCCAGCTCTGTGTCACCCCTTTTTGATTGATCAAGATGTTATTGCTGACAACCTCCAAAAGCCTCTGTCTAGGGGTGACCTTATGATGTGTATCCCCTATCGCTGCCCTATGCCCAGGAATTAATTTTGTGCCTTTCTGTGCCTTTAAACTGAGCCTGAGAGGGGGAAGGAAAACCTGAGCAAAACTTTTTCAAAGCAGTTTGCAGCTTGTTCAAGGTCACACAGAGACAGCGACTTTTTTCCAGCTGCGGCAGGGGAGGGAGGAGGCACCCGGCTTGCTGCTTTCCAGTCAGCTTTTGGCCAGTGTTTCAGCTGCTTTTTCTCCAGAGAGAGACTGAGAGTTGGACTTTCTTCTGGAATTTCAAATATTTTTTTTCCCTTTTCTGCTGGACTGCTTCAATATCAGAGCACATCAGGAGGACTTTCCACCGGGCACACAGGGCCTGGCCCTGGGCCAAGCCCCAGCTCCCAGGAGACCAAAGGGAGGACTCGAACACTTTCTCAGGTTTTTCTCCACAGTGAGAGATTTTATTATTCATCATTATTATCCTTTTCCCGTGTGTTTGATAAATAAATAGTTTTTATCTCTTTCGCTTTCCTTCAAGGAAAAAGTTTCTTTTTTCCTGAACCTGGTGGGGGAGGGCTGGTTTGTGGCCTGCCTTCTCTCAGAGGATGTATTTCTAAATTTGGCCAAACTGGCACAGCCTCCTTGACTGCTTGTGTCCCACTGTTGGTCTTTCAGCACATGTCAGGGAGACCAAAGTTCCCCATGAGAAGCAGGGTCTGTGATCCCGACACATCCTTGAATTGAAAGAGGCCTTGTTGGCCTCTCCTCTGACCCTGACCCACAAATTCTCATCCCTGCTGTCCATCCCAGAGCAGAGCTCCATACATCCAGGCGACTCCATAGCACAGAAGGCAACTGCCTTCCTCCTCATCCCTCATTCTACTAATTTCACACATGGAGTGCATCTGAGCAGCACACCCAAGGTGGATTTCCATGTCCCATCTTTTACCATTGCTCCTGTTGCTGTCACCCTGCACTGTGTATTCCTAGGAAAGATTCCCCCTTCTCCTCACAGGCCTGAGCCCTGTGTGGCTCCTGGTGCATTCCAGCTATGCTCTGCCCTCTCTGAGCCCCATCCCATCCGCAAGACAATATTCCAGAGCCATGCCTGTAATAAAGCCTTTCCAGACTACTGCCCGACAGATGAAAAACTTCATAGTAAAGTTTAGTTAAACTAAAGTTTAACTTAAGGAACCCAAAACTTTAGATTAAAAAAAAAAAAAATCAGCTGCAGTTTTAGTTCATTTGTAATGTGTTTTTCCTTCAAAATAACCTGTCTCCTTGTCTCTGCTAATCATTTGCCTACACCTGGTTTTAATATGACTCCAGCCTTCCTTTGGCGTGATTCCTTCTAAGAGCAAGCCAAAGTAAACAGATAATACTGCATAAGGGAAAGCAGCAACAATCAGGACCAACAAGAATATTCAGACCAGAAGCTCTCCTTGGAAAACACTTAGGAAATATCTCCAGTAGCTCCAGAAGTTTTATTTCCCTCCAGAAAAGGTGACACAGAGCAGCAAAGTCAGCCAGCCCTGCTGTGTGCCTGTTTCAGGGCTGATTATCTGCTGGTGCTGTAAACAAGACTATTATTTAATATAAATACTGGCTGGTTTTTCTTACAGGTTAGGA
This sequence comes from Corvus moneduloides, assembly GCF_009650955.1. Classification (NCBI taxonomy): domain Eukaryota; kingdom Metazoa; phylum Chordata; class Aves; order Passeriformes; family Corvidae; genus Corvus; species Corvus moneduloides. The sequence goes on along the minus strand of NC_045484.1, from coordinate 2,544,402 downwards.
GCTGGAAAGAAGGCTGCCAGTTAATCACATACAACAGCCAAGGAAAGCTGCTAAAGCTATTCATGCCACCACCCAGAGGGCTCTCAAGTGGAACTGTGCAAAGAAAAGAAAAACCATTTTGTGAGAGGATTTTTAGCATTCCAAGGTTAGCTAAAATCTTTAGAAATGTTCTAAAATTTTCCAAATTCTTCTAATTCCTCTGAAATCCTCTAAAAGGAACGTTGGCAAGTTTTCCTCTCTTGCTTTGCTTTGAGTCAGTCAAAATACTCCACCTTGACAGAACAGGAATTTTTTTATTGTTATGTCAACCTTTAGTTTCCTATTATAACATCAAAGCTATGAAGTAAAAAATTTTAAAAAATGAATAAACATTTCAAAATGAAGGTTAAATGCTTTACTGCATTCCTAAAATAAAAAGAAAAAAACAAAACAAAAACCCAAAAACCATAATTTTGCAGTTACTGAAAGATTATTCCTGGTTGGTTTATTCAAAGCAACTGTCTCTATATTTTGTAATATTCTGTATATAAATCTTCATCCCTGTTGCAGTTCAACAGACTTTGCTGTTTAGACTGCAAGCTCTTCAGAGGAGAGCCTGGCTCTTATTATATCTTTATAGGGCAATTAGCACAACAGACCCCAAATTTAATTGTTGCCATTTATTACAAATACTAAAAATAAATTTGCCTATGGCTCTAGGCAACAGCATCCTCCTTGGTGCCCTCAGTGGGAGCTGCAATTAGTGTAAGGAGCAAGAGTTCTGGTAGGAAAGATCTCCTAATCCCCATTTTATCCCACATTTTCCTGTACTTTGTGAAAACCTGTTGCTGCTCCAGCAGTGTGACCACCATGTGATCACTCCCATTCCATAACAATGCTTTGTTGATTTTAATCAGGGCAATAAATGCGACAGCAAGTCAAATACCAGTGTCAGCTGTAAATCAAGACCTGAAAGCACAAAGCTGGAAGCCTGAGAAGATATAAACCATGGGACCCACATTTCAAATGGTTGGATGTGATTGCCCTTCATTAAAGTGCTGCCTCAATATTGTGTAGATGTTATTAAAGAGATTTATAAAAGATAGATGTTTTTTTAAAATATCCCACCATGATTCAGAAGCCTGGAGAAAACAAAGTGGTAAAATGAACATATATTTGTTTTTATGTTGCCATGAATTTTAGTTCTTCATGATGCATTACTCAATTTGTCAAAGAAGTAGCAGCTGTGTTCCAAGAAATATATGTTTGAAAATAATCCAATTCAAAGAAGCAGAAGACTGCAGCTGGAAACAACCTTATTTCTTCAGAGAAGAGATAGTAAATCTGAATTTTCCTTCCCCTTCTCACTCCAATTTAGGCCAAATCAGCCAGCTCTCCTGAAAATTAAAATATTTCCCTCTCCAAAGTAAAGGATTTCTCCTTTAAACTTTCTGAAGGACAAAGGGAAGGAAGGAAATGTGTGTTTTCTGCAAGAGATACGGTCTCTGTTTTTCAAGGAGGAAAGGAGATCCACACCTCCTTTTGGACAGACTATTTGAAGTGGAACAATCCAACTGCTACAGAAGCCTCAGGGAAGCAAATTTGGGCGATTCTGACAGGAGGGTAGATCTGTGGGGTTTGGTTTTTTTGGCTGATTTCTTTTTGAAGTGAGGAATGCTGCAGGGATAGCTCCTCTCAACCCTGTGCTGTGCAAGAAAGAAAGAACAGGGCTAAGTGTCAGCATGGAGGTAGAATTGGTGGGGAACAGAGATCCTCTGGTCAGTCATTTATAGCTATAGTTCTGAGGAGCCTCATGAGGAAATTGCCTCAGGCTGCACCAGGGAAGCTTTAGATTAGGGATATTAGGGAAAATTTCTTTGTGGAAAGGGTTGCCAAGCATTGAACAGACTGCCCAGGGCAGTGGTGGACTCACCAAACCTGGTAGTGTTTAAAAAATGTTTGAACGTGGTTTAGTGGTGAAGAGGGTGGTGGTGCTGGTTGATGGTTGGGCTTGATCATCTTAAAGGTCTTTTCCAACCTGAATGGTTCTGTGATTCTTTGATAGATGCTACTGTATAAATCTACAAACACACGTGTGTGTACGTGTGTTACAGGGTTAATGCTGGTAATGTCAGCCTCTTATAGGAATAGGAGACCAAAAATCCTTCTCTCATGAGCCTTGAAAGTCTCCTGGCAGCACATAAAGGTGAAAAAACTGCAGTCAAAATGGGTAGTGAAACCAGAATATCGTCCTATAATTGTGGATTAATTCAGAAGTTCTGCTGGGAGGGAGATAACAACCTTGCCTGGACTCCGCTACGAGCTGGAAGGACTCACATTTCCTACAACGAAACAACTTGTTTCTTATTGTCAATCTAAATATGACCCTGACAGCAAGTTCCCTTTCCAGAATCCAAAAAGGCAGACTCCACAGCTGTCTCTGCAAGTCCCAGAGTTTGAAGGACATTCCCTTCATCCTGTCAGGTTTGCTTTCAGGTGTGATTTTGGTTCATTACTCCTTTAAAAATGTTTCTATCACTACCTTTCAAAGGGATGTTCCTTGGAATTCACAGTGAGTTTTCAAGAAAAATGTCTCAAAAATTTGTCTATGGGTTAGTTTGGATTTTTTTTTTAAACATTTTTATGACTTCAACGTGGTTTAGAAGTGGTCCTGCAACATGGATGTCCCAATGTCCTTTATTATCTTTCAACAGAACTATAAATTCACTTAATGAATAAGACATGTTCCTTATGGGTAGATATAGATATAACCTGTGTCAGTCCAAAATTTACCTTAATTGATCATTCTGGGAACTCCTGCAGTTTGAAAACTGGATAGGGTAAATAAACTTGTAATGATTCACAGGAGGATAAAGGAGGGAAGAGAATGAGTGAAACTGAAAAATGTTCTTGGAAAACACACTGAAGTAAATAACTAGTGTTAAGCTGTTCCAGGAGAAGATTTAAGAAGCTATGAATCAGAACAGACAACACTGCCCTAGAAGGAAAGAGAGGCCACAGAGTGACATCACTCTTAATAAAGAAAGCCCAAAGCTGCCAAGGCAGATTGGAATTCCACCAAGAACGAGGGGATTTTGTCACTAGTTTTGAAGGGAATTACATTATGTCCTGTACAGGGTGGACATAAGTAGAATTATATTAGATCAAGCCTTCTGCTCCTCCTCTTATTACAATGTCACCACGACGTTTGAAGTGCAATGCCATGTAAAACCTTTATAAGTTGATTTGCCAGGTGCAGCTTTAGCAGGAGCCGTATAATGCTTTTAGTTTGGGAACAGGGGCAATTATATTGGCTGCACCATCATTTTTGGAGTAGGAGAGGAACAATTGAGACACTTGACTCTCCAAAGGAATTATGCACATCCCACCTGTTCGTTTTGTTAAAACAATGACACCTCCACAGGGGTGGAAGGGGTGGGGTAGGGGAGTATTGGTCACAGAAGGAATGGCAGCTTGGTGTATCTGCTCCTGTTATTGATTAAACTCCCTGACAACCACAGAGGGAAGTTAATTACTGGGAGGCAAATTAACACCCCTGCCAGATAATAGAGAAAACAATAATTATATTAAGAACTCAGGGGGCTAAGTTTTCTTGGCCCTGAGCCTGAAGCTGAAAGCGGTGTTTGAGAGGAAACCACCGCGCTACTGCTCAGGGCAAATAGTTTGAACCATATTGATTGAAGTCTTTATTCTCAGTGATTAAAAAGCACCTTCAACTGCCAGAGAGTCAGTTCAGGCTGTTCACAAGGAGTCTTTCAATTGAGATTTCAAATGGGACTCGCTTTGCATGGCAATGGGTCTGTCCTGGTCAGCAGAGAGAGCCAGGCTGTGCTGAGTGGCCTGGGCACACCTGGCATGGGCTCTGCGCAAGGAGCTTGCCAGGACTCTTGCAGGGGCATCCTGCATAGAAACAAAGCTAGTTAGACAGCAAGGCTGGATTGGTTGCGTCTATAAATTGAAGAAACCCTCCAGTATTCAGTTTGAATTCCATATCTCATTTTTAATCTTCCTTTTACATGCGTTTTACTTGAATCACAGCAGCTGGAAAAGCAGGAATATGTTCCTGGACTAAGTAAGAGAGGACTTCTAGTGCAAACTGCTTCACTGCAAATGATGGAGTGGGCCTGTGAATTTATAATCTGTCTGTGATGCCAAATCAAACCTTGTCATCTTGTGGCATTATTTAAAGTTTGGAATCTCGACATCAAGTCTGAAAATCAGTCTGGGCCCCTTTTTTCCATCATAAGTGCAATAAGTTCCTTCTGATCAGAGTGTACAACACAACATCTCTGCTTAAACTGACACTTCCAAATTATGCCTGCTGCCCTTTTACTTCCTTTTAGTAATTTAAGAAGCCTTAAAACACGTATAAATGAGACATTTGGTACATTAACTGTGTTTTAAAGTGTCTGTCGTAGAATGTAGTTTCTCTTTGAAGGATTTTTGTTGATCTTTTTTGGGGGGAATTTTTCTGGGGGTTTTTTTTTGGGGGGGGAGGGGGGTGGTTATTTTCCCTTTCTCCTGTCCTAGAAGAACCACGGGGAACACTATAAATGCCAAGACAATTTTTAGCTAAAGATTAAATGGCGATCTGAATTTTTTTAAGACAACATCACTGTATTTTTACACAGGAGTTATTGAGGGCATTTTTTGGCTCTTAGGGTTGTCATTTTTACTGCTGGTAAGAAGGAAGAAGGCTGGAACCTGGCTCAGTGTCTCCATGATGTCAATCTACAAGCTTGGCTGCTGGGAAGAATTACCTTTTTACATGTCAGCCAGCTGACCTTGATTTGAATGCAGTGAGGGGCAGTGGAAAGGAATCCCATGGCGTCCTCTTCTGCTAAAGCTGTTTTAAAAAAGGGTTTGTTGCCACAGCAATAGCAAAAATGTGGCCCTTATTGGGATGGCAAACAAAGTTACACTTGATTTTTCTGACTAGATATAGAGGGATTTTTAAGATTAAACTTCACGGACTGAATGCAGATTGGCTGGAGCTGTGCATCAGAGAGAACATGACGCACTCTAATCACAGCAATAGTTTAAAATGCTTGTCTGATGAAGAGGAGGAGAACGACTGTTCCACTGGTTGCATTCCTTAATGCACTGCTGGAGATATTAATATAATCCATAGTTAAGATGATTCCAGAACTGCAGCTGACAATAGTGTATGAAATGATGAAAAAGCTAGTACTTATCTGATGGTGCAGACTTCTTGCCCCCAGGTTTCCTGTGTCTTTGTGTTGTGATTCACATTTGATCTTGAAGATTTGAATTTGTCTTTGGCTCTCCTCATAATGCATCCTGTGCATCACATGTCTAAGGTTTCTGTCTTCAGCACTGGAGAATCTATTTAAATTTATTTACATTACTTTTTTTTTCTAACTTCAAATTTAGTCTATTTAAATCTAAGCTAAATATGTAACTTTATATTTTGTTAATGGCCTGGATTTGCACCTGCTTTCCTTAAGCATCAGTATATTTTTAGCAAATTAAATAAGTCCAGCTGTATCTGATTTTTTTTGATTGCTACAAAAGAAATGAATGAAAAAGTAACTCAACAGATGTATTGCTCTGTGTTGCTATGTGCTCAGCATCTAGGAGTATCTACATGCAAGAATGATGACTAAAATCCTCTTTTCTGAGAAGTGCTAAGACATTTGTGTGGATTTTGAGATCAAATATGATCACTTGCCATGGGTGGGTGTACTGATTGACTATGTGACTGTGTCTCTGACATTGGAACAATCTTAGAATTCCTATTTCTCAGCTTCTTTACGGCCTCAGCAATCACAAAAGCAATGCTTTCCATCTGTAACAAATACATAAGGCTGGCAGAGAGTGTAGGGAATTCTCCCCTGAGCACCTGCACTTCCAGGTGTGAGCCAATGCTCATTTCCAGTCTTGTTCTTGCTGTATTTTACAACAGTTTGCAGCCTGCCTGTTGGAAGTATCACAAAGTGATTTGTTTTCAAGTGAAGTGGTTTGTTTTCACTGAAAAAAAAAACAGGGATCAGTATCCTCCACAAGAAACAGCAGAACATTTCTGAAGCCAGGAGTGAGGGCACGGTCCTGTTTTATAAAGACTGTGTGACCACAAAGGCAAGCACAATCTTCTGTTGTGCTTGGCTTTCCTAAACCAGTTTCACAGATCTGAGAAGCAGATGTGCTTAGTGGAAAGAGCCTTTCTTGTTCCAAAGTTGGTGTTTTACAGCATGGCCTTACTTCATTTGGGAAAATATGAGCTGAAGGAGAAGCGAGAGCTAGGAAAGTGTATCAGCAAAATATGGTGGTTTTCCACATTTTGCAGTTTGGAAGATGGAGATATAAATTCATGACACTATTAAATGGATAATTCTCTACATCTCTCTGCAGATTTTGGAATGCTGGAGATGATCTTTCCCATTACTGTCAGTAGGTTTTGCATAAAAGTAATTATGTAGGATGCAAATGCTACCCCCAAAAATAATGGAATGGTTGAACTTCCTCATCTTCAGTATTACTGATATTTAATTCAGTAATAAGCTTATCATCTCCTCTATTAGAACCCACTTTCTTCAACCCTTTAAATCAAATTCTTTTATACAAGGGATTTTGGGAACATCATTAATTCAATCATTGTAAAGAAAGGGAAAAATATAATTGAACTGAGGAACAGGACTCCAAAGTCTCCAAAGCAATCTCTGCTGAGCAAACAAAAAACTTTGTTCACATCTGTGCAGTGCTGTGTATTAACTGAGGAACAGACTTCATTTTTAGGTGAACCTTTCAAAACCGTGCATTTTTTCAGATGATTTTAAGTCAGTACATGTAAAGGGTAACCAGTGCTCAATAGCAAGGCACCCCAGAGTTATTAGAGAATTATGGAATGCATTAGACATGAAATCCAAATCCAATGAAACCAGGGATTTAAGAACAGCTTGCACCAGCAATTCGCTTCTGTTACTACTCTGCAATCAAAGCAGTGATGGTGGATGGATGGATAATGAAAAATAGTTTCAGCAAATATTAATGTGAGAGTTAATATCAATTTACTTTGGCTGTACTTTCATCGCTTGCACTTTCCGTGATACTGAAATTTACCTTTTGAATTATCTCTGTAAAGCAGATACAGAAGTGACTGAAAAAATCAAACTCGACATTTTGAGAAGTTGTTCATCATTTAAAGCTGTAGAAGGATGCATTTCAAAATCTTTACAGGGTGACTTTTGATGTTTAATTCCGTCCGTGCAGCCACCTGTCTGTTGGAGTGAATAGTGTTTGTGTCCCGTGGTGGGCATGCTCTTCCCTTCCACCTTAGCTGGCATTTAAACCAAATGTTTAAAAGTATGAGTTTGTCATTTCAAAGCTACTTTGAAATTATGTCTCATAATACTTATTGCACATCTCCTCATCCCAGGCTTTCCAAGGAAATATTCCAAAAGAGATTTTGTTGCCTTCAACGGGGTGGGGAAAAAAAATCCACTGCTCAGCATGTTGTGAAATATGCAGGGAGAAGGCAACAAGCTGCCGTTGCATGTCAGATATGTGAAAATAAATGCTTGATGGAAGATTTTACTTTCATGTTTCCAGGAGGTCTGGTAAATGCTAGTGATAAAAAAAAAAAGAAACTATGAAAATGCAGTTTGCCATTTTCTATTGTTTGAGCAACACTATCATCCATGTCCTTATTTATTTTGGTAGCCTTTTTAACTCTGAAAAATGAAATTAGGTCACTACAGGGACTGCTACAAATTCTCTTTCAATGTCAACAACCAGATCACCTTAAAAGAAAATTGCTGTCATTTCAAGTATTTATACAAAGTGTTCAGATTTCCAAAGATACCCAGCAGCCAACCACACCGAGATAATGGCACAGGCAATGTGTGATCATGGTCTTATCCTTCCCAGAATCCAGAGCCTGTGGATGGTTTGGGGGCTCTTCTTGTCTTCCCTGTGTTTTAGAGCAGTGGGTCATGAACTCTGGAAAATGTTAAATCACCAGCCAGTGTTGTGTGTCAGAATTGGTTTCTTTGTATATTAACTCCTGACAAGACACTCTCAAAATCTTCCCAAACCAGCGATGGGTAACATGGCAACATTTTTATCCCCACTTATCTTCAACACTGCTGCAACCATTAGCTGTGTAAGTTCCACCTACTTCCAAAATGTGAGAATTTCTTCAAGGAATATTTTGACACTCTTTATTTGGGGGGAAAAAATTGCATTCAAATGCTTAGGTCAAACCTTTTTCCTGAAATGGAAAGGCTGAGTTCACTGGGAGGATGAAGCACCTGGACAAGTAGGTGCTCCTATATTGGGGCAGAAGAGGAACAAGAAAATTGGCAATATCAAAGAATAGTTGAACACCAAGAAGGTGAGGAGGGCTGCAGGGACGCTCGTGAAGACTGCACAGCCTTAATCTAACATGGGTGGACTCCACAGTCTGGAATCTCAGGGAAACTTAGTGACCTGACCTTTGACAGCAGGTCGAACTGGATCATCTAGCTGTGCTTTCAGGCTACAAATTCCAGTGAAAGGCTACTTTCATGCACGTGAGGAAAGGTAGATGAAATGCTGCTTGATTCCATTAGAGGTGATATTTTAGGCCGCACGTTAGCGGTAAGAACATGGCTTGTTGGAACGATGGTCTCAGGGAGGACTTTTCTTACGCAGTAGTTCAGCCAAATGCCTCAAGAAACTAATGAAATATGTACATAAAAGTTGAGCAGTTTTCGTATGGATTTTTGATAAGGAAACAGCTGCTCATTTTCTTGGGGAGTAGTAGAGTCTGGAGGCCACAAGATCTGATAAAGGATAAGCAGATGGTTCAGAGTAAACAATTTGAAGTAGCTCATGTAATTTCTTTAAGATCTTAGTACATAACCTGACACTAAGGGGTTATACGAAGCTCGTTGAGCTAATAGTGATCAAGTATTTATTGCTGGAGGGCAGCTAGGGAGATGAAAAAGGCAGCCAAATTTACTGAGGGATAAATAATATACTGCTGCACATCCTCCAAAATGGGATTTGAGTAGTTAAAAAGTGCCAGAGGAGCCTGAGTGAAGTGCAATCTGCACATGAGGATAAACGGCACATTGTGGACTGGAATGTGTTCGGTCATGTAACCTGTAGCAGTCAGGGTGGCTCAAGAGAGAATTGTCTCTACCAGCAAGGCCAGATTGCAGAGCAGAGTCCTTCTATATGGAAACCACAACAATTCTTTGATCACAGAGCAACAGAATGGCTGAGATGAGAAAGAACCCCTGGTCCAAAGCCCTGTTGAAGCAGGGCCACCTAGACCCAGTTGTCCAGGACCACGGCCAGTCAACCTTGGGGTAAGCCCAAGGATGGAGGCTCCACAACCTCCCTGGGCAAACTAGGCAAGTACTAGGTCACCCTCAGTGAAAAAGTGTCTCCTGGTGTTCAGAGGGAACCTCCTGAGTTCCAGTTTATGCCCATTTCCCCTTGTCCTGTTGCTGGGCACCACCGAAAAGAGCCTGGCTCTGTCCCCTTTGCATCCTCCCTTCAGGTGTTTATAGATGTTGTCCCTGAGCCTTCTCTTCTCCAGGCTGAACAGCCCCAACGCTCTCATCCTTTCTTCAAAAAAAAAAAAACACTCCTCAGTTGTTTTATCTTGAACAGACAGGAGGAGAGATAACACAAAGAGTAAACAAACCTTCTTAAACCGAATATTTACTCCTTCCTCTTTAAAATAAACCCTGCCCACCACAGGCACTGTGAATGGCCTCGAGTGAACCCAGTAAGTCTTAAAGGTCTGTTTTAGGGGACAAGATTAATTTCTGGAGTCTGAGGACTATTTTGTAACATGTGAGCTAAGAATGGGCTTGGAGGGCAGAAAAGGTAAAAGATTTATTATCTTGTATTTACCTTTGGTTGGCTCTGGAGTTTACAGTGTCATAGAAGGAAATTCATTAATTCATTAATTCCTCTGCCATTAATAGTAGATTGTATGGGCCAGCAGTGAGTGCTCTGGATTATTTTGCCCCTTGCTGCTCAGACTGAAATTACTGCATAATCTAGCCTTCTTTCTAGTGAATTTATTTTTTATTATAAATAGATTAGAATAAAGCAATATACTGTTATCTCAAAAGCTGACTCCCACTGATTTAGACAAACGTTTAGCGGTTTCTGAGTTTTCCTTAATAAAGGTCACTTTTGTTCCCAGATCGTGCTGTTAACATGGATCGGGTCACTCTGACATTTGTTAATGGCTTTTCATCACGTAAATATCACTCAAGCTCCAAATGTTGCAGAATATGTCCCAATAGTTATATTAAAAAAAAAAATATATATATATATACAAATCAGTGTGGCTGGAAATGCTTACAGACCATGTGTGACAGCACTGAAAGAGCTGCTCAGAGGTAATATCTGATTTATATGAGGTTGAATGCTCAATGACAAAGTCATCAATCAAAAATTCACGTGCCACCTTTTGTCCAAGTGTAGACCCACACAAGGTTACCTATCTCATCTTCCCATGAACATCTTTATGCAAAACACTTTGTGAGATAAAAGCAGAAATATTCTAAGCTACCTCTGAGTTGTGGAAGTCATGCTTGGTATATTTATTAGATTAAAAATGATTTAAATATTTCAAGGGCTAAAGAGGGGAGTGTGGCATGTGTCTTAACAATGTTAATAACCTAAATTTCACACTTCTTAGTAACCACACCTACTAGCAATTACCAAATTGACAGATATATGTGAAGTTGGCATTTTAGTGATTCACCCAGCAGAACTGAAAAATCTTTTAAAAGCCCAGAATTTGACTCTTACCAAATTTCCCCTGGCAGTCATGTCACAGACCTGAGCATAGGACTAGAAATGTAGCTGACAACAATTCAAACTGGTAATTAACTTGCTGTCCATATACAGCTTGCTGTAAGAATCCTCCACAGACTCAGATGTGTGTGTTCTTCCAGCCTAACTAAAATTGCTGTTAAGTAGGTGCCTACAAAGGATATTCTTCAGGCACTGAATGGTGTCGCAGCCCATGCAGATAGGACAAAATAGGGCAAAATATGTGCCCCTCTGCAGAGTCAATATATTTGCCCTGGTTTGGAAAGGAGTAAATGATAGCATGGCTCCACAAATCATTAAAGGTGTCCAAATTGTCATTGGGAAAATGCACCCAAATGTAGACAAAACCAAAACACAAATCCATGATTTTATAGTCAGAGAAGTCTGTGATGCTCCAAGGAGAAATATTGTTAAGTTCTGGTCTCCTCCTGCTAAAAGTGAGCATGGGGATGGCAAAAGGGCCTCAGATCTTCTAAACAGACTCAGATAAAAAGCTCAGGTTAAAAGTAGAAATGAAATTTTAACTGATACAAGGTCTCTTGAAATTATCAGCTCTCTTGAACTGAGGAATCAGTAACAATAAAACAAGAAATAGGAAAATGAATGTCTATAAAGTACTGTTCATTCAGTTTTGTTTGATATTTATTCTGCTCTTCCCTTGACCGCTGTGTAGTCTTCCTCCTTTTCTCTTCTACTGATTGGTTCTCTTTCTCCAACACAACTCATTAAAACCTGTGATTTTTGTATTTTTTCTGACTTTTCATTATCTCCCTCAATTTTTTTTTCTTTTTACAATGATTTTTCCCAGGTCTGCTGAGCTCTCCTTACTTTCCCCGCCATCTGGCTAGACAGCTGTTCCTGGTAGCACTGAACAAGCGAGTTGTGAAAACAGTTGTTCAGAAGCTGATTTTACCTGTAGTTCCCATTCTCTATGGGACTGGAAGTTCTGATGATCAGGACAGGTGAAAATGATGTAGGAAACAAACCTGGATGCATTAAGGAAAACCCAGCGTGGCACATGCAAGTTGTAAAGACAACATGGATCGGGCCAGTTGAAACCCAAACCATTCCATGAGACTCAGCCAAAGAGGGAAAAAACCCCACAAAAATCTCACCAGATTCTTCAAATTCACTGTTGTATGCGTTCCAAGTCTCACTTATGCGGACCAGGTTTTCTTCCATGGCTTGAATGTCCATGTAGGGACAGTTGCACTCCGGGAATTTGGGGCCACACTGACACCAGCAGTCATTGTCCTTGCAGATGAACTCGCCCTCTGAATTGCAGGCAATGTAGCTCAGAGCTGCCTGCACAAAATGCTCTTGCAGGTACTCAGGAAGGATGACCTGAAGACCTGAAGGACATGGAGGAAATATGATGGTATTAAACACAAAGGGAGTTCTGGAGCCAAGCAGCTTCCCCAACCGACGTAGCAAACAAACAAACAATTATGAAAAACAAAAAATAAATTAAGTTTTTAAGACAATTTGCACGTCTGTCCAGCATTTGTACTACGTAATGTATTTTCCTTTCTTAATAGTTATTTTCAGACATATTCCTCACATCTCCCTCTTAGCATGGGACATCCATCCACTCATGAGTAGCCTATATTCCTCAGATATTTCCTGTTGTGATCTTCCTAGGGGGATTGGGCAACGTCAACTTCTCCTTGGGAAGAGCTGCTGAGTGAACAGCAGTCAGAGCCTTGCAGCAGGAAATCACACAGCTGAATTATAATCTTGGTGCCAGCAATAATGCAGATTCTGAAAATGCTGATGAGGGGGAAGCAGCCCTGAGAGACAGAGTAAAGATACGGCATAATCAGGAAAAGAGGTGTAAACAATTCCATCCGAAATTGGGCTGGTTTTCCATGTTTCCTTTGGCACAAGAAGATGTAGCTTGTCTAAACAACTCATTATCTCTCATGATTCTGTAAGGTAAACTAAGAAGGAAGGGGGAAATTGGGCTGGAGGAAATTTTTGAAATATAAATTTGGCTGATTTTTTTTATTTTTCTAGCATTGGTAGCAAATTGTTCTGGGACAGTCAGTTGGATGTGAAGGGTAGGGCTACGAAACCTCGAGGAAGAAAACTCAGTCTTAAATCTACTAAAGTTTTAGCATGCAAAGGGTGTAAAATCCAGCTCCTGTGTCAGAACCAGGGAGCAGGTGAATGAAAAATTCCTCATGTTTGTGACCAGAAAGCCTTGACCATTGTTTATGAGATCCCAGTGATGGGAATGAGTATTTTACTGATACCTTGAGAGGCCTCCTAAAAACAGAGACTAAACAGGAATAAGGGAATAAGGCAGGTATTTATCTGAAAGGCCTTCAAAGGTACTCCTGGGAGCCAGAGGCCACTGCCAAGATGGACCCCAAGATGGACCCCAGGTCACGAGCTCTTCACACTTTTATAGGTTTGGTTCATTTGCATAGCAGGGTTAATTCTCCAATTAAAGCTTCAGTTTAATGAGGTAATTCCCCTCAGCTTGCCCCCCTTAGAGGCTCTTTGGTTTATTCTTTTTGGGCCTAGGACGGTCTGGATGTCCTTGCAGAGCAGGCCTGGAGAGGCTTTGTTATGTCTGCCTGGCACGAGAGAGCAGAAGTGAACAGGCTGCAAGAAACTTCAGAGTTACACACCAGGCAGTGCAGGATTTGAAAAATATAAAAGTTAAAACCTAAGGCATTATTTCAGAGAAGTGTTTTAACCCTGTAGCCCTCAGTCATTCCAGCTGCATTAGAGATAACCAATCAAAGAGCCACAGCAAGGGACATTATGAATTTTTATTTAATATTTGTTGTTGTTTTCTGTGGCAAACATAATCCCTCCAGAACCAGCGGAGCTTATTTGTATTCCAAGTAATTTCTCAGCATATGAATTGGGTATTTGGTGATACAAGTTTCTTCTCCATGGGCACTTGGACGATTTCACGGAGATTTATCCCTTATTTTTAGATATATCCCAAACTATAGCTGTAACAGTCATTTCAGAACCCTTCCAAGTCGAAACTCATACCACAATTGCTGAAACCTGGTCTGACTGTGCTTTCTTCTGTCTGATGTCAAAATTTGTGAAACTCTGCTGCTGCCTGAGTAAATATTGCAGTAGAGTTGTGTGCTTGTGAAAAACCATGAGGTAGTGAAAGGAAAAGAAAACCCAGCTTGATTCTTCCATTAAAGAGTTTACACAGTTCTGGTAACACATTTCTCCACATGACAATCCAGTGGCAACAAACCACAGCCTGAGAGATGCAAAGATTATTTTCCAAATTTTAACTGACAAACACAGCGAATATACTGGAAGCCATCAAAAATTACATCTTTCTGGAAATATTCATTGCATCCCAGTGGAAATGACAAGTTTTTAGTACAAAATAAAAATATTCTCTGTGGGAAATAATTTTATGTTTTTATGGATTTAATCTATTCTGGGGAGAAAGGAAAGGGAGAAAACACACATGGATATTTTATGGAAGAGTCATAAAAACGTAGAATATCCCGAGATGCAAGGATAGGAAGGACTGAAGGTCATCATCCCTGAGAGCTGTTCTTAATGTCACCAACCACCTCACACTGTTTGTCTGAGTGATTTACAAAACTCATATAGAAAATTTTAAATATTGGAAATAATTGTGTGTCTACCTCCAACTGCAAGTTAAGAATTAATTTTTAATTAATTTTTAAATTAATAATTAATTGCCGTAGAGTCAGAGGTATACACGAATATATCCATTAAAGAGAATTTAGTGGGTGTTTTCATAGCCATAATTTGCTCATGCTTTATTTTTGTAACTGAAAATAGAAATTATTAATGGCCTAATACCATAAAGGGGGACTTATCAAAAATTTTTGTGACCTAATATGCAGGTTGGGAAATGCTTCTGCTGGAATTTTGAAAAAAAAGTATTATTTAGAAATGATTACTCTCTTCTTCCTTTTGCTTTCTCTTTCTGCTTCTTTCTATTTTTAATTTTTATTTTTACACAATTACTACTATTTTCCTGATGAGTGAGATTTTAACCTTCCAAGTTTGTTTGTTTTTTTTTTTAATTCCCAAGAGGAGCCCTTTGACTCCTCCTGATTTAGAGTATTTGAAAATGGATATCCTACTCCTCTGGCAACCCCATTAATTTTGGTGGAACAACCGCACGGGGTGTGAGCTACTGCTCAGGATGTGCGAAGCAGGCTGAGAGCGCACTACATGCCACTCCCAGCTTGGTGGAATCTCTGGGAATTCAGGCTGTTCAGGAGCTGTGCCAGTGGATGCTAAAGAGGGATGCAGAATGTTAGCAGGGCTATTCCAATTATTTTCTGATGGGTGCAGAAATTGTTTCTGTTCGAAAGGCAGCACGAGGTACTGACATTTCCTTCACTTTGTCTGGAACGCACTCGTTGCACACACACACACACACACAAAAATTAGGAAAATGACCTTTTATGAGGTGGAAGAAAGAAAAAAACAAATAGCGTGATAAATGTCACCCCGTCCCAAAACAAATTAATGAAATTGCACCTACATACCTTGCAACTGAATCTTATTTTCAGGACTCTGAACCAGAACAGAGCTGACAGAATCTAGGTTGTCATAGTTACTGCAGCCGAGAGGACCGGTCCGTGTCTCTGTCACCTGGTGGAAGGGAAGGGAGAAGAACTTGCTGGATTATCCAAAGCAGACTGGGGAGTTCATAAGATTGTGTCATCAAGTTTCCCTCTATTTCAGCCAGAATTACGTTTCAGACTTGATTATGGTGACATAACTCAATTTAACTGCCAAAAGGATGAGGGCAAATGTTTCACCAGTCCCACAAACTGCAGGAAGTACTATCACAGAGAATCCTTACAAACATGACACCACTACAATACTACACAAATACTACAGTAGTACAATGCTAGAATGCTGTAATGCCACACCAATTTACAAAACTAAAGACAATTTATTTTTCATAGCTGTGGGAATTACAATGAGTTTGCCAAATGTGGTTTATAAAAGCGAGGACTGTGATTTCCCCCTCTTGAAACTTGTGCACATGACAAGTCTTTCTCAAAATCATGGAAAAAGCTTAGATTTTTCCAGTGAAGAAGATCAGTATTTGGAATTAAAAACCCTTTATGAGCAGTATTTATAGTGGTGGGAGTGTGGGATATTTTTTCATAAGGGAAGGGGGCCTGAGATAAGTTTAGGCACAAAATTCTGGATATTCTCTCTGTTGCAATCACCAAATCCATGGCCACAGAACCAAAACACAGCTACATTTATCAAAACAGAACCTCCACAAGCAGAGCTCTGGCTTAACAGTGGAGGTTTATATTTGGCAGAGAGCAGTTATTTAAATCATGGAATCACTGGGGTTGGAAAAGCCCTTTCAGATCTTCAAGTCCAAACATTAACTCAGGACTGACAGATACACACACCACTAAGCCATGTCCTAAGCACCATATCATGGTGTTTGAACACTTCCAGGAATGGTCCTGGGCAACCTGTGCCAGTGGCTGGACATCCTTTCAGTGAATAAATTTTTCCTAATATCCAATCTGAATGTCCCCTGGTGCAAGGTGGTGAGTAAGCACATTTAAATAAAAGGTAAAAAAGAAGTTAGCAATCTATTTGCTTCCTGGAATGCTATATATCATTCTTGATCATCAACAAAGTAATTAAAAGGGCTGATTTCTGTTTAAAATGAGAAGGGCCTGATACAGTTTCTGAGCAATGAGGCACTGCTGTGATGCCCAGGGCAGATGGTCAGCAGAGCAGGCAGCCGCAGAAACCGCAACCCCTAGCATGGGTGGATATACCATGATCTCACATTTTTTAAACTGCATTGGGTGCTGTAGAAGATTCATGAGTTTGTAGTTCCTTCTCCTTTGTATCAAGACAAGGCAGAGAAAAGAAGGTGAAAGTGGAGAAAAAGCAGTGCGAGCAGGCACAGCAGGGAGTTGTGGCCATCCTAGACCCACTGGCTGTCAAAGTACAACCAATCCCTCTGCCATGCACTTCCCAAACTGTTCTCAGCCACTCTCCTGGAGCTTCCTACTTCTCTTCCTTTGACTGTTTCAGAAACTGTGGCCAGATTTACCCTTATTTGGTATCTGCCTCCGTTTTGAATACAACCCCTTCTATCTTCTATTGCTGCAGGTATCATACTCACCTGGGGATCTCCTGGAGAATAAGCCTAAATTATAGGGTCAGGGAGCAGATTTCCAAAATACAGCCATGCAACCAGACAACCAATGTGAATTGTAAAGAACAGAAGGGAGAGGGCTATTTGAACAGTCTGATTTGGGGGGTATATGAAGGTTTGCTGATATAAACCCTGATTGTTCATGTGGCTGAGGGTCACCTGGCTCGCCCATAGCCTGTGGGTGGGTCATGATGCTCTTGAAACCACTGGGATTTCACATTCTTCTTGCACTTTTGCAAAGAATATATGAGACTTCCTGTCATTCCAAGCTCCTGGCACCTTTCCATTACTTTGAAGAAGTGTTCCTGAGGGTGGAGCAGGAGGCCCTTTGCAGAGCCACAGCCCACGGAAAGGACACAGAACTGGCCTCCATCAAACCTGCTAGCACAGCTCGAGCTGCACAAGGAAATGGGACCAAGTCAGGTTGGGTCCTCTCTGCACACATTTGGCAATCCTTAATATTCACGACAGCACCAGATTTACTACAGCTTTTGCTTAATCATCCTCAATCAGTAGAAAGACTCTTGCAAGGGGATAGGAGTTGGGTTGGACACGGCTGGAATGACAATTGTGATTTACATGTGATCCTTCAGCCCTCTGCCAACAAGCAGTCTAAAATTCCATTCTAAAATATTCTTTATTGGAAGTACCCCCAGTCCATATATAGAATCCTGTTCTCTTTATACAATAACAAAGAGTGTTCCCTAGATCAAATAAGAGAAGTATCCAGGAGACAAAAAAAGACAGGTAAATGTGGCAATGAATTTTAGCCTTACTCTGACATACTGTGCTCAGCATTCATCTGTGCAATTCTTTATTTAAGGATCCATTTATTTTAGTGTTGTTTTGGTTTGCGTATTATTATTATGCTTTTCAAGCATTTGTCTATAAGGCGATGCAGCTTCATAAAGTTATATGGAATGTATAAACTATAAAGCAAACTTTAGAGTTCCTATCCATTCCTGTCACTCTTTTATGCCCCCTGAAATCACATAATAAGGCAGGGTGGTAAGGAGCTTTGTACTTATTGTGCCCCTTTTTGCTCATGCTTCTTCACTCTTATCTGAATTATGGCAGACATAGGTAGAGACTACCACTGTTTTGAGGGATAGCATGTATAAATACATTGATTCAGGAGAAAACTATGTAGGGCAGTTTTGATATGACTTATAGACAATCATTGTTGCAGTGAAGTAATAAAAAATTGCTATAATAATAATGATTATGATAATAATAATGATTATGATAATAATAGACAATGCTGGACAAATACTACAATAAATAAGGACTTTTTCTAAATGTTATTTTTTAGTTCCCAATGTTATATTTATTATTCATTCTTTTACTTTTCTGGGTACCTTCACACCCTCTGTCAGCTGCCTTGCTCTGGTACTCTTAGCTTCTGCACAGAAAATAGATTGCAAGAAGAAATTCAAAATGAATAGTCTCCGTATATAAAAAAAGAAATGCTAAAGAATATAAAAATCACCCAACCTTCAAATTTTGATGGATGACAATTCTAGTCAGAGGTCAAAGTCATGCAGTTACATATGCTATTGCACACTCTACACAAATCCTACTCCACAAAGATTGTAAATCAGAAAAAAATGTGAGTGACTGATAAATGAAAGCCTCAAATTTCTATCAAATTCTTGGTTCAAATGAAAGGATCAGATTTTCCTAAATCGTACAGTTACAGACTGGTTTGGGTTGGAAGGGATCTTAAGGAATATCTAGTTCCAAGCCCTGCCATGGGGGCACTTCCACTAGACCAAGTTGATCCAAGCTCCATCCAACCTGGTCTTGGACATTTTGGGGTAACTTTGGTGATAGCAAAGCAGACTAGAGAAGAAAAAAAAAAACAAATTTAAAAGGATACAAATACTTTAATTCTGGTTTGATCCAAGTGTTACTGATGTCACTGATGATTTTACATTTTTTGTTTCGGAAACAATAGGAATGAAATTGGAAAAGCAATGGCACGTCTTTAATTATCTTCCAAGCAGAGAAGTGTGACTATGTTCAGTCCCAAGATCACAGCTGAAAACTGTTTCGTCAGAAAGTGTATAAAAAAAAAAAAAAAGATGAAGCAAAAAGAGGAGAGGGAAAGGTAATAAAACAGAAATGCAGATTATGCTGAGATGTAGCAAGGTCCAGAAGTGACTGACTGTGTGCCGAGAGCACCAGAACCACGTTTGCTTTGCACGACCTGTGGCCCACAAAGAACATTAACTCACAAAGCAAACCACGACAGAACAAAGTCATCAAATAACCAAAACCCCCTAAGAACCAGTAACAAAACTCCTGTGAAATCATCTGATACGAAGCAGGCAGGATGTTCTCCAGCACCTTGTTTTCAGAGATTATCACAGAACAGGTTTCCCTGGGCAGCAGAGTTTTCAGTTCCCAGAAATAAACTCTAACATTTGGCATTAATGAGACAAATGCCTACAGTTTTCAGTCAGTTAAATCTCATAACCATGGTGATAATGACCCGATTATAAGTGCACTGAGAACATACCTCCTAGCACTTAAGCAGGGCTGAATTCTTGTGATATCAGTGGGTAGTATTTCCCTGGGAAACAGTCTGCTTTTTTTGTCCATGGTAATTAAGCCTATAGAAGACTTTCCCAATAAAAGGGGAACACGTTTCTGTGGAGATTTTGCTCCTGGCACGTCCTTATAAGCGCACGTAGCTGATATTCCTAACGAAGTGCCCATGCAGAGGTGGTGTGTGCCTTGCATAAAGGACTGTCCTCTTCAGCAGCACTCTTTAAAAATGGATTTGGCTTCTGAGGATGAGAACTGAAGCAGCACAAAGGAGGATGAGGCAGTGCTGGTCACTGCAGAACAGGCAGCTGCGCTCGCATTCACAAACCTCTTTAACACTTTGAACATTCAAATAAGGATTTAGAGCAAACTCCTCGTACCTGCGTGAGGGAGCAAGGTTTGTTCTGAGTGCTTGTGCCCACAGAGCACGGGGCAAAAGTGTGGAACAGGGAGAAACCTGAAGGCTTCAGGATTCTCCTGAGGAACACGGTGGTGGTGCTGGGCTGATGGCTGGGTCTGGTGATCTGCGAGGTCTTTTCCAACCCCAGTGGTTCGGATTCCATGACTCTCCTACCAACCTCACCCTCAGGTTGTCCTGCAGCCCGTGCTCCCACACCCTGTAATCCCAGGCCGATGCTCATTGCACCTTAGAAAGGAGTTGATCAAATAAATAGGCACTAAATGTACTTTCTATTTAGATGTGGATCTCCTGCTAACTCTCTTCTTTCTTTTCCCCCAGGCTTGACAGTTTTTCACAAAAGCACCTTTATTCCAGCACTTCCCTTTGCCACACAATAGTTGCTGCTCCGCTGCCCTATTTCTGTCATTGAACATATTAAAAAACTCCCGCTAATGAGTGTGTAATTAAAATAAATCAGATTTTCTGAGTGTTCCAAGCACTGGTACTTCTCGCCCTATGGGCTAGATGAACATTTCTGGAGGAGGTACAGACAAACCAGAAGCATTCACAATGTCAGGGGTTGGATTCATGTTTCCAATATCATTTTTTTAATTGCCAGGAATCTAAAACAATACCTCAAAGGCATGCGAAATTTCAACACATTTTCTAACAGCATAGGGCTGGTGCTGTAATTTGAAGAGCCCACTAACTCGGGAGACCTGGAAACACTCCCATCATATTTTTCTGTCATCTGTAACATGGAATAGGAACAGTAAACTTGATCTTTCTGCAAAAGAGATAATTGCAAAATTTCCATCAACTTCATTCGAAGGGAAATAGGGACTTCTTTCAAGTTTCTGGGCAAGGAGACGACTTTGAATTTTACTGAATGCAGCACTAAAGCTTCCCAAGAGATCAGTCTAATCCTTCCATTCGCACTCCTTTGTTTCTACACTCCCAGGAATTTACTGTGGACCAGATTGTTACATTAAAATAACAAGGAAATTGAAATGTATTCTCCTCACATAAAGCATTAAATACCTCAGAAATCAGAATACTTCAGGACCTAGAAATCAACTCACACTACTTTAATTCTACGCTGTTACATCTGTTAAAAATACTATGATTTTTTAAGGCTGTTCAGGTTCCTCTGATAGAGAACAATCACCTCTCCACTCACGTCTGTTCCCCACTATCTCAGGGAGCAATATGTTGTCTGTAAATTCCAGGAGAATCCACAAGAATATTGGAACAATATTGGCACCGGCAGCTCTGGCATCGCAGCCACAATTTCCCCTTTTCAAGGACACTTTAAATCCACTGCCTGTCAGATGCCACATTCCCATGCCACCTTCTGGATTGCAACAGGGAAGTTTGCAAGGAAATGAGCCTGCTGGAAAACCAGGCAGGGCAGCAGAGCCAGAGCCTTTATTTCCTGCACTTTCAGAAATCAAAGGTGCATCAGCCTCATACAGAGAATGAGGACAGGCATTATCTCCAGAAGAACAGGTTATCTCATTTAATTAATCTTGAAGCAAGAGATGACAGCGAAGTTCTCTTACAGAGAGGTAATAGAGTTAGCAAAAATGTAATAAAAAAGGAGGATTTTGTTTCAGTCTCCATTTAGCTACTTCTGCTCGCCCATATCTTACTTAAATTAACACTAATACTATTTTTTCTCAGCTTTTATTGCCTAAAAGAGACAGCTGAGCAACAAACAGTAAATGAAATCTATATATTTGGTGTAAAAGATAAAATTAGAAACAGAGACAACAGCGCAGATACAAATTAAAATAATATTTCATGTTCATAAAAATCTCAAGGTATCTGCAGAAAGCAAAAGCAAAGAAGCCTACTTAAGAAAAACCCAATTCCCAACTTTCCATCCTTTTCCAAACATAATCCCATTACTATATAAAAGACAAAAGGCTCTGAAGAAATTTGGGGGCTCATACTGTAAATGTTAAATGTCTTCTTACATTTAACCCAACTGCAGAATCCCATGCAAGGACTTCCCAAGAGTGAGGGAGAGAAGAGGAGAGGGAACAGGGTTTGTATCTCCATGGACCAGTTCCAACAGGCAGTGCTGAGACCACTGGGACTTTTCACTGTGTCCCCATTAGTTTCAGGAAGACAGGATGATTTGCCTGTTTATAAGACTCACAGATATTATTAGTCATAATAATACTGCAGTTGAATGGAAAATATATCTATATATTTTTTTTTTCTTATGTTGTCAAAGTATGAATAAAAAATATAGTCCTTCGTGAATCAGGATGGAAAGTTAAAATGTTCCTCTTCTTTTTGAAGTGTCAGGAAAAAGATCCTCTTTGTAAATATAAAAAATATCTATATCTTTGGATAATTTGGGAACGTTTTACCTTTAATGTGGTCAGTTTTTAAAATTATGCATATATTATTTTTAAGAGAAATAAGAAAAAATTTTAAAACCCTCAAACTTGTGCCAAAGAAAAAATGTGACAGGTTAACATTAGGTCCTAAAAATAACATGAAAGGCATTTAAAGTCTTGAAGCTTAAATATCAAAATGACAAGGTCAGGTTAATTAAGAACTCAATTTTCCATAGAAATTTCACCTTTGATTATCCATTTCTGTGCAATTCTAAAACTTAGATGCAATGTTCTTTTCAGCAATATCTCTAACAATTGACTGCTTTAAGCTGCTTCCAGGTCTTACATTTCCTGCCCAGAAACTCCTGAGTTATTTGTGCTGTCTGTGGCACTCCAGCTGGGATCACCCTGCGCCTCACTCGTGGTCACATCTGCAACAGGACATTTTTCATGTCCATTTGATTTGGCCATCAAACTCCCCCTCCTGGGGTTACCATCCCAAGGTCTCACAAGGAATCACATTAGTGTCCATAACGTGGGTGTCTGCCTGGCTCACAGAGATGTGTGCAGGGATTTATTTTTAGGTTATATCCTCATTACTTCCCACCCATTTATTCCCTCTGGTAAGTGATTGTAACACAAGTTGCCCTTTCTGTCCCTTTGTCACAGCCAACTCTCAATTTACGGTTTTACTAAACTCTTAATTTAATCCAACTGGTTTTCAGTGTGTTTTCCTGCATCTTTGCAGACCTACCTACAGACCAGGCAGTTGCAACTGATCTATAATTTCATCATTAAATCCCAATCAGTTGTTCAAGCCAAAGGGAATTAAGCTTCGCTAAATTTGTGTTAGAGAAGAAAACCAACTTAATACTGAAGCTTTAAACTTCATTTCATACGGCTGCTTCATTCATATGGAAACTTCTGGCTGAGAACCCAGTGATTCTCAACACTGTTATTTCATGAACTAAACAGGAAGAGATACTTTAATGTACAGAAGACTGCCCTTAGAATTAGGCTATAAGAGCAACGTTACCCAGACAGACTGCTGAGCCCAGCTGGAAAATCCTTCACATCATCCTGATTCGTGGGAATAGAAAGACCTATGAAATATCAAGACCTGTTCATTAAAACATACGTGAATGTGTCCTACTTTGGGTAGGAAAAAATATTTAGAATGTAGAGTATAGGATCTTGTCCAAGGGGTTTTATTCATTTCTTTCTGGACCTGACATAGATGAGACAATGGCGAGGGCAAAGAATGATGTATGATAAGGGCAAGTGCATTTTTTCCATCAAAAAACAGAAAAAGAGAGAGCCAGAGTTCCTACGAGCATAAGAATCTAGGGAAGGAGGGAAGTTCAGAAGGAAGAAGAGGAAACCTTTGAAAAGAAAGCAGCGCTTATCATCAGGACTGTGGAGTCCTGTGGAACTGAAAGGACTTTGTTCTGCTCAGAATTGAATGAAACCCTGGACCACCAGCAGGTTTTGCTTTGTTTCTGAGCAGGTGGCCGTGTGAGGTAGGACATTCCCAGATATCTGCGTGTCCATCTCCTTTCATGGTATGGTAGGTACGAAAAACCTTTTGACAAGAGTTGTTTTCTCAACTAAAAATCTTACACATGTAAATATCTGGATTAAATGAATAGATATGCCACTGTATGTTTTCCTTATGCCCCATTAATTATCAGAATGTTTGTCTCATATGTATGCACAAGTATTTCTAAGCCTGGGTAGAACTCTCAGGTCACACACTGCAGACTTGCCAGTTTGGGATATTTTCATCAAGGAAGGACAGATCCTCCCCAGTGTAAACCAATAGCAAAGTAAGAAAAGCGGACCAACACATTTTATTTTATGCCTGAAAGACCATGGGCTATTTATTTCCGAGAACAGCTCAGTATTCTTGTGAATGTTGTATTTCGAACAGAGAGATGGAATAAGAATAAACTCTACTAAAGTGGACTAAATCATGAGAGGAAAAATGTTTTAATGGTCCTCTTCAAACCATTTTCTCTATTATCATCAAGGTTTTATCATCACCTAATATTACACATTAAGGATTTCATGAAAAGCTGAAGAAAAGACATGGAATGATTTTTCGTTTGCCAGACTCTAGATACACTTGGAGAAGATAAAATTAAATTTCCTGGTAAATTTACATATTATTTGGGAGACTTTCATATCCTCCATTTGGTGGAATTATTATAAATGTTGGAAAATTATGAACTATTATAACCATGACACAAAAAGGCCTTTTTATTATTTCTTTTCGTATTACTTTTAATAAAATTCAAAGGAAGAACACCCAAAGCCCATGAAATGTATTAACTGTTCCCTGGAAAACAGAGGGCTAAATTGGGTCATCCAGAGAGAGATAATGAGCGATAGTTCCATGGATTGGGAAGATGGTAGGTGAGGCTGACTTGTGGAAGCCCTGCTCTCAGTGGCACCCATGTGAATGAGAAGAAGCTTCCTTGACGTCAGCGGTGTTTATTCGTTGCGTAAGGTCAGACCCTCGCCATGCAAAACCAGAGCCACCCTTTATTTCACTCACTGGGTTCTGCTCTCAACTCTGTAGAACAGTGATGAAACTTCCAACCTGTCAGGCATTAAAGATCTGGGAATAATGCTCACTCTACAGCGCAGAAAGTCTCCTGGATGAATGATGAAACCTTTCGTAAACCCAGCTCTGCTTCAGCATGTAGAGGCATTATATGCATTATCTTGTAAGAGATTAAATTATAGTTTTGCTGTCAGACATGCAAATTCTGCTGAAGCACCATGAGAGGGTCTGCAAGGTAAAAATAACAGTGAAGTGCAGAAGACAGCAATGATATAACTCTCTGTGTCAGTTAGATGTGAAGGATTCCCACGCAAGGGATAATTTTTCACACTAAATGAACAGATTTATTCATTTATTCGAAGGGGCTGATTGCAGATTGAATCATAAACGATAACAACAAAACATGCAAAAATGTATTATCGGCAAAAATTCTCTAGGAAAAATAAGATGAACACAGAAAACTTTCCACAGCCTTTTCTTATTCGTTAAGATGCCTTCTTCTGATGCAGAGTCTCCATTCGTCTGAGATATTCTTCCTAATCTGACCTCTGTGCTCATACAAGCTGTTGATACGTGCTATCTCCTGTTTCTGAGAGCTCAGAGGCAGGGAAATGTTCTGTGAATTTTATAGTCCTTGCCTGGCATTCTCTGACCTGCCGACAAGCAGTAGCTGCCAATTAGAGGGTGGAGGACAGGCAGAGTGCTGAAGTTCCCCAACCCATACACAAGCCAGCCAGAATAAAGATCAAACTGAAACCTGTACAAACCTGAGTGCCTCCAAATTCCTGCTGGAATGCTCTGCCTAACTGCACTGTTCAATATGTTCACTGTGGAGCTCTCAATACTAAAACCCTTCTCCATCTTCTGGGTTTGTTTAGTTTCACTTTTTTAGAGAGAGGGAAAAAAAAAAAAGAGTATGGAACATTTGAGGAACCGTAGTGTGAATTGTTTATAGGTTTTTGACAACTGTGATGGCAAGTGTTGTGTGAGTGCTGTTAAGGTTTCTCGTTTACATATGTATATTTATAGCCTGCTCAGGGTTTGGCAGTCTTCATCTCCCTGTCTGCTTTTTTACTCTTCTCTCTTGACTAAACTCATAACTAATAGAAGAGCCCTTCAATTTATTTTGCTCTATCACGTCATGTGTTCTCTCCTTTTCTGTTGTTGTTTTCTTGTGCTTTTGTTTGGTTTTTTTTTTTCATTAAGTGAAGAATAGTTATCAAAAATATTTCCAAAATGCTTATCCAAGCATCTCTATTACATGCCATTTTATTATGTTTAAAAGCATCTCACGCTGTGTTGCCAACGAGTTGTAACTCCTTGCAGTCATTACTCCTCTGTACTCCCTGCTGCAAAGATAACGAGAGTGTGGCTGGTATCAGGGGCTGCTAAGACACATCCTCTTGGGAGTGCCTGGTGCTGCAGCTGCTGTGATGGATCGTGGCAGTGATGCTGCTGAGTGGGCATTGAGAGTGATTAGTGAAATGTTACTGCTTCAACTTCCTGCTCTGGGCTTGGAATCACAACATCGCAGCCTGGTTTGGGTTGGAAGGGACCTCAAAGCCCATCCAGTGCCACCCCCTGCCATGGGCAGGGACACCTTCCACTAGCCCAGCTTGCTCCAAGCCCTGTCCAACCTGGCCTTGGGCACTTCCAGGGATCCAGGGGCAGCCACAGCTTCTTTGGGCACCCTGTGCCAGGGCCTGCCCACCCTCACAGGGAGGAATTTTTTCCCAATATCCCATCTAACCCTGCCCTCCTTCAGCTTAAAGCCATTTCCACTTCTCCCATCACTACTTCTCCTTCTCAAAAGTTCCTCTCCAGCCTTCTTGAAAGCCCCCTTTAGATACTTTAGGATTTCCCTCCTGCTCTTTTCTCTCTCTCTGAAATACTGAGGGCCAGATTCTCACATGAATTGTGCTGTTTTACACCTGCTCAAGAACTGACCTGTACGTTACCTTTGGAGATTCAGCCCTGGAGATTCAGTTTAATTAAAGCTCAACTGTCCGATGAATTAAAGGGCTTTTTAATATCATCCCCTTAAATTCCTCAAAAAGATACGGAAATAGATCCCTAATATTTCACTTGGTATATTCTTAAAATTAGTGAACAGTCCACACACAGAAGTCATGAGATACCTTGCTGTACCTATGGTGAATTTAATCCAAAGATCTCCAACAATTTCCACAAAGAAGAAGCATGAAACCTCAGGTACTTCATTTTTATAGTGACACAAACACCAATCCCATGTTGTGCAGTAGAAGATGGTACAGAGACTTCCTAGCTACCTTTGGGTGATGCCCAAAGTCTAACAGCAGGTCCCAGTCCTTCTGGCAAGATAAAATAATGACCCAGATTTAAATTTGAAGTTCCCACCTTGCCATATTAATAGCAAGCTGGGTTTGCGAAGCTCTTAATATTGAGTGAGATTTCTGAAGACACCTGCAGAAGTATTCAATTCTCACAGAAAATTCGGGGGAGAAAAACATTCCAGATCACAATTCCTACGTATTTCCTAACTTTTAACTCCCCCTTGGAGAAATGTCAAGCTTTGGTCTTGTATGAAGGCAGTCTGATCTCCCAAGGTAGGGGAGAACTTGGCATTTCATAATGGTCCTGAGCAATACCTGTCCTTGAGAATCTGTTCTGTGGCTTTTCCTTGACATGCTTAAGTCATGTCACCAAACCTACACCACAGGGAAACCCCAAATTTTTCATAAGGATCAATAATTTCTGGCTCTTAATTCTGTAGATTGTTCCAGTTAAATTTACATTTGTATTTCATTTCTTCAATGAAATAAATACAAACCTGCTATCACAGGACTTTCCAAAACAGTGCTTCTAGCTGTGATTTTACACTTTAAAGCTGTTGCTGGGCAAATTTTTTTCCCAGTCTTTGGTCCTTTACAAGGTTTCTCAGCAGTGCAGTCTTAAATTCTACCCACAAACTGAATGGATAAAGTGAGGGCAAGAAGGGTTCGAGATCTGGATTTCGAAAGCTTCCCAAAAGTTGGCTGTCTATACAAAACTGTGCAAACTGCTGAGATTTAGAATTTGTCAGAAATCTGACAAAAGCTCAGGGCTTTATGGTATTTCAGCATTTCTGCTTTTGATTACGGCAATTATTTGAATTCACAGAAAAACACATTCAAAAAGGAGGTATGAAAGGAAAAAAAAAATTGAACCAAGCAAGCTTTTTCAGACAAAACAAGGAAAACCAAAAAAAAAAAAAAAAGGTCTGTATTTCAGTCTGAGTCTTGAGTGAGAAACTAATTTCATTACACTTAAGTTTCCTCTCTAACAGCCCACCATGAGTCATTCACGGGTTAATTATAGATAATCAGATATAGTTACCATCACAATAGAGCCCTGTTCTTTGTAATCTAAACTTCTCAGATAAAACAAAATGCTTAAATCTCTCATAGCGAAGGAAAAAAAGAAGTGGTTTGGGGAAAGTAAAAGGCAAATTGCACAATAAAATTTAATTGGAATTACAGGGCACATTCTCAGGGATGTTTATTCTTTCTCACTCAGATGGAATAAATGGGCTGTAAATAGCTGTAAATAGCTGGTGGAAAATTCAATTTATGCATCTGTTCTTCTGTTGCCTCCTGTTCCTTTATTGCACTGTGGCTGTCCCAGAACTGTTTGGACTCTACAATAACACCTCTGCTGTATTCACCTGGCCCAGCTCCCACAAAAGGAGGTGTATTCTGGGATGGAAGGCAGTTTCCTCCAAGAGACAGCTACAGAGCAGCCTCACTTCATTAATGGCAATGCTGTAACTGACATAACTGCATTTATAATTTTGCAGAATGCAGTGAGACTGTTCGGTAATATTTAATTTACCATGCAGCCAAGGTGGTTTTTATGTGTTCTGCACCATTGTTTGGAGTTACTGCAGAAGTTTGTTAGGGACGGTGCTGGAATTACAGCTTGTGGCAAACTGGAGTCGTCTGAGAGGAGCACTGCACCGCCTTGGTGGGGGCTCAGAGCATCACTCATTAACGGGGCAAGGGGAAATCTGCTGCCTTTATCTGTATTCTGCTCCCACTGACGCCTTGAAGTGGGCTGTGGGCATCACCACGGCCAGGCAGGGTTTTGTTAGACCAGAGCAGAGCACACTCCATCATCCTAATAGGTTGTTAACAAGGAGAACCAAGAGCCATCCGTGCAGCTGAAGAGAGATTTTCCTAGGATAACACCTCCAAAATGAGCATGTCGAGGAAGCAACGTTGGACCTGTAATATTTCAAACACAACAGGCTGTCTGTTCATGTAAATGTGATGCAAATGAGACACAGCCCTCAGGCACCTGGTGAGGTTCCAGTGAGGCCCTGGAGGCTCCAAACTGTTGATTTAGCACACGAGCCTTAGCACTCGCTCTGAAATGCGCCTGTTAAATTCATATTGGAAGAATGTTCGTATCAGGGACTTTGAAATAAATTAAATATTGATACAAGCTACGGGCACTTCCCATGGACGTTTTGATTTCCAGTCAGAAAATGTTACCACGGAGTGATGTTACCTCTTTTAATGTGGAATAAACAGTGTATTGTCTGCATGATTAGCGCAGAGCCCCCATCAGCAGCAGCCTCAATGCAACTTTTAAGGATAATTATGTCTCAGGTAGTAGGAGGAACAAAAAATGACAAGAAAGGACACAGAATTAATGTAGGCATTTGTTTAGAAGATATATCGTGTGTTTATAAAAATTATCCTTTTTTTTTTTTAGGAGAAAATCTGCAATTTTTTTTTCATAGAGAAAAAAGAAGTGTGAGAGTGATGTAGTTTAACCTGTAAAAGAGATGCTTATCCCAATTTGGGGGAAAAAAGAATGAGCACATATTGGCTTTGTAGGGGGTTGTGTGATTTTGAAGGAAAGAAATGGTATTTGGAATTTCTCTTCACAAATAATATTTTAGAGGTGTCCCAGCCATCGAGATCACCATCCCTGAACACTTCAATCAGAAGACATGTGGTGTGCAAGCAGTTGTGCTATTCTTCTCTAACTCCTGCTGCAGCTTCAGATTGCCCATCATCACAGGAAATGTGATGAACAAGAAGTCAAATAGCAAAGCAAATTATTCCTGTTCATTTCGAAGTCCAGGAACTGGAGTGGCAGATTTCATTCATGCACTGGAGTGCTCTGATGTAACAGCAAGGGTCAGGGCTTTTGATTTGTGTTTTTTAAGTCTTTTCTGTTCCATACAATATTTCGGTTTGGTTGGTTTATTCAGATGTGCATTACCAACAGGGTAGTTGTGTTGATCCTAGTACGAGCATGAGCTATATGAAACATTTTTGATACTCTCAGCTCTCTCTTCCTAAAATATAAACAACTCTGTTAAAATGGTAGAGTCTAGAATACTGCATATGGAAATGCCATCCAAAATTAATAAAAAGCGATAGTATCAAACACTAACTAGGTCCTGAACATGATTTTTTTGTTGTTGTTGCTAACCAGTCAGCAATCAAAAAATGATTACATGTCACTGGGAAAACTTCTAATATTACTTCAGAATTTTAGGGATTTCTCAACCGGTGCCAATACCTTTATCTTGGATTTCTTTGATGCTAGTCAAAAGGGAGTTCTGCCAAGCTGCGAGACCTTTTCTTGGGCTCCTTTGGCAAATCTCTCGTGCAGAGGAAAGCTTTGAGCAAAGCTGCGGTGAGCAAGTCAGACACAGGAGGTGCTGGTGTGGGAAATGATACAACTTTTAAAATTTTTAACTGACTTTGGTCAGGGGGTTGTTCATCTTTGTCCAGGGGAAAGGAATTAAAGTTTCTTTTCAAAAGACTCTGTTCCCTGGACGAGGCCTGCTGAGCTTAGCACTTTCAGACCAGGAGTAGCACAGAAGATGTAAGATGTAAGTATTGTATAATTCGGGACCAATTCGAGCCAGTGGATTTCTATGAGTTTTTTCTGTATAAATACGTGAAAAATCTAGTAAAGAACCATGTGTGATGGAACGATTTTCTCTGCACAACCCTGAGCAACGCATGGATGAAATTATTTCTGTTGCACATCCTGGCCAGGACATCCTGTCCAGAATAAAACAATGCCTTAATTCTCTAACATTAAAAGTTATGCTGGAGAGTTTTTGTGTTTTTTCCCACAGTTTTGGTGACACTGGGACTTAAAAAGCTGCTCAGGAGTCTGTGGTGTAAAAAGCACTGGGGTCACTCCTCCCTACAGCCCCACAGGAGAGGAGGGTCTGACGGTCACCCTGGTCCCCAGGTCCTTCAGGGTGTCACTTCTCCCAAATCAACCCTCACGTTGGGACACGGAGACCTGATTCAGCAGCTGTATGGAAAGGAGTCTATCTCGGATGTCAGTGTATATGTTTTAATGAATAATCTTCAAATGTGCTACTTACACCCTGGATCTAAAACTTTACCCGATGGCTTTCCAATTTAAAAACAGCAGTCTTTCAAAAACCTGTGCTTATAGAACAAAAAAAAAAAAAAGCCTTCCTTGGCTCTTTTTGTGCTCCTGCTTTTCAACAGAAACAGGTTTTTTGTTCAATTAAGTGTTCTGACAGTAGAAATTTGTCATGCAAATGTTCCAGGCCTCTCAATGGAAACGGTGGAAGAAGCCAGGGTTTCATTTATCAGCACTGGTGCATCTGATGTGAGAACCATTTCCTGGAGGCTCCTGCCGCCAATTAACCAAATCAAATTTGCTGGTGGACTAACACTTGGTTTACATCCACCTCAGCAGCGGGCTGGAGAGAAATCTTTCATTTGTAGTGTTTGTAGAAATCTTTGGACATGCAGAAGGTTCATTCTGTAAGCTCTGGGTGAGCGGGGTTGAATTTTGCACTGTAACACAAATTTTCTTAAAAATATTTCAGCAACTAGAAGGGGCAGATTTCTTTCAGGCAGTGTTTTGTCTCTGCATTGCTATGTTCTGTCACTTGAGTTACCACTGGTTGCAGTCATCAATTATCTTCCCACAGAAGGAATTTTTGCATGTGGAAGGAGCCTGGTTTTAAAGGTTGTTGTACATCTGTGTGATAAACAGTCAGGTTGTGAAGGTAAGTCAGATCAGAGGGGTGAGTGACTCCATGGTCTGCAGCAAGAATTGATTGAGCCATCAAGGTTGAAAGGATGTCCAAGAACACCAGCCTTCAAACCATTCTGTCAACTAGCCCACATCTCATCCACTCACTTCTCGAACACCTCCAAGGATGAGGACTCCACCACTGCCCTGGAGAGCCCCTTCCAGTGCCTCACCACTCTTTAGGTGAAGAAAGTTTTCCTAAAATCCCTTGTGAACCTACCCTGGCACAACCTGAGCTGTCTATCACCAGCTGCCTGGGAGAAGAATCCAATCCCACCTCGCCAGAACCTCCCAATCCACTCCTTCCTCCAAGACCGGGTGATGAGATGGGCAGCATCAACCAAACCCTGGTGCTGCCTGAAGAGCCAAACACCATCTGGCACCAGCAGGTGACCAGCCCTGAGCTGGGCTGAGCTGCCACGCCACCATTCCAGGATGGATGGGACTGTGGGAATGTCCTCCACAGACCAGCAGCCAAACTCGTGCTGTGGAGCCACAAATTCTGGTTGGATCCTTCTCCCAGTAAAGGCACTTTCAAGGACGTAAATTTATATTTATTTGAGTAACAGCTAAGGCAGGTGGGAATTGCATCTGGTTTCAGGAGTCTTTAGTGAAGATCTTGGTTACCAGTGGAAAGATCCAATCAGCAGAAAGGATCCTAAATCACATCTTGCATTAAGAACTTCATAATTACTGCACATTCAACTGCAAGTTACGATTTTATTTGCCCTTCAGTGCCGGAAATGAACTGGGAGAGGATATTTCAAATGAGTAACATAAGACTAGAGATCTCCTCAGGAGGACAGCAGTTGCTTTATGTCCTACCTGGGGCACTGATCTTGGCCAAGCATCCATCAGTGCTAGGAGTGACCTGCAGCAGTCAGCACAGAAGGTGCTTTGACTGACAAACCGTGCTAAAGCTAGTTCTTAACAGAAAATAATGCATCTCCATAAAACTGCAGAGGCAAGAGTTCCAAACTGTTCCAAAATCCATTAAAAAAAAAAAAAAGAAGGAAGAAGAAAAAAAAGAAGAAGAAAAAGAAAGAAGTGTGAAAAATATAAATCCGTCTATAAATGGAGTTACTGATCACACATGTACATGAGGTTGTCTCAATGACCAAACACTTCTATAAACACTTCTGTATCAGTCAAATTATGTATCATTCTTCACTAATACCTCTAGTACATCTATAGGCCCTCTCCCACTCTAGCATCTTCATTATAAATTGAATGCTTTGACTTGGGTGAAAAAAGAGAATAAAACCGATTATTTTGCCAACAATTACTGATCAAACCACATTTCCCCTGAGGAGCAGCTGGTGAGGCTGGCACCTCCCCTGGAGGTGTGTCCCGGAGCTCTGCCTACCTTGATGGCGGTAGAGGCGATCTGGATGTGGTGCAGCCGCCGCAGGGTGCTGTCCCTGTCGATGAAGTAGGAGGCTGCCAGCTGGTGCAGGGTCTCCAGCGTCACCGCGGAGCTGTTGGTGCTGGGGTCGCTTCCTTCCGACCTCTTGCTCAGCTTCCGTTTGTCCACAAAAATTGTGAGTGACTCCTCTCCTGAGCAGGGAGACAGAAGCCCAGCAGGAGTCAGCAATGTCCAGCAGCACAGAGAGATTTTGTAGACATTCAACTTGAAGCACATACAAAATAATATGTTTATTTCCAAGGTCACTTAGTACATTCCCTCTGTAGTGTTTAAGGTTAGCACAAAAGGAAATGAAACCAGTGTAATACTTCAGATGTTCGTTTGTTTCCTTCTCTTACAACACCTATCACAGCTGATTTCAGAAGAAAAGTACCTAGTTCCACCTTGTTATGAGCAACCATGCGCTTTCCAATCAATTCAGCAGTGCCTGGAATCTGATAGAGCCGTTGCCACAAACCAAATTCCTGCAACTGAAAAGTGTGGGGGTTTCAGAAAGTTGGTGTTTTTCCAAAAGAAAATAGAAGCTCTGGCATCTTACATTGTGGATTTCTCACTTCCTTATAGAGACGTGGATAAATACTGTTGGATCCAGAAATTTTCGTTTCCATAAGATTATTGAAAACCAAGAACCTGACTTGCTTAACTGAGTGAGTTCTTAAGACCATTTCCAGAACAGACTTACAGATACTGTAAATTTTCCATGTTTATTCTCTAGTTCATGGATATATTTTTCTGTGTTTCAGGCTAAGCAAGAATTCATTCATTTGATGAAGTGTATAGGAAAAACCCTTTACATCACAAAACAAATTGGAAAAGTAATTTCTGGACCCAGTACTTTCTTTTGTGAAATTTATGTCCAAAATAACTACAAAAGCACTTACTCTCTGAGCCGGTGTTTGGTAACCTGCACTCTTCAGCATTTAGCTCATCAATGGATTACTAATGTCGCTATACCTGGATTTTAGGTGCTGAACAACTCCACTGAGTGCCTTTTCCTCATCGCTGGAGAAGAAGTTACCCTGCTAAAGGTCTGACTTGCCACTTGTGCTACTTTCACTGCTCACCCATCTGCTGCAGTGGCACAGTGCCCATGCAGAGGATGGTATGCCAACTTCAGAAGGGTTTACGTGCCAAAAAGTAATAGCTGTAGAAGGATAAAACCAAGGATGGAAACATGACATCATCTTTAAAGGGAGCTAATTTTGGTGGTGAGCAATGCTAGGTGAGGAACGTGTGCCTCCGTGCAGGGGATCACATCTGTGGGCAAATTTTGACTCGCAAAATTTGTCTTTGGTTAACATGAGTACTCTTTTTTCCCCAATGTACATTATGTGTTTCCCAATCTCTCAGAAATTCAGAGGGCAGTCAAGCCCCTCAGACCTTACAGAGGCAAAACTGGCATTACACAGGAGCTTTATTACCTAATTAGACCTGCAGGGCTTGTCCAGTACGTTCCTTTTGTCCTGGAAGGGACAGGTGGCTGCTCCAGCTGGAGTTTAACTCAATTTCCACCACTACATTCACACTTCTCCTCCTACAGTTTCCTAACGGGTCATTATTTTGTGCATGAAGTCATCAGTGCAGCTATTAATTGCCTGAAGCTCCAAAGAACCGGGAATTAACGCAGCCTCTGTAAGTACCAGGATTTCCCCACCCATTTATTTCATCTTGCTGCTGTAATAAGCAGACAGAGGTTCACAACTGCCGTGAGGAGGGAACTGGGAAAGCACAGCAAGCTCTAGTGGCCTGTCCTCTGAGAGAAATCTGCCATCAGAACCCGCTCTAGGTTCCAGCTTTGCTGGAATTCAACCGTGCCCGTGCAATAAAACCTGACTTGTCACAACCTGCCATGTGAGTCCAGCCAGGATGAAAGAGGTTTCCGGGATGAAAAGCAATGGAGTGGGCTGAGGTTTGTGCCAGGGGCCGTGGGCTTTGTGCAGCTGTTTGCGGAGCTGCAAAGACATGGTTTAGAACAGATATTAGGAAGAAATTCCTCCCTGTGAGGAGCCACAGGGTGCCCAGAGAAGCTCTGGCTGCCCCTGGGCCCCTGGAAGTGTCCAAGGCCAGGTTGGATGGGGCTTGGAGCAACCCAGCCCAAGGATTGGCCTTCCATCCCAGATCATTCCACAGTTCTGTGGTATCAGAGAAGACAATATCAGAAGTCAGAGGGTGAATATTGTGCCAGTGACCAGTCCAGGCTGCACAAACTAGGTGCAAAATTTCTCTAGGGGCTTTCTCTCCATGCTTTCCCCTTTTCCAGACATCTCAGCTAGTTTATTTAGATTAAAGTGGCTTTTGCAAGGTCAACCACCTTTTCACTGAAAAGATAATGAATTGTAAGAGCAAAGAAAACAAGGACTTAAAGCTGCAGAAAATCTCTGGAAAAGATTTTTTAAAAAATTTTTTTGAAGTTGTTTGTGTTCCGTTATCACGGAATCATAAATTCATAGAGTGGTTTGGGTTGGAAGGGACCTTAAAGATCATCCAGTTCTATCCATGCCATGGGCAGGGACACCTTCCACTAGCCCAGGGTTCTCCAAGCCCCATCCAGCCTGGCCTTGGACACTGCCAGGGATCCAGGGGCAGCCACAGCTGCTCTGGGCACCCTGTGCCAGGGCCTGCCCACCCTCACAGAGAGCTGAGGGTGATGTTGAGATCTTCCTGACCTCTGATCTATGTTTCTTCTCTTTTAATTCAAAACTCTTCTTCCTCATCCTGTCACTATCTGCCCATGTAAAAAGTCACTCTTCCTCTTTTTTATAAGTCCCCTTAAGTTCTGGAATTTCCAGGTCTCCCTGGAGCCTTCTCTTCTCCAGGCTGAACAACCCCAGCTCTCCCAGCCTGTCTCCGTAGGAAACCTTCTCCAGCCCGTGGAGCACCCACGGCACCTTGTTCTCATGTAAACACTTTTGATTGATCTGTATCAGTCATTAGTAGAGATGGTGGGGCTCCTTCTACTTCCACAGAATTCTGCTAAGTTTTATTATTAAAACAGAGTTTGTTGAATTTTGTTCACATTAAAAAAAAAAAAATCTCAGGCATTTTCCCATTCCCTGCTCTCCGGGAGCAGACAGCAGAACTGCAATAAAACCTCCCATTTCAAAAACAAACAAACAAAGAAACCAACCTTGAAAAAGGACAGGGTTGCTTGTTGTGCTGTTTTACTTTGATGAGAACATCTCAGGAAAAGAACCTTGCACTGAGATTTTCATCTGTCAGAGCTGACTGAGCTCTTGCTGGACAAAGTGGATTCCCACATACTGGGGCTTAGGCACCCGTCTCCCTGCTGGACTTTGGCACCCAGAACTCCAGGGTTTGGGAAGTAACGCCGCCGACCCTGATTTGGGGAAGACAACCTGAGTTTTAAGTTCATCTGGAGGAAATAAAACCCATGCCAGAAGAGACTCTTTTGTCACACTGAAAATACGGGCGAATCTTGTTTTTCACTGGGTGCTGTCTACCACCATAAAACAGGCTAAGAAGACATCCAGGCATCAGCTGAAAGCAAGTGTGATTTAGAAAACTACTCAAGGTTATGAATTTTAAGAACTGAAAAGAAGTAATGACAGAGAACACTTAGGAAACATGATTATTCAGCACTGAGTCCTCCCAGCTGCGCTTTTCACAAGCTCTGAAAGCAGCATTTGCTCTCTTTCCCCAAAACTCAAGAGACAGTCAGCTTCACCTACTCAGGTTTAAAGGAAATAGCATGAAAACACTCAGTTCTGCTCACAAAACAATGCCTCGTAGCCCAATGGGTGCCTCAAGAAACCAGCAGAGTCACTCCAGGGATGTTTTATTGCCATGTGGAGTCTGTCACTGACAGAGTCACTGCAGGGGCAGGGGACTGACCTTCACACCATTCACACCCTTCATTGACCTTGGCACAATGTCCCCACCAGCCCTGGAATATGCAAGTTTATAACTTAACCTCAATTTTTAATTCTTCCTAGGTTTATAGGAACATATTGTTCATGATTTATAAGTTAAACTAGCTCCCGAGTTAAGAAACACATGCTGGTTTTTTTTAAAAAATATGAAATAAAATAGGTATATAGAAATTTACCCAGACATACAACCCTGTCTGTGGCCATTTAGATGTAACTAGACTCCTAAGTAACAGTTTGTAAGTGGCATTTAGAAATTAGAAATTAATTTTCTAATTTCTAATTAGAATTTAATTTTTGTGTTCATCTTAAGAACATATTCAGGAACTATTTAAATTAAAAATTAACATCTCCATCAACATGGTGGGATTGGAATAATGCTGTGACAACTGTAACTGAATATAACCATCTATTGAAGGAGCAAATATATTTTGTTATATATAACAATACATATTCATATGATTTAAATAGTTGGTGCTATTTTCTGCCTCAGTTATTGGGAGATTGTTTGCCTGTACCCACATCTTTGGAATAACGAAGGGATTATAGGCCTTGGTGTTACATATTTTCATCTGTACACTGGGAAGTGCTAGGAAAAGGCAGTGGTCCAAGCAGTTCCCATCACTTCACGTCAGAAAGAGAGGAAACAGGAATAAAAGGACAGCACTCAAAGGCAGCTATAGCCGAGCATAACCCACAGACACCTACTCAGAGCTCTCTCTTCATACACATAAATGTATCTTTTACAGGCCTGAAGGTCTTTGGCCTGTGAACTCCTCAAAGGTTACTGATTAAATAGAATACCTCAGCCACCACCTAAATAACTGCACCTAAATAAATCCACCAGCTACTACTGGCTAGTGGAAAATCTATTCCTGTCTGGATCACCAAAGGTACCATTAGGGTTTTATCAGGTCATTTTCCCAAACTTAAGCAGATGCTGATGGAAATGCACAGGCTCAAAAACGATATAAATTAATGTCAGGCCAGATGTGATATCATTTCCATGGTTCAAGTGAATAACAGTGTGTGTTAATTCTATACACAC
Organism: Corvus moneduloides; assembly: GCF_009650955.1. Taxonomy (NCBI): domain Eukaryota; kingdom Metazoa; phylum Chordata; class Aves; order Passeriformes; family Corvidae; genus Corvus; species Corvus moneduloides. The sequence continues at coordinate 2,506,131 of NC_045484.1, read as the reverse complement.
CATCTGTTTAAGGATTTAATTTTTTTCTTCATTAAGTAGACAGGAGAGGAAAGAAAGTTAATACATTTAGTGGGTTTTTTCCCTCCCCTTAGCTTCCATAATCTTAAATGCTGGGGAATTTACATACCCGGAGGGGGGGTAGGGGGGTGGGTGTGACTGATGCAAACTTTTCAAGTTTCTTTCTCTCATCAGTCATTTGAGACTGTCCTCTCCTCCTCCTTATTTGCCAGTAGTTTGTATCTTACCTTGAGAGTGTTACAGAAAGGAAAGGTTGTACCAGCAGTTAGTGTAAGCGCTAATAAATCCTCCGGAATTCATCGAGATTCGCTGTTTTACACCACCCGACAATTTCCCCCCATCCCTGCAGGCAGAATGATGCGCAGCTCCAGGGGAATGTTAATGAGGGACAGCAAAGCTGGCACTCGTGGAACAGTCGAGGTGTAACCATCACACTCGCAGGGCTGTAACCAGCGGAGAGAGGCTGGGGTCAAGCTGGTCTGCTCACACCTGCTAAGACTGCCTGTTTTAAAGACAAAACTACTGTGGATACTAAAAAGTTAGAAGCAGAGGAATTTTCCAGCTTCTGCAGCATCTTGTGAAGTTTCCCTTTCTCATGCAAGCTAGCTGAGAAACAGTTGGAGGTTTTCGTAAGCCAAGACTTTATCTCACAGCTGCAAACTTATTTTCAAGTATTGTCATGGTACATTGAAGAAACTATTTTGAATGGGTGTTGTAGAGCCTCCACCAATCACTCAAGGAGGTGGTTGATCAAGGGACCCATAATATCATGCTACTCTTGCGAACCAAGTTATATAAACGGATTTATAATTAATTAAATGGGGCCATTTTATTCCTGAACTTGGACTTGTGTCGTTTTCTCGCCGTTCTCGGTACAACAGCGACATCCTACCTCTTTTCCTTCCGATACACAGAGACTTCAACAACATCAAGGGCAACTTCCTGACCCAGAGAGCTGAATGGATTGGTGGTTTGTTAATGAACACCTTGAGCAGTAAAAATAAATCTACCTGGATCATCTCGGATGACCACGTAGCCAGTTGCCTAACGGGGTTCTCCTCCCATGAGAAGCTTTAGCATTGTCCTGCAAATTGGTTAGGGTTAGGGTTAGGGTTAGGGTTAGGGTTAGGGTTGGGTTAGGGTTAGGGTTAGGGTTAGGGTTAGGGTTAGGGTTAGGATTAGGGTTGGGTTAGGGTTAGGGTTAGGGTTAGGGTTAGTTACCCTGTTTCCAGCTGCAAGGAGGACTTGCTTGGAAAGGCCGCTATCTCCGTCTCGCAAAGCACCCAAATCAGCCTCACTTCACCCAAATGCCTGGAACAAGAGCCTATCATCTCATTGCGGTGTGCTAATTACCCTCCTCACCTACTCCGTTGCTTTGCTAAATGGCCTTTTCTGTAGGACCAGCATTAAAGTGAGCGTCTTTAAGGCGGGAGTGATTGGGGTTTGTGCCCTTGCACTTATCCCACAGTGGTACCCCAGGCTTCCCAGCACCCTCCGGCTCTGAAGCTTACTGCTGCGCGCTGTTTTTTGCAAGCCACTGAAGTGGAGTTCCAGCAAACCGGACCATCGCTGCATGACACTGCATGCAGGCAAAAGAGAAAAGCATAAATGCGAAACAAAAGGAAGCAAAGTAACACTGGCTGCTCGATCTGCTGGGTCACACGGGGTCCTTCAATCATGCAGCTTGGAGCTGCTCATTATGGACTTTGGGCTTGTGTCACAAGGAGATAAAATTTCCATAAGAAATAAAAGCAGTGAGAAATGTCACTTTCCACATTATCTTGTGGCAGCAAGAAATATAGAACTTTTTTTCCCTGGGTTCTCATTTCTGAATGCCCTTGAGGAGTGTATTTCTGTGTTTGTGAATAAAGACTGGGGAATGTATCACAAACAACCATGTGCAAGAGTTCCCTTTATGCTCAAAAAGGGATCTTTATGGAAACCAAATGGTCACAGAGGCACACAAATCTTATCACAGCATCGTTCATTTGCCAAGTTTTCCTTTCTGTCCATGAATACAGATGATTGGGGATTCATTAAATAAAAGTACTGTGCACACTCCGTTTGGTCTTGTGCTTTTAACGAGCTGCATAAGTGACAAGCTTTCACAATAAAACAACTTGTAATTAAAGGGAAAGTACTCATAGATTATTAAAATAATTTAAAAAAAATCTAATTACATGTTAATAAAGTGTGGACAAGCATCTGTGGGAATCCCCATTCAATCCAGCCCGAAAATGAGAACTAACACATCCAGGAAAGTATGGGTTTATTAGCTACCTCATCAAAGCTTTCTTAGAAATTACTAATTCCCTGTAATTATTGTAATTGAAGCAATTTTCCAAAGTAGTCAGCACCCATCCAGTGATAATGGAAGGCAGCAGGTGTGCCTTAAATCACGCCTAAAAATTGAGATTAGGGACCTAAATCAAACCCCAAGTTAATATAAAAACTCCCTTTGACTTTGTTAAGCAGTGACAGAGCCCAGAAGTCAACACTGTCTCCCTCTGAGTGGAAATTTGGGCAAGGCTGTGGCAGCTACTTCATTTTAGAGCCTTTGAGAGGTGAGAAAAATATACCTTGCCTCAGCTTCCCTGCAGCAAATCCTGAGGCTTTGGGGAGAATATTGAATGTCTAAACTAGGATTTTCAAATGTCTTCGTGGGAAATGCCATCAAGTTCTAGTTTTCCTCAGGTCCAGACTTGCTGAAAGGTGTCAGCTCCGTGGCTCTTTTGTGATCAGTGTGATAGTGCTGCTTGGAATGTGAAGATCAGCTGTGGCCATGTTCTCCTAGAGCTGTTAGATCCAATTTCACCTCGACAATGGGTTTCATCACATGGCTGAGGAGGTGCTGCTACTTACATTAGTTTAAAAAAAGCATTACAATATATAATATAATAATTATATTAGTTAATAATTAGGTAGCAATGCTGCAAAATAATTTTTACCATTGGATAATCCTTGCAGTAGGATACACGCTGCAGCCAGAGCTTTAATTATTATGCTTTATATTTTAAGAAACATTTTCTTTCTCTTCAGCATTTGGTTTTTCTATTCAAATGTGCCAAGTGTTCTGCACTCAAGAAATCAGACATGTATAAATAGTGTATATTTGCATGCAAAAATGTTCAAAGTGATTAAAAGAAATTCAGGGGGTTTTGTGACAAATTGCTGGTCCACACATGTAAATCGTTCTTAAAATTCTAATAGTAATGCCGTAGAAGTACTAGTTCCCAAAATAATGATAGAAATTAGCTCTTTATTTCTTAAAATAACTTCAGCAAGATAGAAATTCCTCTTGTTTCTAGGATGGTCTCCTTCAAAAGGAAGCCTCTGTGAGCCATTTGGGTTGTTACAGGCCTCAGCTATCAGCCAAGAGAGACTAGGAAGGCTCTCATTTCCTTTACAAATGGTTAGGATTCAGTTATGAAATGTATTAAAGAGAACCATTCCTCAGGTGAATAAAGGATTTCGACAAGCCTGTCCTGCTGGAAGGACACTCAATCACCAGAATTATCTTTAATATTATCACCCACGATGGGATAGAGCTGCATTTCTAAAATGTCAGTTCATTTTGTAATGCCTGGATGGGTAATCACAGGTACTAATTATCTTTCATTCAGAACAATTTATGCTCTCCTTTGAACATTAGGCCTCTTCACTGGATTTCTTCAATCCATCTGGTGACTGGATCCCAATTATCCATGGGGCTACCCTTTCCAGATTAGTCTGTGGGGACTGAAAGATGCAGATTCCATTAAGTTAATGGGAATTACACGGCAAAGCCCCATCATCCCATTTTGAAAATGCAGTCCCACTGGTTAAGTGAAGACTAATTCTAAAAAGGGCAGAGTGACAATATGGGGGTTTTCCAACGGACAAAGCAGTTTAAAAGTCTCATGAATTAAGAGATTTGTTGGAAATACTTGCTACTGGTTTTCTGGCTCCGTTTCTGCGGGACTGCAACGGACCCAGGTACTTCTGCAACCTGGTATTATGTAAATCGTTACAGAAAATAAATGTCACTATCCTTAATGACCTCAGTGCAGAGAAAGATCCTTGGGGATCTCTTTGTGGGCATAAAAAATGTATACAGAGCACCAACAAAGAGAAGAAGGAGTCACAAGACTTGTGGACAAAACCTGATCCACAGAAAAAGTTGCCCATCCCAGCGGTTTGGAGGAGGATCAGCTCTACAAAGAAACAGTTGTGACCAGCACTTTTAGCTCGTCCCCAATATTTCCAAGAATCCACCCTACCTCCCAGGGTAGCTGAGAGCAGGAAATGTGTCCCATATTTCTTGATCAGGTTTTCTGTGATCTGTTGAAGGGTCGGGCGCCGTCCCAGCAGTCTTATGTTACGGAAGAATTCCGGGGCGAGCGGCAGTGGGGAGCCGAGGAAATTTCTTCTTTCCACAGCGAGATTGTTTACTTTCCAGCGGCCAAACTCTCTGCAAAAACAAAGCAGTTCTCATTCAGAAATGTGTCATTCAGACAAATGTCCTTCATTTGCAAACGACTCTGCTCTGCTGAGTAGCTGGGGGCGACTGGCTGGGAATTACAAGAGGCCTTGACAGTGATACTCTGTCATGTGTTATAGACAGGGCAAGCAACGAGGGTTATTTATTAGGAGTGCAGACAGTGCTCCATAATAAAATAATTGTTGGGGAAGAAATAAATAAAAACTAAGCCGCTTAGCTTGCTGCTGCTTCTGTTGGTTTCTTGTGGCCTCTGACGTGAATATTGCATGAAAACATCCAGATTTGGTAGAAACCAAAACAAAGGCAACGATTTCCCCAAATCTGGACCAGAGGCAACAAGTATTTTTGTTAGAACGAGGTGAATTTTAAAATTGTAACAAGAAAGAGTCCATGTTCTTTGCCTTTTGATGTTAAGTCACTTAGGTACAGAACTGGATAAATTGAATAACTTGGAGAAACACTGTCACACCACATTTGCCCTTACAGTGATAATTCCAGTTTTCTATACTTTTGGCCTCCGTTTTGAGGAAATACACAGCCAGAAAGACTGATTCCTAAAAAGTGATGACTTTTCAATTGTAGGAGGGATATAAGTTGAATTCAAAGGCTTGTCCCCTTCCCCTCCCCAAAATAAATCGATGACAGCAGGGAAAACAAACAAGCTCATTGCACAGCAATAAACACATCTTTTATTCATTCGCTTGCCAATTAAGATACCAGATAGAGCTATTAGAAGGACTCATTGTCCTCAAAATCTAGACAAGTCAGACAGCCTTGGCAGTAGAGTGGCTTTTCCCAGATACAGCAATAGCTGTTTTGGTTACAGACTCCGGGAATTAAGTGCAAGCAACCTGAGGACTCTGCTTCAGCACCACTTAGTTGAGTCTTTTGTGCAGCCACATCAGCCAGGATTCCTCTTAGACAAGGCTGTAGGAAAGCAAAGAGCTCAGCGAGCGTGCAGGATCCTGCTGAAGGTCCCAGGTAAACAGAGAGCGATGTTCACGCACAAAATTAACACAGAAGCAGAAATCAAAGATGCAGCACAAAAAGAATATTTGGGGGATGTCCGAAACAAAGCGTTGCCAGAGGCTGAATGACCAGGGCTGTGGAACACGTACTCAGCACAAGGATTTTTGTAATACTTTGAAGTCCACGGTTATTGGTAGAACCCAGATAAACACTTTTTTGTACAGCCCTTCTGCTTTCCAGCACCCTCCTCCTTCTCTCCCGGATCCAAACTGCCTTTCCTCTCAGACAGTGCCATTTCTTTACCAAAAACAAATGTGAAGAACGATGGTAGGAAGAGATTTCTGTAACTTAACTGAAATTTAATGCAATTTACCAGTCAAAGGCGTGAAGTTAAACAGATCCCCATAATTCTTAAAGACTCTACACATCACCAGTGTGCCTAAATTACTATTTGGGAATTGCTTTCTTATCGTTTTTCCAACTTAGTTGTCAGGTTTTAAAGTTTTCTCTCACAGCTTTCCTTTCAGGAAACTATAAAACCAATAACTTCTATTTGCAGCTTTTATGGAACTACTGTATATGAGTAGAGAGAAATGAAAAAAAATTACACATTAATATTTTTTGCCTGTAAAGTGAAAAAATCCTCATTGTGTATCTTGATCGCACCAATGCAGACACTAAAAACAGTGAATTACCCTGCACTGTAAATGTAATTTTCGAGTGAAAAACAAACAAACCACCAAAAAAAAAATCTATTACAAAAAAGCTTCCCATTTTTGGTGTTTAAATTCTCTGCTTTCTGGTCATATTTTTCATTTGAATACATTAGAAAATATTGGCTAGCTGTAGTTCCTGAACAGACCAGCAAGACAGACTTGCTTTGACACCAAGAAAATATTACAAGTTTTATGATGTAAAATATTCATTTTATACCTTGAGGAAACCTTTTGTTCTAAGCTCGCCATCTGAGCTGAGGTTCAAACACAATATTAACAGAAAAGATACAATTCTTATAAAAGACAGTTTGCTGCCACCCTTGATCTGATTTTCATTGTCAGTATTTAAGGACAGAGAAGACCACATTAATCCCCTCAACCTGCCGCCTTTTTGGCACAGTCAGAGGAATCTCACCAAATGCCTCTTGCTGCCCATGTAACACTTTTGGGACTGAGAAGAAACTGTCCCCCGAGAAAAACATCTCATCTTGACTTAAATTCTGAGGATTTCTCAGCAATCCCCAACAATCTGTTGTGGTGTTTAACCACAGAGGGTGCATTTTATTTTCTGTTTGAACATTGCCAATTCCAGTTCCCAATTTTTTGAGCTCTTAATGCATGCTGGGCAACTGAAAAAAAAATCTGAATATTAGACACATTCTGTGCAAGTAATTACAGCTCGTTTGAATCCCCTCTCAACCTTGGGTTGAGCCCATTGCCTTCCTTGGTGCCTCTCTGTGCACAGTGGGCTCAGATATTATGTCTTACAGCCCTGCTCCACAAGCAGCAAATCCTTTCTTGGAAGAGTTGAATTGGAAACAATGGCCTCATCCATAACAAATTCAGAAGAATTTCCAAGTTGAGGTTCCCTCTGACCTACTACAAATCCTTTATTTACTGAATCTAGGGACTGGGTTATTCTGGAACTAAGAGAAACTTGCTTGGCTTAAACAAATTTGAGTTCCTTGCACAGTTTTTGGTACAGAAGGAATTTTTTTTGCTGTATGTTGAGAGAGAAAGTAAGCAAATGCTTTTGTAAAAGTTTTGTCATTCTTCTTCGGTTCAGAACATATCAATGGAAACATTTATTAGAGCAGCAAGTAATCAGCCTTTGAAATTCACTGCTGAGGAGTCTGGGAGAGTAGAATATGGAAGACGGAACCCTTTTAAAAAGATGACAGTTTTGTAATTCTGCCACAGAGTGAGCTGAAGCTTTTAAGAGATTTTAGAAAACAGCTTTTCTCTTTTGATGAGGTCTTTCTTAAATGAAGTATTTTGGCATATGGAGAGATGAAGACCTAAACCCACTGGGATGGACAAGAAGAAGGTTCATCTCTGAAGATAAAATAGGGATGAAGGACACTAAAAGTGTCTGCCTGTCTGCAGGAGCAGGGATACCTGGCTTTGGACAAGCGAGAAGTGATGAGCAGCTTCCAGAGCTGAGGAAATATTTCAGACTTCAGAAGGAACTGGATTTACAAGAGTAAAGTGTAGGAGCAGGGTAAAAGCTGGGATGGAGTTCAGGGTGAGAGGTTGTGGTGCATTATTTCTAGCATGTTGAGAGAGGAGGTTTTCACAAATGCTTTCTGGATCATTAGTAGCTCCTAAAATAGAGGTGATTTCCCTTTTAGCCATGTCAGTCTAAGGAAAATCACATCCTTATCTTCCTTTTATATGACACATAAAAATGTCTACATACCTATCCATATAATTTTCCTTTTTAATCTTAATTTTACTTTGCAAGCAATGCAAGTCCTATTTGCTTTTCCCCTCTCTCGTCACCCCTTTCTTTACCTGTTTGTCTTGCAGTGTCTCTAACAGAAATTTTCCAGCCCCAAACATTTTGGTTTGTGCCCAGTGTGCATTATTCCCCTTTGGATATCATGCTCCTGCTCAGGGCCAAAGGCAGACCAGCAGGCCTGATGGAGTTACCAATCTTACTCTGAGCAGAGAAAACACTGCTCTCCAAAGTCACCGAGTCCCATTCATCAGGAGAACACCTCCCGTGGAATGCATCAATGCTGGCTGCTGGTCAAGAAAACCAATTTTCCACTGAGAACAAACACTGGAATTATGAGAAGCTTTTTCTTTCCTGCTCCTCCTCTTCTTCTGCTGTGTGAGAGCCAAGGCCAGCAGCTCCCATGGTGTTCTCGGGGAGGGAATAGCAGGTGGCACCCCTGTGCTGCCCATCTAATTCCAGCCCAAACAATATGCTGCTCGCTGGATGGAGTTCTTTAGTGCTCCAGGCAAAGCCTGTTGTGGAGAAGGATGATGGCTCAGAGTTCCCAGGCTTGTGCAAGAGAGAGGAAATCAGTCAGTCTGGCTCCTAGGATGAAGCCTATAATGGAATCGTGTTATTATCATAAGTAGTGCCAGAGGCCATGGGCAACGTTCTCTCCATCTTCCCATCTATCAGAGCCGTGGATTTGCACATGCTGCCACAAATCTGACCCTTGGGTGCTTGGCTGCCGTGGCCATGGGAGCCCTGGAGCCCAGCAGTGCTGATCCTGGCCAGGTGGACCACAGCCTGTCTCCTGCCAGTAGTTCTGCTGGGAATGCTAGGTTGAAGAATGATCAACCAGAGAGTCAGTGTGGGATGGAAAGAAGCACAGTTTAAAATACAGTTGTCATGTCAATGCTATTTCTTCTATTAATGACATTGAGAGGGATGTTTAATCTCAGGAAACCATTAGTGCTCTGACAGGAAAGACCTGTTAGTAAAGTTATCATACAAATTTTGGACAAATTTTTCTCTTCAAAGAAGCTTAAACTGCAAGTAGATCTGAAAGGAATCCTAGGGCAGAGGCCAACAAGGGCTGTCAATGTCTCTGTTGAGTTTCAAGCCGTAGCTTTTTTTCCAAATGTGTACATTAATTATGCACTTGCTTCTATCCCTGTATTCATTTCAATACATTTTAAGTCCTATGGCATGGGGAGCTATAGGGAAAGCTCTCTATAAAACATCTGGATGAAGGAAATTTTAAAAACGCCATTGTACTCTAAAATGGCAGTGTGAGGAGATTTGAACTGGGAATATAATCTCTTCCACTGCAGTCACTGAATCAGCCGTAAACAGATTTACTGTGAGTTTGATGGATTCTTCCTAACTACAAAAGCCTCTCCTAAGGTCACCCACACGCAAAACAGAACCCAGGCAAAATTAACAATGTTAGGCCTCCTTTTAAGTAATTTATTGTGTTTTATAAATCAACATTATTGCATTATTTTATAAATCAACAGTTATAAGCATAACTGTTACTGAATATTATTGTGGCATAATGTGGAGAACACTCTTGGAAATACAACTCTTCATATAATTTCTAACACAAAAGAACTCTTCTGTGTTCCTTTCTCTTAATGTCTTCTAAATGAGACACCTTCACTCTTGGAGGGTGAGGGTGTGACTGCTTTGAATGGGCTGGAATGCCAGTGTGGGCTGGAATGGGCTGGAATGCCAGCCTGAATCCAATGTATTCCCAGCCTGAATCCAATGTATTCCCATGAAGCTGCAAGTTCTGCTGTTGGCAGGACAGCTCATTGAGAGAATAGATGGTGTTTTTCTCCTCCTCCCTTCTTCAAAAGCCTGAGTATTTCTAATGCCTGAGGCCATGGCTTAAATAAGGCCAAGATGAGATGACAGTAGTTTCATTTTATATTAAAATTCTACCTACAAGCAGTTCCAAAACAGGAAGTACAGAAAATATTTGCTAGAGAAAAAAAATAAAAATTACTTTTAAAGAGAGGATTCACCCAGATGTGGACAGATCTAGAATCAGGTAATGTCCAAGACTGTGTTATTCACAGATTGTCAAGGGAAAAAATTCTCCTTACCAGCACAGGTCATAGAAATTTCAAAGCTTATTAAGATCAGTTAAACAATGGACAATCTGCCACAACCTTTACTAAATGCTTGTTATGGTTGATTTTTCTATCCAAGGTGAAAAAGAAGGGAATTATATAAGTTATATATAAGTTATATTGTGGCTGAGCGGCCTCCTGAAAACATCCACCTTTGTATAGAAACAGGATAATAGGGAAAAACATTGCAATGTGAGCAAAGTATACAGAACCACCTCCCTTGAGGAAAAGCAGCAGGGCCTGATAGTACAGAACACATCTCATCTATGCCCCTTAACATTTTCAATTGTCTACATGTGGTGATCAGAAAGAAAGACATCCAAGATATAACAAGCTCCTTTTAAACATATTTCCCCTTGATGAAATGGAAAGTATTTCTTCATTAACTTCGTGCTTGTAATTGTCTGACATTTTCCCAAGGTCAAACCAGAAAAGTTTATTGAACATATGCATTTTTTTCCATATTATTGCTTTTTACCTTACAGTGAATAAGCAGTATCAGTAGGACTTCTTTTTATCCTAATATGCTATTCCTTTGAAACATCCTAGTCTTTTTTTTTTTTTTCCTTTCTATGCCTTTTTTGCCTTATCAGCTTCCTGGCATTTGAAATTCATCAGTATCAGCTTCACTATTTTCTTGCACTATGCATATGAAATACGTGGCAATGTATTAATGAATTTTAATAAAAAGTACATACACTATGCCTAGAATGTACTGGATATATTTCTTTTTTATGACTACTCGTAATCTGATTACTGTGTTAGCTGCTGTGACATCAGTGATTTCAAACTTCTCACCTGTCATGAACACTAAAGGGACACAAGAGGAAGGAATGTGGCTTTCCTTTTGTGCATGTCTGATTGATACTTAGCCTCTGTAACATATGCACTGAACAATTCCTCCTCTGATGAAATCCAAGAGGGAATTTTTTCTGTGTCTTGTCCTGTGGCGTTGTTTGCCTTTTACCCATAGTTTGTGATTAACTGCCCAACACTTTTGTGGGCATTCATTCAGGAACTCACCATCCACATATTCAGCTGGACCAATACTCATCAAAGGTATTTGCACAAAACCAGCAGCTCCTAATGACTAAACCTGATTTCCCTCCTGCCTCAGAGGCAGCTCAATCTCCAAGCAGCACAGAATAAAGTAGAAACGCTCTTACCAGGAGCATGTTGCAAATGACACAAGGGTTAAACAGCAACTGCAGGCTGAGCACAAACACTGCAGAGCTGAAATGTGTTTGTATGAACCATCTAAGAGTGAGGAACTGGTGAATTATCTTGTAAGATCTCACCAGTTTGCAGAGGCTGGCAAGAAAAGGATTACATCCCAAGCAAATGATTCATTAGCTCTGCATATGAAGGTAGTGCCAGGGAGCAGAGAGGAATGGGAGAATTCCCAATAAAACCTACCCTTGCCTCCACTACATCTCGAATGGAAAAACGAGTGGGGTGCTTGGGAGGTGTTTCATACAGGCTGAGTAAGGAGGAAATGGATTTTACATCCCTTTCATATTTCTGGGGTTGGATTTCTTAGATGCTCTCTGGCCTGTAGGCGCATGTGAACATCTCAGAGGTGAATGTCAAGAGGATGGGGCCAGACCCTCCAGCGGTGCCCAGAGACAGGACACGGGGCAACAAACTGAAACACAGAATTTCCACCCAAATATGAGGAAAAACTTCTCTTCTTGGAGGGTGGCAGAGCACTGGACAGGCTGCCCAGAGGGGCTGTGGGTTCTCCTGCTCTGGAGACATTCCAAACCTGCCTGGGTGTGATCCAGTGCAACCGCTCTGGTGACCCTGCTTCAGCAGGGCTTGGACTGGATGTTCTCCAGAGGCCCCTTCCAACCCCAGCCAGTCTGGGATCCTGTGAAAATGATAATAACAACTTGGGCTTACAGCCTGCAGGTGAGATGGTGACATATTTGGAGTCACAAGTAGTCGTCCATCCAAATAATTACAATAATCCATTCTCACTGGTTTATATTATTATTATTATTTATTCTTCCCTGCAAAAAGTATTGATTTCGTGGTTTGTCATATGCCCTAGAGGGACTGGAAAGTTGTTCCTTCTCCCCTTGACAGTATCAAGAGAGTTTTCAACACCTTGTATATGCACTGCTCACAGTAATCCAGTCCTTCTGCAGTCTAGTAGAGAGTTTGGCAAGCCCAAAGCATCCTTTTCTCCCAGTTCACATCTGCCCATAGGAATCATTTATTAACTAAACAGGTAACAGGTTTGATAAAATGGTACATTTGTTTAGACTGGCAGAAGACAAATGAAATCCAAAAAATTTCTCTGACTGGAAGATTCTTGCTGCTTTTTTTTTTTCATTTTATTTTTATTTATTTTATAATACTTATTTTATTTTTTATTTTCATTTTCATTTTCTCTGTGACTGTTAGGAAAGCCAATGTTGCCTGAAATTCAATGTGAGGAAAAATTCATACTTTGTAAATGGGGTAAAAGACTGTCACTTTCAGGGAACAAGGTATCTTGCCTACAGCTAAAACAGTAGTTAACCTTTAAAATGAAGAAGATTGCCCTGGAAAAGAGTTAATTTTGGCACAATAAGGAGAACAGTTATGAGAAAGAGAACCAAAAAGGTCTGTTTATAGTCTTTTTGCCTTAGCTTAAGAGCCAGTTGATATTATGGTCCTGTCCCTGTAGTTAATTGTACAGGAAAAATCTTAATGATTCTGGATCCTAAGAAAATGAAACTCAAAAGTCTCTGGAGCTCTCACTGGGGCTGGGCTTTAGGGATTTGGCTATACCTCATCCTGCTTCAAAATCAACATGAAAATCATGTTATTCTTCCTTCTCTTTTTGTCCTGACTAAAAAGGAAAAGAATTGAACCATGTTTCTTGTAGAGATAAGGAAGAAATTTGAATCTGTGGAAGCGTTTTAGTGCATAAATCAACACATGAAAATACAGTTTATGAAGGATGAATCAGCATAAAGATCTGTTGGAGAAAATAAAACAGAGCAGAGGATTCATAGATTCAGTGTTGATGGATACACCCAGATGAATCACAGGGGAAACACAAACTGCTAAAATTCCTCCTCATTATGTGCGACAGCTCATAGTCTCAAAGTCTTTGAAATGCCTTTTATTACCATTTTTACAATTTCTGTTTCAGAGCTACAAATTGATCTGTAGTACTGGGCAATGGAGAGGCATACAGACAAACCCACACCGTGGCAGATGATTTAAAATTCAAAGGGAGTGCTCTTACTCACCTTAGTTCTCATTTGAAAAATGAGGCACAGTCAGGCTAAGAATTCTGGCAGTGCTGTGAGCAGCCATGACCTCCTTCTACCCGGTACCCAGAGCCAAACAAAAAACTTTATGACCTGGATAGTGTGGCAGGGAATATGAGTTCTTAAAGCCTCTGGAAGCTGTGTGCTTGCTTGTTTCTGGGATGTTACTGATGCTCAGGATTGGCTCCTGCTTGGTGCCACAGAGACTAAATTGCCATCTATTCAAAACAAAAGCTGATGTAACACCTGACTGCCTGAAAGAGGGAAAAAGTACCCAAATTGCTGGCTTCAGACAAAAGAAATAGTCTCAAACAGATTCTCAAAGAAATACTGATCCAAAGCCTTATTTACAAAGCTGCAGATAAAGCCCAGAGTTGTTCCTTTTCCAGGAAGAATGTTGTATACACTTAACCTTCTACAGTGCAGATTATTTGGCTCATTTTCTATTCAATTTAGAAGTTTATCCTTCCAAAGTGGAGGCTTTTTGTCTCCAGTTTGATGCCAGCAGTGCTATTTACAGCACTGATGGATGACAGTTACTTAACCTGCACTTGAATTTATAAAGGCAGTTGTTTCTACCAACACTCTGGGATGAGACTGGCTTCACACAGGTGTAAATCTCACAAACACATGCATAAATGCTGCCTTGATATTGTGAAATATATCAACTGCACTATTGTTGTCTGTACCAATTCAAACTGTTGAGAGCGGTAGGATGCAAACGAAAATATTTCCTGAAAATACTTTGGTGTTTTATTTGTTTGTTTATGGCTTATCTCTTGGGGGAATGTGCAGCTGATCTTTGCATCTAAATGTTCTCCTCCTGTGTAAGTGTTGTTGCACTGGTGGCAGGAAATGCTCAGATCTCTATGTGCATGCAAAAAAAAATAAAGCCAAGAACTCTTATTCAGCGTATAAAAATGTTTCTACCACAGCAAAGGATGCTTCTCTGTTAGGAAAACTATTTGTATTAATTCCAAATTCAATTTCGAGTGGTGGTTTATTAAAAATGGTCCTGGTTTTCTTCCTTTTTTCCAGTGGACTAAATTGCAAATATCTCTAAAGAAGCAGAGGAATTGCACCGGTGAGCTAAACAGAGAATCAGGGCAAGAAAATTGTCAATATAATTCCAGATTATAAACACAGAGCTTCCTAATGCTCTTAACTAAATCAAAGCATTGGATGGGACTTCACTTATTAACTTCTGCAACAGAAACAGTCAAGTGTTAAATGTGTTCTGTGAAAGAACAAAGCCTATATTTATCTTACTTTATAGAATCCTATAATCCCAGACTGGTTTGGGTTGGAAGAGACCTTAAAGCTCATCCAGTCCCACCCCCTGCCATGGGCAGGGACACCTTCCACCAGCCCAGGCTGCTCCAAGCTCCATCCAGCCTGGCTTGGACACTTCCAGGGATCCAGGGGCAGCCACAGCTTCTCTGGGCACCCTGTGCCAGGGTGTCCCCACCCTCCCAGGGAACAATTTCTTCCTAATATCGAACCTAAACTTACACTCTGGCAGTGGGAAGCCATTACCCCTTGTCCTGTCACTCCTCATGAATTGTCCCTCTCCACCTTCCCTGCAGCCCCTTCAGACCGTGGAAGTTGCTGTGAAGTCTCCACACAAGCTTCTCTTCTCCAGGATGAACATTCCCAGCTCTCCCAGCCTGGCTCCAGAGGGGAGGTGCTCCAGTCCCCTCAGGAACTTAGTGGCCTCCTCTGGACTCATTCCAACATTTCCATGTCCTTCTTATGTTGAGGACTTCAGGACTGGACACAGAGCTCCAGGTGGGGTCTCACAAGAGCGGAGTAGAGGGGGAGAATCCCCTTCCTCGCCTTGGTGGTCACAGTGCTTTGGATAAGCCCTGGACTCCGTAGGTTTCTAGGCTGGGAGCACTCAGGGACAGCTCACGGGGAGTTTGTCCTCACCCAGCACCTCCAAGTCCTTCTCCCAGGGCTGCCCCTCAGTCCCTTCTCTGCCCAGCCTGTTGGTGTATCTGCGATACAGGTGCAGGACCTTGCACTTCACTTTGTTGAATCCATGGGGTTCCCCCCGGCCCAGCTCTCCAACCTGTCCAGGCCCTCTGGTCCCTCTTTCAGTCCTTTCTGAGTGATAGGGATGTAGAAATTACACAAGGTGGGGAAGCAGACATGGAAACAAAACCTTCAGCTCTCTGGGAATCGTATAAAACTGGGTAGGCCAGCTGGTAATGTACCTTGTAATACATCCATTGGAGAGTTACACACTTTGTATGCAACTAGACCGATTCTGAAGCTCTGACTACACTAAAAATCCTGAAAAAGATACTTAACCCCTCTACAGAGTCCAAATATGAGCTTTTTTCATAAGCTGTACATAGAATGAAGCTCTGTGTAAAATATAAAAACTAAAAATGCATTACTGTAAAATTTCTGTGCCTCTGAGTTCTTCTCATTGTCACTCCCAGCACCTTTGTAGAAGAGGTCTTAGAGAGAAAAATAAAAGTGATTTTGGAAAATTTCAAATGGGATATTAACACCAGAGGGTGATAAAATTGGTATTAATAATGCCACATAATTATCATCTACACTTTTAGTAGATTTTAGTTATAATACCACGAGTCCTGACAGGGACTGGGGGGGAACTGAGACTTTATGCACCCAGCAGAGGCTGGGACAAGAACTGCAGACCAGGGACATATTTTACAGCCAGGAGAAGTGATACATGATATATCCTCCCAAGCATTTAGCTGTGGGCAGGGTCACTCTGCCTTTCTCTTCCATTTTTTTCCTGGAACATGAGTGTTAACATATTTGGGAGCAGCGTAAGCTACGCAGGCCAGCTGAAAAAAAGGAGAAGCACAATAATTTAATTAAAATTAGCGTAAAGATTATTACTTGTCTTCTAGGTATATTTCAGTTTGAGGTTGATTAGCCAATAATTTCAGATTATTAGCCACGGTATAGCAACCACATTGTCCTGACTGCTGTTCTGCCCTGGTTTAGGATGATGAAGGCCTAAGTTTTTCCTAGAAAGCTTGCTTAGGAAGAAACAGAATGAAACACAGCTACATAGATCTAGAAATAAAGCCAAGATTAACTGGCTTCCCAATCCATATGCCCAACAGACGTGATGGTGTTTTTCTCCAGCTTTTTTGTGTGAGGAACAATGCTGAGCAATTACCAGGGATTCAGTTTTGGCCAGAAAAAAGTTAACATTTGCTCTTAGTGTCTTGGCCAAGATGGATTTTGTTTGGTTGTAGCGCACACTAGCTCTGCGATGCTGCCAGGAAAAAAACCACCAGTGCACCTCTGCAGCTTTTCCTAAATCAAGATTAAGCGTTAAATATAGTCCAGTATTTTGTAGATAATAAGAATATGTTCCATTAGATGAAAGGTGTGAGAAGAAGTGAGGTTGTTTATATCGTACTCATGGACAATGGCAGTGCACAAGGCAAATCTGTTGACACAGGGTCCTGTGAGCAGTTACAAAATCTTGCCTTTTGAGTTTGAATACCATTCATGGTGCAACAAAACAGACATTTTTGCCATCTGATATTTGACAGTGACCAGTGTGAAGGGACCCCCAGCTTCAGTTCCTGGGGGAAATGTATACATCAACAAATTGCAGGAGCAAGCTGATCAGCATATTCATAAATAATCCCACTGAAAACGAGGTAGAAACTACATAACACCAGGGTTTGCTCTTCCTGTCTCACAGCATGCAAGCAGTGGGAACAAGAGACAGCATGGCTAAAAGTTTTCTTTCACCAAGATAAATGCTCACTTTGTGCTGCTGGTGCATTGAGTTGTATAAGGCTGTCCTGTACGAGAGAGAAACCCACAGCCACCAACCTGTGCAGATAATTCATGTTCTCTGAGCTGGACCAAGGCTGGCACAGCCCGTGCTGATTCCTGATGTGCTTCACACAAGGTCAGAGAGCTGCTGTGCCACATGTGTTGAAGAACTTCCCTCCCCCTTGAACCCAGGGCCAGGTGAAATCGGGTCAAAGAGAGCAGAAGATGAGTGAATACCCGAACAGCACAGAAACAGAAATCTCCCTGACATGAGACTCCTTGCCAGAGGTTCCTTGTAAGAAGAAGTTCACAAACAAACAAAGCCATAAACCCACAACCTCCCTATCCCCCCACACCACCTCTGTCAGGCAGGAAGAGGCAGAGGTAGATATTCCTCTGCTTTGAGGAATATCTCAATTTTGATATCTCAAATGTGAGGAATATCTCTCCTTTTGATTTTCTGACAGGGGCTCAAACACCGTGCCATAAGCTCCAAACAACTGCTCAGACACACAGAGTAGAACCACCCTCTTCATGCCTCTGCTTTCTGCTCATCCTAAACCTGACACTTGTGTGTGGTTGAGGTTTATCTCCCCCTGCCACAGGGTCACCTCGGAGTGGTGATAATTCTTCCTCTCCCGCAGGGCCCACAGGCATCCATGCCCAGGGAAGGTCCACAGCAATAGTGGTCCACAGAGGAAAAGGTAGAAAAGCAGGTTTCCAGAAGAAATTAACTCCCACAAGAGCACTGGCCCTCATCTGATCTACTCCTGGAAGTGAGATGTGTTACGTGGAGCCCACGTTCTGTTGCCTCTCTGGGGAAAATCCTGAGCCTTTTAAAATAAATAAATAAATAAATAAATAAAAGCACAAGGAAAATTCATGGACGTCCTGCTCTGAATCTGGATGAGATGAAAAACGCTCTGATATGAAGAATTAGGAAGTGGTCTTGGATCCAACAATTCTGACATAGCCATGAATCCCTGCACCCTTGCAAGAGAAACTTGACCCAGCAGCAGCTGCACAGATGAGAACAAAGGCTTTCTTCACCTCTTTAACCTAAATAAGCACACGAAATTCGCTGCCAAAGAGGGACTATTTAAATGCTAATTACAGCAGGTGATTTCATCTCCTCTCTGATTTTTCCTTGAAACAGAAATAAAAAGAGTTGCAGCAATCCAAGCCTTTTTTGTTATTAAAACAGTTGATTTTGTTGTAAGTCTTGTTCTATGTGGTATTGCTGCATCTTGCGATAACTAATGAAATTTCTGAAATTGAAGGAAATTACAGGAAAAAATACCCTCCACATCTTACATCCGTGTCTCATCAAAATTAATATACTGAACCAAAGAAAAGTTAAAAGGTGAAAGTATTTAAAGTTATTATAAATCAAATACTTTTCACTTACACTGTAGTTTTTAATCTATTCTCTGCTTCATAGCTCAGTACAACTTGGCTTATGCGAAAATAACAAAAAAATATAAAATATTAACCGTGCAAATTTCGGTTTTCTAGTGGAATTTTTGTAGCATTCTGCATACACAAACTGCACTTCTACAACTCACGTAAGGAGAGAAAATTGTGGCATGGAATAATCGCAGACCTCACTGCAGCCTTCTGCCATCTTCTCCTTGGCCACAGGAACTCTGTAGCCCCAGAAATCCCCAGGCAGTGGAAAACCTCTGTGCTACGGGCCAGCTGAGAGTCCCTCAGGCTGGAACTCGATCTGTTAGTGTCCATGTGCAGCCTCAAGAAATAGTGAGGGTTTGTGTATCTCAGCATGGAAAGAGCGATTCCAGTCATTCGGCGGAACCCAGATTTGCAAAGGGTTTGTTGCACCTGGTGCATTATCAATTTAGAAAGGATCCTAGAGAGATTATCCTGAACATGATCTTTTTAAAAGTTCTTATTATTGAGCAGAAGGATAGAAAGCATGTTCATGAAATACCCAGACAAAATTAAGCTGAGGGCCCTGGCAAGTACTTTGGAAGGTTTAGAGAAACCAGAGAAGAGGTTGAAAATTGAGAAAGGTAAGGTACAATGCTAAAAAAGAAAAAAAGAGAAAATACCACAAAATGTGGGGGGCAGCCTTTTTTCCCCAGGCAATTAGCAATAGCACAAGGGGAAATGGCCTCAGGTTGTGTCGGGGAGGTCCAGGTTATGAGGAAAAATATTTTCACTAAAAGAATGGCATTGGAACAGGCTGCCCAGGGCAGGGGTGGAGTCACCATCCCTACAAAAATGCCTGGATATGGTGCTAAGAGATGTGGTTTACTGCGTATGATGGGATTCGGTCAAAGGTCAGATTCACTGATCTTGGAGGTCTTTTCCATGATATGAAAATAAATAACTTTTTATGAAAGTTATTTTTATGAAAATATTTATTTTCATATGAAAATAAATAACTAAGCAAGTAGAAATATGGTAAAATATGACACATTTCCAAAAAGTCCACCTAATTATTTTTGGAAAATCCACTGCAATCTCTAAAAATTCTAACATCAAACAAGGAGGTTTTATGTGTGACAACCAAATAGCTATGTCAGTTGCCAGAGGGCTGCTAAGATCCCAATCACAGCCCCCAAAGAGAGAGAAATGAATTTAAAATAAAATAAAATAAAATGAAGTAAAAGAAAATAATATAAAAATAAAATAAAATAAGATAAAATAAAATAAAATAAAATAAAGTAAAATAGAAATAAAATTTAAAAAATAAAATAAAGTCAAATAAAATAAAATAAAAATAAAATAAAGTAAAACAAAATAAAATAAAGTAGAATAAAGTAAAATTTTAAAAAATAAAATAAAGTAAAATAAAATAAAATAAAATAAAATAAAGTAAAATAAAGTAAAATTTAAAAAATAAAATAAAATAAAATAAAATAAAATAAAAAATAAAATAAAATAAAATAAAATAAAGTAAAATAAAATAAAATAAAGTATCTGTCTCAATCCTTTTCAAAATAACAAGCAGATAAAAAAGGGGTAAGAAATTCCTTAGTGGGAAAGGTTGCAGGGTTGGATTTTATCGAGGAACACGAAAATCCAATAACATATGAAATGTTATTCAGAAACAGGAGGCTAACAATCGCTCGCTTAGGGAAAACAAGCTTTATTTGGGGCAAAGAAGGCTGAACGAGAGCTGGCTGCCAGTGCCACGTTCCTGCCAGTGCAGAACTGCAAATCTGGGTAGAGCACTGGTGCTGAGTGACCTGCCACAGCTCCCTCTCTGCTGACCTCCACCCACCCTCTCCCATCTCCTACTTCCACTGCAAGCATCTGCCAGCACTGACAGCTTTTTCATAAAATCACGACTTTGCTAAGGTTGGAAAAGGCTTTTAGGGTCAAGTTCAACCATCAACCCAGCGCCACAGCCGTGGTCACCAGCAAAACATATCCTGAAGTACCACATCACTTCCAGGGATGGGGACTGCCCCCCATCCCTGGGCAGCCCATTTCGATGCTTGACAACCCTTCCTGTGAAGAAATTTTACCTCATATTCAACCTAAACCCTCCCTGGCACAGCTTGATGTTGCCTCCTCTCCTCCTGTCCCTGTTCCCTGGGAGCAGAGCCCGACCCCCCCCCGGCTGCCCCCTCCTGTCAGGGAGTTGTGCAGAGCCACAAGGTCCCACCTGAGCCTCCTTTCCTCCAGGCTAGTTCTGTGGGCACCTTCACTGCCTGTACATGCTTTAGTCTTGGTCTGTTGGTGAGTCCCAATACACAAACTAAGAGTATTCGCAGTTATTGTGCTATCCCAATTCAGTAGTTCCTGAAAAGGTAGAGAAACATTCTCACCAAGGAAAATAAGGAACTGTCAGCAAAAGAATCAGATTTAATTATATTTTATGCAAGGCAGGTGTAGATAAAAAAATGCTGCTAGCGAGGATTTTCTTGCTATTTTCTAAGCCCGTGAGGGACTTTTCTCTCTCACAGAAGAGGCAGCAGAGTTATGGAAACAACCAAACACCTGCAAATTTGAAAAGTCTTGTTTATAGTACAGTAGAAAAATATTTTGACAATGGATGTTTTAGGATTTTAGCCAAACGCCCTCAAGGGGTGGCTGATCCTTGTCCAATTAGACTATGAAGAAAAAAGTCTAT
This sequence comes from Corvus moneduloides, assembly GCF_009650955.1. Lineage (NCBI taxonomy): Eukaryota > Metazoa > Chordata > Aves > Passeriformes > Corvidae > Corvus > Corvus moneduloides. Next base: position 2,484,945 of record NC_045484.1, on the reverse strand, counting down.
AAAAGAGTTTGTAAAATAATTAAATAAATCAATCTTGCTGCACAATTCCTGCCTGCTGGATCTTCTCTCCTCCTCCTCCCTAAGGCTGCGGGACACGGTGATATACCCTAGGGTTGCAGGAATAGGCAGGTTTGCTACAAGTTGATACAAGGATATGCAATAAAAGAAATGATGAAGTGCTAATTATAATTGCTATGTTTCGTGAAGGATCAGCCATGTAGTGGATGGAACAGTATGCAAGGAGAACTATTCCAAAATGCCAGAGTGGAGCCGTAGTCTAGAGCTGTACTCAAGAATGGTATTTTCACTGAAAATGTCAAATATGCAGTAGAAGCTGCCTGTTTCAGCATTTCAGTAGACTTACCATGCTTAGATGAAATGTTTTGTTTCAGTGATATTGAAAGTATTTCAAGATTACTTTTTAATCAACTATAATTTTATTTGGACTGATATTTTTCTTAAGTGCGTTTAGAAATGTGTATTTTTGACACATTTTGACTCAGAGACACCGAGAGATGACATTTTAATTACAGAGAAGTTGGGCAATTGAAAGTAATATAATGTATACTTTTATCCTCATGGGATTAAAAATAAGAAAAAGCACAGATAAGTGTAACTTTTTGTTACTATTCAGATTCTAGGCTGATGTGAATCGGTGCAGTTATTATCAAGACTCTGAATTATCATTTCAACTCACTCCCAAGAAGAGGAGGGGAAGGAATGATGAATACTCATACAAATAGCAGTGCTCATAAAGAAATTGCCACTTGTCCCCAAAACCATGGGATTCTTTGTGTTTGAAGCTACAGGAAGAGGAACAGTCAGTCCTGTCCAGGACAACAGGGCGTCCTTTCTGCCTGGCCCTGCCCTTGCAAGGCAAACATCACTGTGGGATTTGAGGGAAACCCCCCAGTACAAAACTGGAAGTGTTTTTTCTCCTTCAACTCTTGCTTGGGTTATGTTGCTGCACCTTCTACTGCATTGTTCTGTAATTGCTTGAAGCATGACTATGCAAAGTGCTAATTTTGTTTACATCACTGCTGCGGACCAAAGTGCTCCCTGGCAGCTCACAGCAATCAGGCAACTCCTGAAAATAGAGCCTTATTATAAACCCTGTAAGGATTAATCCTTATAAAGGATTATTTCAGGTGAACACGCTGAGAACAGGTGACTCTTTAGAAGCTGATGTCCTCAGTGAGAAGGAGAACAGAAGGGAAAATGCCTCTTGCAAACTGGAGGATTGTTTATCAGGAAACAGCACTTCCAGGCTTTCCGTGGGTCCTTTATAAACGGCATTTGTAGCGATTTGCTGTCAGGAATTCAGCAAAATTCAGTAACTCAGGGGTGGCCACTGCCCTGGCAGCTGGAGGTGGGGGGACAAACAGCCCTTCCAGGGGAGACATTGATGTAACGGGAATGTGCTGCCAGGAGAGAACAAAAGTCGAGCATGGATAAGCAGCAGCAATGCCCAGGTGAGGGGGAGAGCCTTCCCAGAGCTCTGCTCTCAGCAGCAGAGCTGTTTGGGAGTGCTGGAGTGGCTGCGATGATCCCTAACAGGATTCCTGTCACGCTGGAAGCAGAGGGGATTGATCTTCCATTAAACATTTACAAGGCTTACAAGTGAGCTGTACAAGAGGAAGTGTGAAAGCACCAGAGATGTGCTGAAGATTCCAGGAACGCCCTGCCTTAGATCTTTGACGATAATATCTTGGGAAAGTGGAACTGAAATGCTGTTTTAAGATTCTATTTGCCTTAAATACTCTTCAGGCTTTTTTAATCAAAATATTTTTCTGCGGTATTTGTTCAGCCAAAACTGGAAAGGTTTTGCGTAGTGGACAAGACCTGTCATCTCCATTTGAGCACTGATCTCATTTTCATGGGGAACTAAGCCTACTCTGAAGGTTTTTTATGTCCTTACACATTTACACTGTATCAGAATAAATACTTTCTTTTTTCTAGCGAGTATTCCAGGATACAAACTACGTGTGTAATCAGTGTCTACCTGACCTTATGTTGTTTGGGAAGCAGCTTTAGGGATTTTAAGAACAAAATGTGTTTTAAAAGTCTCATATGGCCACGCCAATTGCGCTTGTTTAAACACAGAGAACGGCCCCTTCCAGCCTCAGTTTTCCCAGCTGGAAAAGATAAGTATTGAGACATTTATGGAAGTCACAATACCTGTATCTGTAAAATATTACTGAAAGCACAATTCTGTGCCACTCTGCAATCAGAAATGTCTGCACTGGGAGTTTAATTAATGCCTTTCTTCAGTACAAGAAGAGTAGGATTTTATAAGCTGCTGCTCAGAAAGAATAGAATGTAGTAAAAGAAAACCAGGAAAACTTGGAGAGGAACCTATTCACCCACTCTTTTTTCCCTCATTTTGCTCTCTAGATTCTAAGATTTTACACCTCACTGCCTTGAAGGGGTTGCCAGTATTTTCCTTCTCTCTTCAGCCAGTCACGGTCACTGTTCATGGACAAACAGTGTCCAGGTGGAGATTCCACACGGCCAAGTGCACTTCCTTGTTGTGGGGCAACAAAGTACAGTGACCCAGAGCCTCTGTCTGGGGAACAAGAACAGAGCTGATAACTTTGCTCTCATCACAAGACAGCACAGCTGCCTGTAGAGTGAATCTCCTGAGGGAAGCATGGCTGGAATCAGGTGGGAGGAATAAGGAGTTTCCCCAGGGCACTTATAGAGAGCTATGCTTGGCCAGGGGGTTGTTTTAAAAGACCGTGTGTTTGGGGGCAAGAATGCCATTCAGGGTGATGGCAGAAAAAGGACGTTTGGGATGGGATTTTAAATGGCTTTTCCAGCATTATATTCTTTCTGCAAAAATAATTTCAAATGGGGATGCCCTTTGGTCTGTGTAGCACAGAGGTTCCATTTCCCTTGTGATTTTAAAGGACCTTATTTCACTTCCATGCAGCAGTGGAGCCTCCGTAGCTCCAAGCAATCCCTGCTGCCCCTAAAAAGTCATTGTTTCTGTTCTCCTTGAGATGCTCCAGTGGTAATTACCTGTATCTCTGTGCAGATGTACTTGGGCCTCTGAGCTTCACTCCGATAATGAGACAGGAATATGGCCCTGCCAGCACAATTTCTTAGCAAGGTAATAACCATGGCATCATAGGATGATCTAAGCCATGTATTAATAACCACAAAAAATAGCCAGTAATCAAAGTTGACAAAATTGTAAGTTGTATCACTTACACGTGCCTTGAACATTTTTGGGAAGGCGCAGATGGCTATGGATGGATGGATGAGTTGGTTTAAGCGTCTCACATCGAGCTGCCAGTCAGACTGCTGACAGCAGCAAAGATGTGTTATCCCCAGCACCAGAGCTGAGGTTAGGGGGCATGCCTGACATTGTTATATTTTCATAATTGTGTACAATTATTTGAAATTCATTCTAAACTGCAGCTGTAGCTGTTGTAGCCAGATTGTCCAGAACAAAAGTGAATCCTTCAAATAGAAGGTGCAAGACAGGCAGAATAAGAAGGCAGCAGTAAATCCCTTTGCCTGCTGGAGCCCTTTTGGTTTCTACCTGCCCTTGATTGCAGCAGGTCTTTGACCTCAGGCCACGTCAAAGCCAACGCAAGTGGTTGGCACTTTGTTGGTCAAACACTCACACCCATACGTGGGACACTTCTGTGACAAGTTTATTGACATGATAAGGAAAAAAATGTTGGATATTTTAGGGCTTTTAACTTCCCTTTCTGCATAACACAAGCAGAAGTAATGGCAAAAGTCAGGAGCACGGCAGGCCTGTGCAAAGGATCATAAAACAGCAAACTTGCTATTGCCTGAGGGGGATTAGTTTGCCCATGTCTTACCTTAATCAAGATAAATCAAAGAGTAGAAACATTCTATGGAAATTCATCCCTCTGGAAATCCTAAGCACTTAAAATATGCCAAAGAGAATGATTAAAATTGGAGTAATTTTAATTTAAGGTAGAATCTGGTCTTCTAAATTCAGCATCTGCTTCAGTAAGGAGTAAATATGCAAACTGTCTGTAATTCTCTTTCTCCTTCCATCTCCCACCTGGCTTTTGACTTAATTGATTAAAGACAATCAAAAATAGGTATAAAAAATTGTAAATTCTCACCTTTGTTTTAATCTACACCCAGACATTTGAATATCTAACTTCTCCCCAAGGCATCTTTACAAGGATGAACCATCAAAATCCTTTCAATAGCTCCAATAAAGCAGCATTCTTCTAAATACAAGTTTGGAAGCACGACTAATGAAGTAAACAATGATTAGTTCAGAAATGGCAGGGGAATGGGGAGTGAAGAACGTTTGTTCTGCACCTGCTGGAGTTATGCAAATTTGCCATGAGCCACTGGAGACCTCGCCCTGGGAGGTGTCCTCAATAATGAGGCAGAAGTTGGTGTTTATACCAACATCAAAGAAAGGCAACTTTCTGGGCTTATTGAGCATCTGATAAATATACTCAGGACATTGATGTTGTGCAAGAATATTTTGAGCCTTAGGATTCCAGCCCCTCTGATACTGTTGGCAAGCAGTTGTGACACTGAATAATGATATGCAAAAGCAAAGTTACCCAGCACTGATGAAAAACCAGCAGCTGAGTTGTTCTCATCCTGAATGGACACAGTCACTAAAAAAAAGGAAAAAATTAATCTAAAAGGGCCTATCTATTAATTTGTAGTAGGTATAAAGAAGTGTGTATCTATATTTGGGGTTTATGTAGCATGTGTAGGAGATGTAATTTAATGATACACTAAAATACCTACACTCAGGACAAATAATGCCATTGGTGAACTCTGCTGACAATCCCACAGCTCTGAAAGTAAATTAAAACCAAGGTCTGTCATAAAATCTAACAGTCCCAAGAGGTTAGAACATCTTATTTACTATATTTAGAGAATTTAACAGAGAAAAGAAGTTAGTAGATGCAAATTATTCTTCATAACAAGTGCTAGCATTATAACTACCATTATTAAAAACAGGATCATGGACCCTAAGTTCCATGATGTCTGATGTAAGTCTGCTCTGTGAGAGCTCAATACAAAGCCCACTGAAGTAAATGAAGAGACAGAAAAAAAATCCACAAGCCACAAAAATTTTAGCGGGTATTTTTAGCCCTCTGGTCTTAAAACTGATTTAAAACTATGTACTTGAGTAAATTATTCATAATCAATGCCTGATCGATTCGAGTTCCTTTTGTTCACAGCATGTCCAGTAGCAGATTACTTTTGTAGCTGATTCAATGTTTGAATGCGGTGAGAATATTTCCTATGTATTTTGTACTGGGGATAATTCATTGTATCTGCTTGACACCACAGCCAGAGTGCCAGTTAACTGGGATCACTGCATGAATCTCCTTTTATTGGATTAACATAAGTGGGATAAGCAAGCAGATGTATAGATGAGCTGAACCGCATGGGGAACGCACTCATCTGTCCACTTCAAACTGTTTCCGTGGCTTCAGAGAGAAGATAATTTAAATTGATACTCTTCTTTTCTGGAACTGTGCAAAGAAATGGATACTAACGTTTACCTGCAACAAACACAAGGTTGTTCAACCAAAACCAGAGGAAAGTTACAGCATCTGAAACCCTCAAAGGACATGAATCCAGAACGTTCCCGTTGCACGCTCTGAACCTGGAAAGCTTCCTTATGCGTTTGGCAGCAAATCATTCTGGAAGAATTGGATCAATAGAAAGTTACCAAGGCCAGATATACAGATGGTGTTGGTTTCAGCCATCTAAAATTAGCTTCATTGGGTTTGGCTCACTTGTCTATTCCTGTTGATCTATGAGAATTTATGGAGAACTGGACCAGAGCCAAAGCCATACCCCATGCATTACTGCATGTGACTCCAGTTTTTCCTGTTAGAGGAGAACATAATAGACCATCTTTTTTTATGTGAAGTACATAAGAAATTCGATTTTAACCAACACTTTGATCTTCTGTGATGAAAATTGTGTATCTGTTTGTTAATCAATTTTCAGAACACAAATGTTAATTTTTTACTTTATCAACCAAAACCTCAGATGACTCTAAAAAAGCAACTAATGACTTTTTAATTACCCTCTGGTTATGTCAGCCTTGCTGGTTTCAGATACGATTTGTTCTTCTTTCTTATTTATATTTCAGCAGTGACCCAGTACCTTAAGCTACATTATTAGCAAGGTTTATTATATAAAATTAGACACCACAGCGTGCTGCAACTGAAATTTATTCTATTAATAAGTAAAATAAGCACTGATAAGTAAAAGCAAAATATTTTTCTGTCTAATTTTACAAATATAGTGCCACTACCGCAAAGTGATAAAAAAATATGCATCTACAAGATACGTGAATGATAGGAAATTGTCTCTCAAAAAAAAAGGTTGATGGTGTTAAATACAACACATTCCCTAATGAAAGTGTCCTTATCCTAAATTAATCCGAGGAGAGGCGATTATTGCCCACTGACTACTGGTGCACGACACAATTTGTAAGGCCTCTAGCAAGCAAGTTGAAAGGCACATTTGAAGCACTGTGATCATGGGTTTTACCTTACACATCTATATTTAGTTCCAGCTGTACCAGGTCAGAATCAAAGGCAAAAAAGGCAGAACTAGAAAGGCTCGAATTTCAAAGTGCAGGAATGTTGACTCAGAAAGGTCACTGCCAGTTAATGTGGACGTTTCTTCACTGCAATCTGAACTGTGGGTTGTTAGAAGGATTTCTCAGTGCTACTCACACCTCTTCTTAGGCAGTACCATAAATAGATAAAAGTGAGAAGATTTTGGTCAAAATGTCCTCCGGAAGCTCCCTGACAATGAGCAAACCTGCCAGCCAGGAAAAGTAAGACTCTGTCGCCTTTGCCTAGTTCCATTTTGTCTGGAGCAACCAATTTTTATGTACACAGAGCATCACAAGAGTTTTGTTTGAAGGGAAGGGCTTACAAAGTTGTTGACTTGTTAATTTCTGAGTTAAAGATGTCCAGCAACTTCTGAACAGTAAAGGAGAGGCGCACCCAATTTGATGCAAAATGGATAAAATTATACTGGACATATTTTAACATTGAGAAGAAGAAAAAGAAAACCCTTCAAATTGCCATTAATCTAAATGCATCAGTCACATTAGGCTCAAATTGCAAAGCTGAGGCAAAACTTGTAGACCACAGTGAAGCTCACTCGATTGTGTCCACCTTGCATCACAATTATATTGCCTCCATGTTCCGTGTGTACATCTATTTCATTACCCTGTAAATTCAGCTTAGGGGGTGAATATAAAATTCATGACGACTTTAATGTAGCAAAAATCCGTTGGTGTAGGCAATTCTTTCAGCAGGTATCTGATATGACCAATCTCCTTCACATCTGTTATTAAAGTTAGAAATTCAAACCTTCTCTTATGTAGTAGATCTGTCCACAAAAATATGTTAAATTTACTCAGTATTCCAGACCTTGTGCAGACACCACAGAGAGAAGTGAAGAAGAAGATACACATAGCTAGGGTTGTTTGAAGCTGAAATGAGAGAGACATCATTCTTTGCCTTCAACATTTTCTTATTTATTATTATTTTGCTCGGCAGTAGAAAGTGGCGACAGATAAATTTCTAAAAGTGGTGCCTCTTGCAGTTCATCCCTCTGCATTCCCTGGGTGCAGTGCTGACACATGGTGGTGAACGTTACCCTCTGTTACACTTCAGTGGAATTTCTGTCCTTTTCCCCCAGTGCCCAATTTACAACGGAAAGCGGCGAAGAGCTCTGAGTGTCATTTCCCTGTTTCTGTGCTTGATAGCTTCCCTGTGAGGAGGAACAAGATATTTCCATCTTCTTTCATGTACATTTTCCTGCTCTTTCATTATCATCTGCTAAATAGCATTGCAGCAAATACTTAAATGCATTGTCTGGGATAACAACGGCGACACAGCTGAGAATGTGCTGAGATTGCTGCATATGCAGCAACCGTGTCATTGCTTCAATGTGAGCTCGTCCTCCCCCAGGTTTGTTTTGCTCTTTGTCCATCTTGTCACAATACTTCTAGTTTGGCAGAGAACTTGTGCTTTATTTATTGCGTTTCTGAAACACTTGTGCCTTCATGGAGACATTGAAGAGTTCCTTGCTCTCTCTCGCCATTAGGACTCGTCTGTTATTGCCTCAGATCCCACTCGCCTCAGCACTGAGGCAATTACACACATGCCTCTGACAAAAATTAACTGTTCTCCCCAGGTGAAAGGCTTGGATTTATCAGGCGAGGAAATTTACTTTAAATCATCGTGCCTTTTATCACCCCACAAGCACTGGCACAAAGATTACTCACAACAGCCAATTCTCAGCCCTTCCCAGAAGCTGATCTCAGGAGGCAGGAGGATGGTCTCATCTCCAAAGCAATTCCACCTTTTTCATGTAGGGTGATAATCCTACTCAGGTTTTCTTTACTTGAAAGTCTTACTTTTCTCCATTTGCTCTCAGTCAGCTTTCATGGCGAGGAATTACTTTTCTCATTATAATCATGAGCTTTTCTTCATAAGATATTGCAGAGCTCAGAGATGACTTTGAGCGTGTCCTTCCCCTGTTCCCCCATCAGTTGGCATGGAGACACAACAGCTGCTACAAATCACAGGAAAGACGCTTAACGGGTACGTTTCAGAGAAAAGTTCCTGCTAAAGAAACCACTAAATTTGCAATCATAGCCCTTGTTCTGGGATGGCTGTAGCTAAGGGAAAATACACTTCTGAAGAGCATACCTAAGGTATGAGCAAGCTTGTGTTGAGACACAAGCTGGGATGGCTCTGAAGCATTTCCATTCTGTGCACGAGGTGATTCTTGGCCTCGTGGTCGGAGACGGAGCCCACACAGGTCGGGATCACGCGGATCCAGTGACATCAAGGTGCAGCTGGAGATGCTGCCTCAGCTTTGAACTCCTCTGGCTTGCCATGCCACCATGACTTTCCAGCACTCAAATACGTGAGAGTTCTGAGCTAAGCCCGTCACGTACAACTGTAATATCCACACTCTCTAGGGCAGCCACACGCTGGAAATCACGAGGTGACAGTGCAATGAATTAATCTGTAGTGTCTATACAGTCCTGTATGCCAGAATTAGAACCAAGCCCCCTGTCCTCCTCCCATCCTGCTTAGGAGTGCATGGAGACGGGCCAAAGTACACTGCCAAAGCTGCCTGCAAGTGCCTTTCTGGATTGCTTTGGATTTAAGGATGGTATTTTCCCAGATAATTGCTTTATCAGACCGTGTAACTTCCTTATCAGACCTTACATAATTTGTAACAGCCCTATGTGCACTTCCTTTGAAGATCAGTGCTCCTACATCCCCTGGGGCCCATTCGGAAATTCCCAGTGGCATCTTAGGATCAGAGACAATTATCTTCATTCCTTTTACTAGGTTGTATTTTGGAGATATTTCTGCCCTCCCCCCCCCCCCCCCCCCCCCCCGAATTCTGCATTTTCAGAGTGTCACTACTTCCTGATTTGTGTTAATGACATCGAGCAGGTCTAATAAATCTTTTCCCCAAGCCCATTCCATTCCCTGGTAGCAGATATTTCTCTGAAAAGAGGTTTATGGACCGTTTGGAATTCCAGCCAAGATTTAACAAATCTTAAAAAATTAAAATGAAATTTCCAATGGTTATGTTTTTTTCAAAAAAAAAGGCAAGTGACTCTCTTTAAAATTATTGAAACTCATTTAAATGGCAGTGTGCTTGTATTTGATCCTGGATGCTCCCGTTTTCTGCTTAGAACACACTTTTTGCAGATGAACAGCATTCCCATTAAAATGAGGGTTTCAATGGAAATGCTGACATACTGAAGCAGAAAAGCTGGTGCTTTTGAAATTATGCAGGGTATATCAGGTGGGATATATTCTTCCATAAAAATTATGTTCTTATAATTATGTCACTCTCCTTCTGCAGGGTTGAGGTGCTGACAAGTTTAACACGTTTTTTTGGAGATGTTACACCAGACACCAGGAAGAGTGCTTCCAAGCTCAGTTACTAGGAAATCAGTGAGTATTGAATGAGACAACCCCTCAGCACAAATGTGAGTATCAATCCTGACCTTCCTCCCACATCCTCAACTGCTTTTATTCTTATTTGGCCAATCAATTTACTATTCGTGACACCAGCACCTCACACTTTAAAAAAGGTGAGATACTAATAAAGGGAAGTGACCATGACTGTTCAGGAATCCACTGGCAGACACAAGCATGGAGCCAGGTGTCCTGTACCTGTCTGAAATTCCCTCCTAGCGGGGGCTTATTTTTCCCTTTAGGTGGCAAAAGTTAGGATGGTGAAAGTGCCACTCTCACAATTTGACCTTCGCTCCTAGTGTTAGGCACATGGACTGTATATACACTTATTCCTGTCACATTGTAATCATAGACAGTGTTGGAGGACAAAGTTAACTCAAAAACTCTTTCCAATAAGGGTTTTTTCTCTCATTCTCCTTTCCTTCCTTCTTCTTAACACCACTACGGCTGGGAAGAGCATCTGATAATTCCACCACCGCTAATGCCGATTCAAAAACTAAAAATGGAAATGGCAAAAGTGCATTACAAGGTTAGAGAACACAAATATGCCCTGTACTCTTGGAGAGCATGTTTGGTGAGCTGTCGGGGTGTGGGTATTTCACTTGTAACACTGAGGTTTCCACAATGTCTGAGGGGAAAAGCAGGACTGGTGTTCTCGTGACATTGAACGCAAATAGCTCGGCTTCAGTGTGGAAACCCTGATCAAACCAGACAGCTGAATCCATCAGATCCTCATCCCCCACGTATCCAAGAGAAGGGAGGTGGTTTCTGGCCTCACTAAACTCAATACCAGTGCTAACAAGGTTTGCAGTAAGCTAAAAAAAGACTCAAAGCAGCAAAAGTGTTCAGGAAGGCACTTTAAAGTGTTGAGAGATGAAGGCTGTTGCACAGTGGGGTGGGGGCTCTGTAACACAGGTGCCTCTGTGTGCACATGTGTGCACAGCTCGTGTTCAGGCACTCGTGTGCCACAGGGCTGTGGCACAGCTACAACAAAGGGAAAAATCATCCCAGCATCATTTCTGCACAAGTTTCTATTTTCTAGAAGAATGGCTGCTTTCAGAGTCCCTCAAATGTTTAAAACGTTTGGAACAAGAGCTCAAGTCTCTGTAACTCTTCAGAGAAACAGAAATCTTTCAGATATCTGCTATGATCCCAAAAAGTTTTATTTTTAGTAGCATTACTGTGCTTATGTGAAGTGCATGTTTCAGAGACACTCAAGGTTCTGACCTGTTTTTATGTTTGTTGCAGATCAATCAGAGCTTGAAGAACTTCTGCAACTCTGAAAAAGCTTGAACTGAACTTGTGGGAGTAGCAGGGAGAGGAAGTGAGCTGAGGAGCTCGTTAACGAAGGCTAAGAAACGACAGGAGCTCAGTGTTTGGATGGCAATGCATTTTTCCCCCCATCTAATTGGTCTTTTCATTTTCTGTTCTGTCAGTTTGCATTTCCAGATAAGGTTATGAGAGAAAGAGAAATAATCCTATTAAATAATACTACTTATTGATATTTATACACAACTTCCTGGAAGATTTATTAATATAATTATAATAATTAATAAGCATGTCTTTTCCTCTTCAACATCTTCTGCACCTTGCATACTAACCCTCACAGTTTCAATGACTTCCTATAGAAAGCAGCACACAATTGGTACTTCTCAGAAGTTACAGGCATTTCCTCACTGCCCCTGCTTACTGCTCCATCTGTGGAAGGAGTGAAAAATTCGTCAAAAAATGGAGTTTACGAGGTAACTCATCCCACAGAGTTCGTTTGCTGGGAGTAGCATCAGCAGAGCCTGCTTGCTCCCACCTTGCTCTCCTAAGGGCCAGTTAGGTAAGAGAAATCCTAATGAACGCTTACTTTGTGCTTAGAAGCATATTTTGATTCTGATTTCATCGAAGCAAAGGAGGTTCTTCATGCCCAGATTTAAAACTAACCCCACTAGCAAGGGCACCCATGGCTGTGAAATGATGGAACACCTCTCCTGTGAGAAAAGGCTGGCAGAGGTGGGATTGGGCAGCCCAAAGGAGAGAAGACCCTGGGGTAAAGCTATTGAGGCCTTCCAGCACCTAACAGGGCTCCAAGAGAGCCGGAGAGCTTTGGACAAGGGCTTGGAGTGGCAGGACAAGGGGGAATGGCTTTGAGCTGGAAGACACAGGTTTAGATGGGATATTGGGAAAAAATTCTTCCCTGTGAGGGTTGGGGACGCCCTGGCACAGGGTGCCCAGAGAAGCTATGGCTGCCCCTGGATCCCTGGAAGTGTCCAAGGCCAGACTGGACAGGGCTTGGAGCACCCTGGGCTAGTGGAAGGTGTCCCTGCCCATGGCAGGGGGTGGCACTGGATGGGCTTTAAGGTCCCTTCCAACCCAAATTATTCCACGATTCCATGATATTGCAAATTACATAGTTACAGTTCTGAGATCAGTATTCCAGGAATGGCCACAAATATCTACAAGATTTATTCAAATGCCCAAATCTGTCACTCTTCCATCTGTACTCCTTTAGCTTTGGCACAGACTTTGCGGTCATTTTCAGACTTCCAGGCTCCAGAGGACACACGGGCAACGATACCTTGATATTTCCTTACAGACTCTCCCCTTCCTACTGCTGGGCCTGCTTGGTGAGAGCTGAGTGGCTTGTGCTGGGACTTCCCAGCAAACCCCGAGGGGGAGGAAGTGGGTAATTTCTGCTGGGTGGCAGCATTAAACCACTCCCATTGTGATCACCCCAATCAGTTATTTTGTTCAGCTTCTTCAGCACTCTCTTCCCCAGCTGTGCTGTGGCTGAATGGCACTGTGAAGCTTTGGAGAATTATGAATTCTGTTCAGTTTTGTGAACACTATTTGTAATTGCAATAACCACTGCGGATTAAATCACCTTTTTTTTTTTTTTTTTTTTCTGTACAAAATTGCTACACATTGTGGAGATAGAGTCTGAAAGACTGTGACAAAGAAATCCAATTTTATCAGCGTGGAATGACTCTTCCCAGCTTGAATAATGGTGCTACTGTCAGCAAGGCTTTTAATTGAAATGGATTTTATACAGAAAACTAAACCAAGCCTGGCCTGGCCTGAGAGATCCAGAGTCCTCCAAGGGCCAGCTCACCCAGTGACTCAGAGAACTGATTTATACCACTTGGCCAAGAAATCTGGGGAGCTTTGCCTGTTAGCCTGCAATATATGTGATAATACTTTTGAACCAGGATATGTGCACACAAGCATTAAAAATAAAATAATATAAGTTATTAAAAAAAAAATTATGGGAGAGGTTGGAGCACTTCTGCTACAGAGACAGACTGAGTTGGGGCTGTTCAGCTTGGAGAAGAGACGGCTCCAAGGAAGAAATTCCACCCTGTGAGGGTGGGGACACCCTGGTACAGGGTGCCCAGAGCAGCTGTGGCTGCCCCTGGATCCCTGCAAGTGTCCAAGGCCAGACTGGACAGGGCTTGGGGCAACCTGGGCTAGTGGAAGGTGTCCCTGCCCACAGCAGGAGAGTGGGACTGGATGGGCTTTAAGGTCCCTTCCAACCCAAACCAGTCTGGGATTATAGGATTCTATGACTCTGTATTTCAACGTGATAATACGAAAAATGCTGTCAATGACTGTGAGCAGCCTTTATTGGCTCCTGGGGCTGTGAAAAGGGAAATTTTGCAGTATTGGGCACCTTTTGAAAGCACCATCCTGGTTATGAGGAGCAGTATAGCTGCACTGCATGAATTACTCCACATCAAGGAAGCCAAAGTGCTGCCTGTCAGCTGAGGCCCCAGAGAACAAAAAGACTGGAAATGTGGTTGTTTTCCATTTACAAAGGTGTTTATTTGCACAGTATATTGATGTTAAACCTCCTGCTGTGATGAGCTGTCTGAAGCAGGCTATCCTACCAGAATCCCTTCCACCTCACGTTCAATCATGTTTAGTCCCAATAAGCCAAGACGAGAAATGGAGAAGAATCACACACGTGGCAGTGCAGTTCTGTCCATGTCTCTCCTTCCAGCACTCTACTGCATTTATTAAAGAGTGTGGTGCCAGCTATAGAATACTTTCAGTCACTAATTACTAGTTCCAAGATGCAGTCAGGCTGTGATTTTTTTCTTTTTCTGCTGAGTTCAGTGCGTTTTGGATTCCATCCCACATCATCAATTTGGGTCTCTTAGTATGAAAATTAAATGCATTCTAAAACCAGTGTTAAAGCTAAGAGAACTTAATAGCTGTCAGAGCTGTATACACAGATACAAATTGGCTAAAGCACAGGTAGAAGGATGGTCACCATCTGGGCAGCATTCACATGGTAACTACCTGTTTCTCACATTAGGGATTTGGCATTTCATTACCTTCTGAGCTTACTGCCAGGCACAAGGTGCCTGAGCAGAACCCAGATTTGGAGCTTTTCAAAAGCCCAGACCTCCTTTCTGTGGCGTGGAGTTCAACAGCTTTTACTTGTTGAAATATTGTTAAAACCAGCTCTTGTGAGACATGGCTTGCTGTCTGTGCATCCAGGTACAGGGCCCCACAGGGACATCAGCCAAAGCTCAAGGTTTGTCACTGCAGTTCGTGCCTATTGGTCTGATAGCCTAAGAAGAGACCAATATTCCATTTTCCCTAGCTTGTTGGGGAAAATTCAAGGCAAAATCTGCTGTGGTGGTTGAACATTTCCAATGTTCACCCACGTACCACGCATTTTTGAAGTCACTGGTTACAAGCTCGCTGCAAAACCTCCCGTGATTGCTATGTAGGGCATGTTTGGGACATTGTAACACCAAGGAAGACTGATGTGTATCCCTGGCAGGGTGCACCAGGGTGAAGGTCCCTGGGATGCCTCTGCGTGCGGGATGGAGGTGACAGCATTAAACCCCTGGCTCAGCAGTGGTCCTTGATGGGATGATCAGCGCACACAGGTTTCTGTGGGGTCAAGGGAACAGCATCTATAGATTGCTGGGTTGACAGGGAACGTTTTGCAAGCTAATGGCTCAAGCACTGCTGCTGAGAGGTGACAAGCCGCGAGGCACAGTGCGCTCATTAATCCAACCCTGTCCTTGTGGGAATCCAGTGCCAAGAAGCTCAAAGGCGTTGTCTTTCTGGGTTCATCTTGAAGGTCACACATGTGGTTTTCAAATTATTGATCGTGCAGTGTCTGTGAAGTTGCAAATTGTACATTTGAGCCCTTTTGATCAGGTGTTTGGTCACGCTGAGGTCATTGACTCTTCAGCATTGATGTGACAGAACAGAGTTTGAGGAGCCATGGGTCCAGTTTTTTCTGCTGTGCCAAAGTGTGTGGCCTTGGTAGAACCACTGGAATATCACATTTAGCTGCACTAAAAGTGTACTTGGTTATTATTGCCAGGTCAGCCAGGATATACAGCACACGTGGAGGGCTTTGTCCATTTTTAAATCAGTTTGTCATGTATATGATGGCAATTGCATGTAATAAAATCAATATTTTACCAGATTCATGAATTTTTGGTTACTTTTGGGTTATATCCTTAGGAGACATGCAGCCTCCTGCTGCAGCACTTTGTTCTGAGGTTTCATGCAGCATGAGGATGTAACAAGGAAGAAAATCAAACTGGACTCATGAAAAAATTTTCTGGTAACTTTATTATCAAGTTAGACCCACTAAATATTTTTTTGTAAGTGTACTACTATGCAATAAAGGAAAAAAAGATACTAAAATTTAATAATAATTGTAATTTTCAAATTTTCTTCTGATTTTAATGCTCTTTTAACTTGAGATTTTCAAAGAATCTGTAGAATTGGGCACACAGGTAAAGGACTAAGCCCTGACCTGAGAAGTGAACAGACCCTGGGAAACTACAAGGAATGACATGAGAAATTGCTGGGTGTAACAAAGAGCACAGTGATAAGAAAAAAAAATTACAGACAATGCTGTTAGGAACGACCAGATTTTCAGGAGTTTAATGGGATTTATGGGAGAGAAGGCCCTTTTTAGAAATATTTGGAAGGGAGCACTGGGGACATTTTGTGGAGACAGTCTGAAAGGCCAGCAGCACCCAGGGCAATGTGCCAGCAACACCAGGATTACCCTGGAAATGCTGTCAAACATTCTAAATTTGTGTGCTGGTACAGGAAAAACGACTTCTGTGGGGAAAAAGAAACCAGGGACAAGTGATCAATTTAAGGGGAGCTCAAGACAGAGAAGGAGAGAATACGTAACTGGGGGTAGAACCAACGTGGGGAACTGGTGGGCAGGGGCTAAAAGAGGAGTCTGGGAGGTTTTGTGCCCAGTTGTGCAAGTGCTACTGCACCCCTGGAATGGGTGCTGAGCCATCAGGGTGGCCACTGAGGGGGAAGGGGATCTCCCCCGCTCCCTGAAGCCCAGTATTCCTACAGAATTTCAACAGACTGAGATTTCATTGAAAAAGTCTCAATATTTTCCTTAAGAAATCACTTGCCTCATTCACAGTGTTAATGACAACATAGGAAAATGGCACCTCCTGATATTTTTCCGGGGATTTTTCACGAAGAAACCAGGAACATATGTTTTATCATATTTAGAAAAGATCATCACTTATCTCTGCTTTTTAGGGTGAAACACGGAAATCCCTTTATAACCCATGCAGACTGCATATGAAGTCACTTTTTCTCTGATTACCGCTCCGCTTCGCGGGGTGCATAAATTATTCTTCAGTCCTTTTACAAGCTTTATGGGAGCTTGGTCATACAAATAATTGCTCAGTCACCTGTGTGCATGGTTTTATAAACCAGAAAAAATAAATCTAAAGAGACTAAAAGCAAGGATCAAACAGATACAGCTTAAAAAGAGCTTTTTATTTTGGGGGTTTTTTGCAGTTTGAGTAGTAGGGATTTTTTCTTCTATATGTCTAATGAATAGGACAAGTAAGCTTTGATTGATCTGTGTTTACCATAGCAGCAATACCAAATTTTTCTACAAATGCATTATTTTACCCTTGTTTTTAAAGAGGAACAACTCCCCACGCCCTTGTAAGTCTGGTATTAAGGGATGATTTAAATAGTGTTATTTCTCTGCCTCTTCATACACAAAACCCCACAGGGTTCCCCCTTCATTTCCTCAGCTCTTTCCTTGAAGTTGTAGATATTTTCTATTATAAGATTATTTTTATTTTATATAAAAATTCAGGATAAACTCCTAAAATCTGTTTTCTGGTTTGCTCTCTTGAGTATGTTTTTTAATACAGGGGCTTATTTTTATTCTCCAGATCCCGCAATCACAATGTTACTATTTATCACTTTGGCTGCACTTTCCTCCCAAGCACTCATTCCTTTCTGTAGGTGCTGTTTCACTTTTTGCTGAGGTACAGGAACATATTGCTGTCTGTTTGTGTCAGATTAAAGCTCCCTCGATCAGCTGTAGAAGAGTTCCAGGGAATTAGGGGTGTACATTTATTACTTGTTTATTTACTACTGTTGTTTACCCCTTGTACTACCAGTACTGATCCTGAATGTACCCGGACAGCCAACTGTTTAGCATTAACGAACTTTTTCAATTCCAAATTGATTTAAATCTCATTAAACCACCTTTGATTTACAAGAGGTGTCTGTGTCACTGGTGCACCAGGTTCTCTGAAGCTCGTGGTGCTGGTTACATGGGGTAAAAATAAAGATCAGTATGGCAGCTAGTGGAGAATCTTTCTCCCAGGATTTTTTCTTCCTTTCCTCATCCCAGTAATTTTTTAATTCTTAATGTTGTAGATTTTCTTTTTTTCCTGTTGGAAGGCTAGTACATCTTATGGTGGACTAGACATGGATTTTTGTCAAAGACTTTCTTTAAGGTTTACTACAAGAGAGTTGAAGCAAGTCCTCCTCAACTTCTGCCTTTTCTCAGTGTCCTTTAATACTGTTTTGGATGTGCCTCCCCCTTCTCCTAACATTGGAGGAAGTGTACTATGCTATCAAATTTAGCTCAGAAGATAGAACCAATCCTACTTTAGGAATTTATTTATGATGTTGGTGTTATTCAGTGTTTTTCCACCTCCACAAGCCTTTTCTCTGCTTTACTTCATAACCTCACAATGCAGAAAAGGGATTCATTAACCCCTGTTCAAGCAGTACATAAACCAGCAGCTACAACTCCACTCACCACATTCATTTTTACTACTGTCATTTGAAAATGTCAGGAGCCAGAGAGCTAAACAGTCCCAGGACTAAATGAACAATTTGTCTGAGGTACAAAGAAATGTTTCCAGGCTTCTGGACACCTCCCAGCACCTGCATTTCGTACTTCCCAGTGCGTGACCTCGACAGATCAGATCAGCTGCTTCTCAAAAAGGAAAAAACAAGGGCAGGACAAAAGGGGTGGAGGGTGAAATTGCATCTTTGTTTATCTGAAAGCATTATTTCCATTCTTTTTAGCCAGCTGAATGGAGGATGGCACAATGAAGTGTCCATGACAGCAAGAAAATGAAAAGCAATCTGCAGGTCACACTGGATGCGTTTTAAGACAACTTTCTAGGAACAGTTATGCATAATTAAAGGCAGTGGAAATAACTTGCTCAGTCTGTTGGCTGGGGTTTTTTAGGTGGCAGTTTAAAATACTGCACTTCCACAATGCTCAAAATGCAGCATGGAAGGTGGTTTCTGTCCATCAGCTGCAGAGCAGCCCCACGAGACAGGAGCATGCCCGGCTCCAGGGCACCCTTTGCCTCTGGATCTCTGACTGCAGGGAGAGCAAACTGTTCTTGTGTTAACACTGCTGATTTAAGAGACTCCAGTGTCATAACTCCTGTCCCTGGGATTACATTGGGAAGGAGAATAAGCACAACAATAAAGACAGGAGTGTTAAGCAGCTGCATAATTCCACGGCCATGGAAACTGCTGTGGCTACAGTTTTTGAGCACATGAGGAGGAGGAAAGAATCTTACAGCAGGATCAAATGAAAGCCTGCATGAATAAGAATGCACAGGGAGAAAAATTTATCCCACGAGCAAGAAATACGATCAGAAGTTTATAACTCCATGTACAAATAAATATGAAGGAGAAGCTCATAACTCTTGGAGGAGTAGAATGTATTGTGAGCTGCAAGAGTATCACTGAGCCAGGCACCTGGACTAAAAGTTGCTCACAACACCTTTACAGGAGCTCAGATATTTTATCTCCTCACCTAAATTGCCTGACTTGCCCATCTAAGATGCTAACTGAGGGCCCAGGTTGACCTTTTGGGTCACCTACTCTTGGGAATCCAGGCCAAAATACAGGTACCGAGGGCAGTTCAGCTGTTTTCTAGACTTCCAGATTGTCTTGCTTGAAGCTGAAGGATGATAACTCCTCTGTTTCCCCAAAGGGGAATGCCAACAACTGTGGTTGCTCAAGAATTTTCAAGAGCTGGAAGGAAAGGAACTGTTGGAGGGGTTTTTATTTTTTTGGATGGTGGAGTTGCTTGACAGAGAGAAAAGAAAGAAGGAGTGGAACAGACCACACACAAGAATTAATCACAGTTTCTTTGAACAAAACAGTAATATATTCTCAGAAAACTGTCTCAGAGTTCTTGTCTCTGGTGTTCTCTTTCCTACTCTATTTTAGTTGGCAAAAAACGAAATTAATTTTCCTAATTTAGCCTGGTAGTTGGTACATGGTCTCCCTGTGTGTCTCTCACCCCACGAGCTTTTTCATCTCATTCTCATGTCCTGTTGAGGAGGGGGCCTCTGGGAATGGCCAACAAAGATCCAATAACCACAACGCTAAAAAATCCCCAAATTCATAATGAGAATTTAACATGGAGTGTTTAAGAGAGCCACAAATTTCCTGGCTTCCCTAACCCTTCCTGCTTTTTTTAGATACCACTTTCTTACCTAGAAAAAGTTTTAGTTCCCTTAATTCCTGTTTTCTTGTGTTGCATTTTAGCAGCCTGTGTCACGCTGCTGGGTTCTCAGGCACTGTAACCACACAACATCCCTGCTGTGCTCAGCTTTTTATTGTCACTTTCTGTTGTCATTTATCCTTTGTGTCTTTTTCCTTGTGCAGACTGCTACAGTTTTAAATTCACATTTTGCTCGTCTTTGGTACTTGCCGTGATATCGTGGATTAAAATACGTAGTAATAATAATAATAATAGCAATGCATAATAAGCAATAATAATTTGAGTTTGTAGAGAAAATTATTTCTAAATTCAAATTTTACAAAGAATGCATTAGTTAAGTGCATTATAATTTCTAAAAGTGTGAAATACACATAACACAGCAGGCATTATAAGATATTACTACAGCACACACCACTCACAGAAAAAACCCAAACTATGTAAGCTTCTAATAAAACCTTACTATTTAAAAGAATAAGAAGTTTGTATTCTACTACATGATTTCTTCTGCTCAGTACAAGGAACTGCTCTGCTCCCATGAACTGCTACTTGAAATAATAATATTTTACAGGCTGCTTTTGTGAGGAGGTTTGTAAAAACAACAATACCTACTGGTGATTTAGTAAACATGAGGAGCTCTTAGGAAATAAGGGCAGTATTTTCAGCTGGAAGTTATTAGAAAGGTGCATTAGAGGGTAAAAAAGAAAAGTATTATAGCCACAGAAGTGTTGCTAAATAACCACTTTTTATGGTGTTCTGTGAGCTATTAGCCTTCAGAAAGTTCAGCACAATAACATCTAGAGAGAATACAATAAAGAAAATACAGCAGTAAAGAAATCCTTTTGTGTATACATCACCTCTGCAAATACCAGCCAAGAAGCCACAAGGTCTAAAGACAAGCTTTGTAATTTCTCACTGCTTAAGCTGTAAATAATTGCTTTCTGTATGCTGAAATGTTTACTACAGGCATTAAATGTCAGCATCTCCACTGACCTTGTATTCTCGCTGTCAGGGCTGCACAGAGTTTTGCTGCAGGGGAAAATAAGGCAACAAACTGCAAATGTGATCTGGAGCATTTTTTTAAAAGCTATTTGTTTTCTACGAGGTCCAATTTATCAATTTTTTAGTCAATCACAAATGTGGACACGCAATTAAAGTATAAAGATACAGTTTAGTGACCCTGGTGCTGTACTTGATCATGGCACACACACAAAAAACTGAGCAAAGAACTGTAGTAAGTGCAACTGCTCATTAAATTGATAGTTCCTATCATTTTCAAGGCACAAGCTGCACAAAATTTATCTCAATCACTAAAACAGCCCAGAGAGCATCAAACTCAACTGCCCCAGGAAAAGGCAAATTCACGCTCAGCCTAAATTTTAAGTTCCAAGTTCAGAATTCTCCAGCTTGTACATGGGCTATAGGGAATTTTGGGAAGAGGAAATTCTTAGAAAACAGAAGCTCCTGAAAATGATCAGCCTTATGGCTATGAATGCCTTTCTCTCCATCACTACAGACAAAAGCCAGAAAACCCAAAAGCTAGCAACTAGGTATAAATAAATAATTCTCAGTGGTCAAAACCTTTTTACTTCAGGGTTGGAGCAAATCTAGTATCTAAGTCTATTCTTGCTTCTTTCTGCTCCACAAAAATGACCTATCTAACACTTCCATGGCATTTGTGTTTCACCCAGGCACTTATCAGTGCCCATCAGAATGGCATCTGCTGGTCTCTCTTCCTCTAAGTGATAATGAAGGATCAAAGCCTTATAAAAAGGTGTGGGTGGCATTTGCTCCTCACTAGTGGCACCACAGCAGCTTTAATTTCAGTTGGGCTTTGAGTAAGTGCTGCCAGTTGTTGGCAGAGTATTGTTAATGGTTTATACAATATTCTTTTAATTGGTGAAATGCACCCAGAGGCCTCTTAGGGAAAATAAGCCAGGGTGTATTTATATGCAAGTCAGCCTAAAATGGATAATATTGAAAAGCAGAATGTCAGCCAAAATATCCCAGTCACTCATAGCAAAGCACTTTTCAAACACTTTACTGACTCTAAACTTCCTCCCTCGAGTAGGATAAGGGACTCCATGAATGACACTGCTTTTATTTTCATTCTGGGGGCTGAGGTTGACATGATTGCTCCCTAGGTCAGCTACATCCTCACAGACAATCACCTTTAAGCATTTTTAAGTACTAGTTCCTCCAAAGGGTCATAGTCAAGCCAAGACAGATTATTTTCAAGAATAATTCTTGTGAACTATGATATCAAATGCTTTGCTAAGTTCAGATATTAATCTCATGCATTCTACTGTTCTCCCCAGCATATGGAAATGAGAGTCAGTGGTTCCAAAAATTCCTCAGCAAGGCTGGAGGTCCTTGTGGCTGAGGCTGTGAAATATAATATCTTTTGCTTCAAGAATGGATGGATCAATGAATAAAAATGGGATAAGTATCCCTCATCTTTTCAAAGCTCCTGGAGGGATGTGGAGCCTTATTACAGTGCATGGGAATGACATTGCTCGCACGCACTCTGCTTAGACAGATCTGCATCAAGGCAGAGCGTGAATGAGAGACATGTTGGATTTGAAGATCCCATAAATCATTTGGGATGATTGCTAAGGCCGTTTCCTTTGCACAGTATCTTCCAAAATGTAACTGTAGGGATCTACTCAGTGGAAAGCCCCTGGGTTTAGAAGAAAATCAGCTGTGAAACAGCCCCATTCTTATACCAAGCAAGGCCAGGTTATGGCTGAGATTTACACCTAAGTGTGCAGGAGTGGAAGGGCTTTTTTTTAAGCTCTGTGTTGTCTGAGGAGTAAAGTTGGGTTCTCCCTGTGCAAACTTGCAAGTGTTAGTTTCCAAAAACTACAGGACAGCTTGTTGCTCATGTGCTGTGTGAGTGTCATGCATGGCTTGCTGGAATGCACATGAATTCACATAAAATGCTGAGGTAAAATTATGTAACTTATAACAAACCCACTCAAACATGTCCAAAGAACTACTCCTTATGAACACCCTTGCTGCTAATTTTGCAATGAAATATCTTGTTCAGAATGTTAAAGTTCTGGGGGAAACAAATAAGAGTTGTTTTGGGTTTTGTTTTGTTTTTTTTTCTAATATGGTAGACTTTATTTAAAATTGCATCACTGAAAGTTGTTTCACATATGGAACTCTCTTGCTTTAGTTGCAGGAACTTTTTGTACCTTTTGAATTTCAGTTTAGATATAATTCTGCAAAATCAACAGGGGCTCATTTCCCTCTTTTCCAATACCATATCAAACAGGTAACTATCCATGTATTAAAAAAATAGGTTCCAGTTTCTCTTCCTAATGAAGATCAGCTTGTGCCCCCCACTGCCAGGAACATTTGCACGAATATGACCCCAAATCTTCTGTTATGAGAAACAAAGGCAGAAGCAAAGTTCAAAGAAAGCCACAATCTAAGATGAAGCACTGGAGAGGAAGGCTCTGATGATAAGAACCAAAGCAGATGAAAATTAGAAAGAAGGACAACAGAAGAAGAGGTAGCAAATTTTTGTACTGAGAAATAAAATAAGCTGAGATGTGGGCAGTGAGGAAGGAAGGCAGTGGAAGTAGAAATGGATAAGACTGGTGTCATAGAATCCCAGAAGGGTTTGGGGTGGGAGGGGCCTTAAAGCCCATCCAGTTCCACCCCTGCCATGGGCAGGGACACCTTCCACTAGCCCACGCTGCTCCAAACCCCATCCAACCCAGCCTTGGACACTTCCAGGGATCCAGGGGCAGCCACAGCTTCTCTGGGCACCCTGTGCCAGGGCCTCCCCACCCTCCCAGGGAACAATTCCTTCCCAATATCTAAACTAAATCTGCTCTCTCTCAGTTAACAGAGGAAAGAAAATAAAAAGGACAAAATCCATAGCGGAAATTTGGCATCATAAAAACCTGTCTTTTCACTCCTCTCTTATCAGATTAAATTAAAAGGACTGTTGGGGAATTTTCATGGTACCCCTTGAGGTAAATAAAGCACATGTTTGTGCTCAAATATTAACAAAAAGAAAACCAAAACCAAACACATGATTTAACATGTCCTCCTGCCTTAGGCAGTTCTGCAAGGAGTCCACAAAGCCCTTTCACCAGCCAGTTCCCTACAGACTATGCTGAACAGTTACAATTTCAAATTTCCATCCGTATAAAATAGCAACAACTTATATATTCTGCAATATAGTTTAGCCCTGTCTCATTTGTGAGCACCTGGGAATTTCCTAGGAAGCAAGCAGAACTTCCCCTTGCTCAAAAAACCCGAAAAGCTCACGTGGGATTCTTCAGCAGCTGAAAATTAAAGTGCTAATACTCCCTTGCATGCTTATTTCTGATGGTATTTCCACAGTGCTTGCCTTCCATAAGCACTTTTAGCGCTGATGTAACACCTTCTGTTTCACAGATGAACAGAGCCAGCTCTGCCCAGTTATTCAAGATCAAGCTGAAAGTAAATTATCTCAGACAACAAGGGAATACTGTGAAAGTTCTGTGCAAGTGTGACTGGAAGAAAACATGGCAATGCAGCAATGAGGAAAAGAAAGCTGCTCTTGGTTCAGCTGGATGGACAAAGCTTTGAACTTATGGAATTCTCCCTTTGGAGGAACACTGTCTGCTTGTATCCTAAACTGTGGATCTGTATCTCTGTACCCTTAGGCACATGGTAATCAATTTTAAATGGGGTGAAACACTTTTATCCTGTCCAAAGCATCAGCTCAGTCCGTGTTCATGACGTTTGCATTTTGCAGCATAATGCTGCACTTTGCAGGAGGGAAGAAATAATTTATGGTGGCAGTAAAATTATGGTGGCTTTTAATTTTTGACTCCCAGAAACAACTGCTTCATTACCACACTTCATAGAAGCATTAAGGCCAGAAAAGACCTCCAAGATGATGAAGTCCAGTCTTCATCTGAAACCCACCACGCCCGTTAAACCATATCATGAAGATTCCTTTCAATGTGGTTGTAGTCCTGTATGGAAAAGTAACCACACAGATTTACAACAACTATGTTGAAAGAATTAAGGGCCTGTTTTATCTTTTGGAAGCCTACAGTTTTGATCTGGGTGTTTCTTGTAGAAAAATGTTTACAGTGAGAACATTCCTATACACCAGATTTTTCCATAAACATTCCAGGGCAGTTCTGCTTGTCTGTGTAAGTGGAAACAGCTTTTCAACTCAACTAGGTCACATCTCTAACAAATAAAGGGATAATTATGATGTGCATTCCGTCACTTGTAAATAATGAAAAAGTGTTTTGGGCTGGAGGGGGCAGGTGTGTGCATTGACAGAAATCCGTACTAGGGAGAATGAAACCAACTGAAGCTTTCTGTCTCTTTCAATGAATCACAATAATAAAATAAACCACAATATTCAGGATCAGCTTCTTTTCTATTCTGTTTCAATTCCCTTCTACCGTTTCTGGCAGGAGAAGAAAGTCAGCTGTGAAAGAATTTAGTTAAGCAGAATAAACTGGCAAGAAGCCACTGCTTGAAGCCCTTCAGTTGAGTGCAGCCCTGGGCTTACATGTGCTGGAGAAGGAACTGTGGAAGACACTGTGGTCTGACCCTGCTCCAAACCCACCCGTAAGGCTCAGCTGCACCTTTCACCTTCGTGCCATATTTCTGTGTTGTGCCCACAGGTGTAGGAATGCCCAGCCTTACAGATTTTTTCTTTGGACTGCAAGGGAATGCTCAATAATATAATTTCTCAGGAATATGGAGCTTACTTTAGCCAGCTTTAATCCTCAATTGAATTTTTCCTATTCTTGTGACCAACCTTTATTATGGACACAAGATCTCAACATATAAATTGATTTTTTACAAAAGTAACCTTCAGCTGCAAGACGTGAGTTGTGTGTTTTTGGAGACAGACCAAATACTGGAATAGAGGTGCCCAGGTCAAGAAAACCATGTGATAAATGCTAATGACTCATTGTAGGAATTCAAGGATGACAAAATACAGAGAAAAAGAGGTTGTTGCTGCATGTGTCATCTCCTGTGCCTATCACAGAGCACGAAAACCCGTAATCCTTCCTTTCTGATTCAAACTTCTGCAAACATTTGCCTTAGCTGGAGCAGTCAATATTGGGATCACTTTGTTAGACATCTGTTTGAAAAAGGGCCAAAACTGTAAGATATCTATTCACCAGGGGATGTGATAGCACTGCTGACACCTTTTGATAGTCTTTTAATTTTGTACAGCTAATATTCAATCATAACGTAGCAGCAATAGGAAACTTGGGCACTGAAATGCCCTTTCAAAGAACACTTGTTCTAAATGTGTGCTTTCACTACCCTTCAGTCTTTGTGAATAATGGGACTTAAGTAATTAATTTTGTGTCCCCTTTTCATGGAGGCAGAAATTTTCTTTTTAGCTGGCAGTTTACAGAAAAGTGTTACACACATTTTTCTTTATTTCAATAGCCTTGCATCAGCTTTCAAAATCTATGATGTTTCAGGAAAAACTATGAAGGAAATATTAATATAAGGGGCAAAGTTTTCAAATTATTTGCCTTTGTACAGCCTTCCATACAGTTGGTTTCTGTCAGGGATCTTATGTCTTCTGCTGGAGTTCCTCTCCTGTTTTCCCTCTCTTCTGAGCAAGTGAATGGTAATATTTAGTGCCGTACTTGAAAAAAAACAAAGCTTTAGAATAACTTTTGTTCAGCCCCATTTTTGGGATTTAGTGACCCAACATGGCAATCACATTAGTGGCACTTCGTGTTGAAGTTCCTGTTACAGGGTGGAAGGGAAATAGGAATGAAAAAGTGATAGAAATCAAAGTGATGAGATTCCAAAGTTGTCAATTCTGTCAAAGAGTTCCTGCCAATCCAAACTTCAAATATAAACAAAAAGCAAAAAAAGTGACTTATCTGTGTTTCCTCAACCGTCTCGAGAACCAAGCCTTCTACATTCCTTGTTGCCTTATGAGATGTAGTCCTTTTCTCTTTTTATTTTTGGTGGTTTTAGCTAATTTTAGCAATAAACAATTTCATGTATCTCAAGTATAATAGTGCCACTCAGCCACTGCCTGTGCCTTTGTAAGTCATTCCCAGTAGTAGCCAATCTGCCAGAGTAATACACAGCTGCCTGCATTAAAGACTGAGAGATGCTGCAGTAATGGGCACACTTTTAATTTCTATCACAGACAGAACACTTAGCTTCAAATTATTGAAAGGTTTAGCCAGTCATTCCTTTAGACTGCTTAAGTTGGGGTAGTAGCAGTAGCTGCAGAGAGAATGAGAGAGGGCACAAAGAGAACTTTGGGGACTAATTCTTCATTTTTTTGTACCCCCTTCACAAGGCAAAGATTTAAAAACAAGACTAGTAGTTGTTAAGGCAACTCCAAATGTCTGTGAGCATGGACTCAGTCTGAAGCAGGACACTTCTGCTAATGTGAGAACAACCCATTTTCCAGGACAGCTGATCGTTTGGTTTCTGCATGGAGCAGCGACAGGATTCACCACTAGGAAGCTCAGTATTTTTACAATGTACTTTTCCCTTTCTTTAAAAGAAATAAAGGAAGACAGGTCCATTCAGACAAGCAATTCTCTGAAGATATATGACATCTTTAGTGTTTTACCTTCAAGGTCTTAACAACTTTTTGATTCTGAGATCATACTGTGTATAGAAGGTTAATTCAGTGACACTAGAACAAGAATGGAAAGTGGCAAACTCAGAAATACACTTGAGATAAGACTTGACATGCTTTAATGGAGAAAGATATGCTATTCTTGAAAACCCTGTTGCTTGTAGAGGATTTTCTTTTTCTTTTCAGAAGAACTTGTTAAAGCCTCACCTTCAGAACTTGAACAAAAATACAAAACAGCTGCGTCTATATATACAGACCTGAGCTAATATTTCTCCCTCTTGATAAGGTACTTGTACGTGAGATGCTGAATAACAACAACCAAATATAAAATTATTTGTTAAATGTGACACTCTAAAATCATCAAAACTGTAAAGAAATCAGAAAAAGCTGAAAGAGACTACAAAATTAATGAGGTGGTAAGCTGGAAAAATCATGGTGGGTACTTTTTTAGAAGCAGAGCAAAATGAATTTTTTGGATTTCAAGGAACATCTATCTCCAAAACGGTGAGCTCATGAAGCACAGACTTTGTATCATGGATGTTCAGCTGTTGATACAGGAGCACGAGGTAAAGACGTGGAAAAGTCCTAAACAAAACCTTCCTTAGGTCTCACAATCAAAACCAGCAGTTTCAACTGATAGATGCCAACCCTGAGGCACACGAAATGGGCTGAATTACCTGTAAAAATGTGTGTAATCATATCGCTGTCTTTGGAACTAACTCTGACTCAGTGGAGCAGCCTCACCAGTAATCAAGAATAAAATGATTGCGATAATTGGGTTCTTTAGTAATTGGTTCAATAATAATTGCAGCAGTGTAAATCTTTACTGGATTGTCACTAGGTGACTCTGTGTCTGAGCAGAGTCTCAAAACCTACTAAAAAGTCATTCAATAAAAAGCAAAATCAAAAACTGAGGAGAGCCTTTAACTTTTAGTTAATCTGTTTCTCAAGCTTTCAGGCAAGTTTTCTCTAGCAAAGAAGCCAAGAAAGGACTATTTCATCAAAATAATCCTTATCCATCCCATCAGTTACTTTTTTTTTCTTATTGGAATGAATGAAATCTGCTGCCTCCAATTCATTACCATTTGGACATTTTTCAATCTGGAAACATCCTTCTGGCACAAACAATATAAATCCTGATGGCACCCAACATATTGATGTACCCAGCCTTGAGACATCAGCAGCAGCTTTCAAGATATGTCCAATTTTACGTGTTTCCTAAGTTACAGATGGGTCAGTCACTAATCAGGAACTCATTGCTAATGATTTTCCAAGGCATGATTAGGTACTTCGGACATAGCAGCAACACCTGTCAGCCCCGAGGCGAGAGAACAGACTTGGTTGTACCAAAAAGTGTAACATGATCAAGTGTTCACAATACCAGTCTCAATTTGAAGCCTAGTCCTGCTGGAATCAGGTGCATGGCTAAAAGCAAATTTGGAGAATAGGACAAAACTATCTAGGAGGCCACTTATCAGCATCGTCTCACTGAAGAGCTTCTCTCAGCTACTTTTCTCCCACAAGTAAAATTTGTGAAGAGATTATAAAAACCTCAGTGTTAATCACTTCTGAGAACAAGCAGACTCTGGATAATTCAACAGAGCATTCCAGCACTGTTTCTTTCCTCACCAAGGGGATGACAGTGGCAATCAAAACGAAACACACTTCATTAGTTGACCCCAGAAATTTAGGCAGTGTGAGACCATAACTACAGCTGAGCAGCCCCAAGGACCCACTGCACTACACTACAGCCATGCCATCAGGGGCTAAGTTAAACCCTGCGAGGGGAAAGTGGTCTACTACTCTCAAAAGCCAATCCTAAAATGCTGAGGAAAACACCTAAAAGCAAATGTTTCCTTTCCAGATGGAAAACAGCTCCAAATGAATGTAATTTGAGCAAGTCTGGAATTCATATAGCTTCTAGTAAGCTTGCTCTGGGAAAACAAATGGTGTCCAGTCTATATCCTATTTACTTTTTATATGTTGTCAATAACTTCAGCTCGCTTTTAATCCAAACCAGAATAGTTTTCCCACACAAATCCATGTATTGATCTACCTCACTTCTGCAGCCTTATGCAACCATGAGCCCACTCAATATGTGTCTGTTTAACGCAGAAACAGATGCTGCTCTATACTATATATATTTTGAATTAGGTGGTCTACAGAAGGCATCCAACTGGCTGTGTCAAAGAGAAAGGACAAGTTTTCCATAGCTCTTTCACCATTGTAAAAGATGCGTGCCTCTCTGTACTGAGTTTGGCTGGGATGGGGTTAATTGCCTCGTTATAGCTGGTATGGGGTTGTGTTTAGATATGTGATAAAAACAGTGCTGATATCACAGGCTTAAGTTTCTGCAGAAAGCTGGTAGACACTTCCTGATGCTTTTTTTCACTGTCAATCAAATATATAACACTTATACTCAGTAGTGTTTTGATTTAAGTAACATATGTATTTGTAGGTGGGAGAAACACCTATGAAATATAGAATTGTTATGAACTTGGGTATCAGAATCTAGCTCTTAGCAGAAATTTCTGGGATGTTACACAGAAAAAAGAAGAATTATGGCTGTGTGCTGCTGATGGGAAATAGAGAATAAAATCTTGTTGTTTCGTTGCACACAGCCTTTGGCTTTTCCTTGGGTAAATGGACTTGTCTTGACCTATGTGGGTTTTCCTTAACTTTCCCAGGGAACGAGGTAAGACTGATGGACAGGCAATTTCCTCAACCCTCCTTTAAGCCCTCCCTGTAGACATTAACTTTCTTCCAGTCTTCTGGGACATCCCCTGACCTCCACAACTCCCCAAAGATTATGGGGAGCAGCCTCACAATTACATCAGCCAACCCTTTTAACATCCTCAGGATTTATGAGGGTCAAGCTCCTCTAATAGTTCACATGCCAACTCTTCGCTGGTGGCGGGTCTGTGTTTGCATGAGCCTGGATTGGTGTTCCAAGGACTGGGGTCCAACAGTGCTGTGGAAAGCAGGTGAAGGAGGTGTTGAGAACCTCCATCTTTTCAGCTTTTTTTGGTGTTTGATGAACCTGATTAACCTTTTCTTGTAGCTTTTTGACATCTCTGGCCAAAGTCAGTTTGAGTTGAGATTTTTGCTTTTCTAACTGCAGGTCTGCACACCCTGGCAATGCCCTTGAAGTTCTCAGTGGGTATGTGACTGCTTTTCCATCTCTGGTACTTTCTTTTAGATTTGAGCAGACCCAGAAGCTCACAGAAAGCCAAGAGCATTCTCTTCTTCTGCCTGCTCCCCTTCCTTTTAAAAGACATAAATGTTTTTGTGCTTCCAGGAGAATGTTCCAGAATAACCCCAGCACGCACTAGTTCCTTTATCCTCCAGGGAATCTTCCCACAGAATCCCTCCCAACTGAGCTCTGAGCAAGCTGCACTTTGTTCTTCTAAAATCTAAATCCTCTGTCTTAGTACAAACCATCAGGATCCCAAACTCCACAATGCTGTGATCACTGCAGCCAAGGTCATCACTGACTGAGGAACTACAAAGCAAGTTTTCTTGGTTTGGGAGTAGCAATTCCAGCAGCAGTTCATTCTGGCTGGCAAAAATAAAAAATGTAGGAGGAAGCAGTGCTCTAGGCACTCCAGGAACTGCATGTCACACGAGCTGACATGTGAGCTGCTGCATTTTACTTCCAATAAATGTCTGCATAGTTGAAGTCACCCATAAGAACCAGGTCCTGTTGACCCAAACTTGTTTAAGTGGCTGTCTTAGGTTACAATGTAAGATGTAACCAAAAGTATGTATTTTATCACCTTCTATGTAAGATGTTAAGTGGGGCAGTGTTCTTTATCTCTTCCATGATACATCTCTGATAACTCCCTCCAGGAGATATCGTCTGCTAATGGGCCATCCAGCTTTACTGCCTGACTCATAAAATTACATCATCCCCTCGTGAGATGCTCCTCCCAGGGGAAGGAACCAAGCATTCCTACCTGGATATAATCTGAGGTTTGGAACACCACAGGCAGCCCTGACCTACTGGATTCCCTGAGGACAAGAACTACGTAACCACCACTGGACCTTCAGAGGAAGACCAGACCCTTCTACAGGATCACTGCTTTAACACAACCACATCTTCAACAGGACTGTAGCCACTGTTTAATGGGACTGCTACCACCACCCTCACCAACAGCGTGTCAGGTTGTATCCTGACTGTCTGTTTAAGCCAGTGTTTTCTGCCTTTATCTTAATTTTCCTATTAAATTGCAGTTCTGACTTGGAATCTCCAGCTGGTTTGTGACCCCAATATTGTTTTGGCCTTCTCATCTTGGTTTAGAGGTCAGTGGCAGATGCCTACTGCAAGATTCCTCCTTGGAGGTCATCCCACTGATCTTGACCCAGAGTCATGCAATAAGGTGATACCAGCACTGTGAGGTAGTCAACAATTGCCACAGCTGACTTCTACACATTCGAGCTTCTGCCTAACGTGGAGCATGATCCCTCCTCCTCTCTTCCCTCCCTGTGTTCACGGAGCACCCAACAGCCATCCACAGCCATCCTTTGCTCACGGGAGTGGTCCCACAGCGTTAATGACACCATCAGTTCCCAACAGGGCATGGAGCTCCTGTTCCTCCTCTTGGTTCCCCGGGCTTCATGCACTGCACACATTCACTCGAGGTGTTGCTCTCCTGGTTCTCATCTTGGAAGGAAGTGAAGGAACATTTGCTCCTGCTCTTGATGGCCTGGCTAATTTCCCACTTGGATGCAACGACCAGAGTGTTGACACTTTGAACCCTGCCCCTCAAGACCTTTAGCTTAAAATCCACCTCACCAGGTTGGCCAATCTACTGCCACATATTCACAAATATTTTTATTTACATATTAATGCTATAGCACAGAACACTTCCAAGTCATCATACCCTCTGCAAGCTCATGATTTATTTCTGAATTACATCCCTGATCACAATCTCTGATGGAAAGCTAAACCAAACAGTAGCTTGTCTAAAAGTGGCTTATTTTTCAATTTTTTTAATGGGCCAATACTGAAATAGAAATGATGCTGAAATGAAAATAATTATTCCTTTTAAGAAACTTTCTGTGAAAATTACAGCTTTTCCCTGTTGTTCTTGAGGGTATCATTAGTGGTTTAGAAATTTGGATACACCAATTATTTTGTTTTTAAGGTAACTTGCATCCCAAAAGGTTGTGTATGAATATTTTATCCCAGATTATTTTATGACCGAGTGAATTCACCATTTAAGCTCCAGTTATTTGGCAAAGCATCATGACTCATTTTCTGTTTGCCTTTTCAGGTGTTTAATTCAGAACTAATAGGAGAGCATATCCATCCCTCATTATCCTTGGAAAATGGCAAATCTGATGGAACAGAAATGACACCAAAAATAATGATTTCTCTCTTTCATCTTTAATTACAAATTTGCGTGAACTCATGCAACTCTAAGTTACCTAAAGCCTCAAATTCCTGATTTTGTTGCTATTTTAGCTCAGATTTTTTGAATTCTTATTGTGGAAGAAAAAAACCCAATTCTTAATCTCTGTGTTGATAGTGAACCATTTGTGCTCAACTTGCACTATCTGAATTTTATGTAGATATTCTTACTGAGCTAAAGCTTGGTCAGCATTTCTTCCTATACAAGTTTACTTCCATTTCTGTTATCCTACTGCTCTAAACTAACCATTTTCCTCAAGCATCTAATGACGTAGAAGTGCCCAGATATTCAGGTAGGAATTACTTCTGGCAAACGATGCAAAACTGTCCTTAAATAAAACTGCTTTTATGGCCTGCAAAACTGTAGAGCATTTTGGAAATTTAAATAGGCTGCTTGCATACTCTTCAAATGAACATATTTAAATCAGGTGGACGCATGCAAGGCACAGCACTCCATTTAAAACATTGCATTGTACTCCGAGAGGTTCTTGGGATTCCCTGTCCGGTGTGTGTTGCTGTCACTGGTTTAAAGGCTTTAAATATCTTTATTGAATTGAAGAAAAGGTATCATGTTAGTAAAGCATTTGATTCAACATATGGCCTATGGGAGCTCAGTATTTTAATCCCCAGAGAGCTTTTATATGACCTTTGTGCTTCATTGCATCCGTCCAAGGAACAGGGATGATAAATGTGTCTTTTTCCAACTCCCTTTTAACTTCCCATTTTATTACTTAAATATACATATTTATATATATATAAGTAAGTATCCATAGGTTCTCTCTACGTGGTTGTCTCAGTGTTCCTTCTCAACATATGTGAAGTTTTTTGGCAGCTCTCACAGCTGTGCCATCTGTACAAAACCTTCACTTCATCAGATGAGAAATGCTGAGGATCAATCCAGATGCTTTCCCCATATTTATTCTACTATTGTCAACCCACACGACTTTCTTCCCCTTTTCTTCTTGGCTGGCTATGTGAGCTATTCCTCCTTACCCCACTCTGAAGAATTTTTCTTCCCTGAACACAAAGAGAGTCTTTGGTGTAGAGCAAAAGACTTTTTAGAAGGTTAAACTATAGGAAACATCTAAAAGGAAATAAGAAGGAAAGAAAAGAGTATATTGATTCAAGGGAAGTTATCAGATGGATTCAAATTCTCCTCTTCTGCTCTGTTAAAATGACAGCTTTAAGGAAACCACCCCGATCTCTCATGAGCTGTAAAGGAGCTGACACCACAGGAACACACATTCCCGGGAAATACAGGAGATTGTTCAAGTGCCTTCCTTTAGGTATGAGCTAACACTGCCTTTTGATCACTCGTTAGGATCTTATTTCATCTGTTCAGCTCACTGATCTTGCCTGGATTTGTCAAGCTTTTCATGGTTTTCTTCCTCTGCAGGCTGTCCATCGGTTGCATTTCCCCATGGAACTCTGCCAATGCAGCCTGGCTAACTATCTGCTGGTACTAGAAGCTAATAAATCTTTCCAGGAGTACAGGCAGCCCTAAGAATGCTCTGAATTTAAACTCTGGTTTGTGTCCTTGGCTCAGCAGAAAAATTCCCTCTCTGAGAACAAAAGCTCCAACTCTTAAGTAGAGCTGGAAACTCTTGAAGTGGCAAAACATTCCCTAAATCTGAGCTGAAGTTTAACTCTGGATAACCAATCAGAGCTGGGCACTGTCTGAGAAGCTGAACCTTAACTGGCCTGGCTTTTACTTCAGACTTTGAAACCTGATCTAACTGCCTATTTTACTTCCCTTCCCTGAGCAAAACGAATTGCTGTTTTGAGTGAGATTCTATACTGGTTCATTGCAAAACCCATTCAAATTACTTGAAGGTTAGAAATCAATAAAATAAAGTGTCAGGGAATAAAGTCTCATCAAGGAAGGAGAAACTCATTTCTAAACTCATTTTTTTCCCCCACGATCTCTTCGGATAGTCTGATAGAAAAGTGATTGTAGTGAATTTGGAAAGATTTTGTTGCAAGTGTCTTTCCTCCTCTAGATCTGGATCATGTTGGAGCATCAAATAAAGGATATCTTGTTCCCTCCCAGTGAACACTGTTGGTTTTTCTTGCTTTTTGGGAGAATTTAGAACACAGTAAAGAAAGAGGTTCTGAAATTTATTGTGAGGCAATTTCTCCAATGTACGGAAGAGCCATGGCTCAAGCAGATAATAAAATCATCATGCCAATTTTTTATGTATTATTTTAACATCCAAATGGATTGAATGCATTTTGTCTGTATGAGGATTTCAGATAGTTATGAAAAATGATTTCTTTCTATGCTAGGCTTTCTAAAGCTCAGAGTTCTTGCACTCTCTGACACATATTATCCTTTCTGTTGATGAAATATGAGATTTACAATAAGCTCTATGTCTAACATCGTTCTTTACACTTTGATGAATGTTACACTTATTCCTAAATTTATGAGCAAATGAAAAACTTTTACAGCTGTGGAATGGAAAACAGAAAATAGTTTTCTCATTTTAGTAACTTTAATTAAATTTTTCTATGTACTGTAGTTTTAACACTCACGAACAGGAATAGATACACCAGCAAGTAATAAATCAGCCTTGCCGTTCCTCTGTTATTTCCCAACATGAGTGAATGTTACAGATTTATGTTCCGGTAATTCATCACTTTCCATCCATTATCCTGTGAATAATTTGTTGTGTTTATAATAACAGATTCTAAAACTCATTACATTTAAATCCTCAGAAACTAGAAAGTCCATAAATTTGAAGGTTAAAAAAAAAAATCCTGAATATGAAATCAGCTGCTTTGATAAAACACAGATCCAAAGTTATAATTTTTTAATTTCAGGGGTAATAAAACAGTATTTACCTGCTGCAGCTGAGCCAGGGATGGTGGGTAAAGCCTCTGTCATGACAACTAGAAGTATATTAAGAAGCAAAGATCAGCTCCAAACTACAAGCCCAGTCTCCTAATGGTTGTAGCCCCACTTTCATTAAATTAAATACATTACTTCATCTGGTGCATTTTTGTTATGTGAAAACCTAATCAACTTTGCTATCTAAGATCTTCACAATCTTTTATCTGTCTCTTATTGGCTTTTATTTAATCTATCTCATAGCATGACTCTGGTGATCAGTCAAAGGTTGGAGTAGATGATCTTAGAGCTCTTTTCCAACCTTAATGATTACTGTGATTCTTGTTACGTATTACATCAAATATTTGGATCTTTTATAATCTAATTTTTACAACATCAGAACTCTGAAACCATTGAAATGGGAAATGTATGCTGGAATAAATACCTGAATGGAAAACTTTAAAACTGCACAAGGGCTTGCAGCTGTGTCAGGGGAGGTTAAGGTGGATATTAGGAAAAGGTTCTTCCCCCAGAGGGTGGTCAGGCACTGGAACAATGACTTTTCCCAAGTTCAGACCTTTCACACCTTAAATCTGAGTTCCACTTTTCTTTCAGCTAGGTATAAATAAATTGCAGTTTTCCTCCTTATTCCAGTTGTGAAAAGTATCAATCAAACACAAAACTAAAGCAGTCTAATTAAACCATGTGCTGGGAAGCAAATCACCACCTGGTGGAACTTGCTTTCTGACCCAAAATTCCACACTGGGCTTGCTTGGAGCACTGAAGATAGTAGAGACACTTGAGAAACAGCAATTTTCCCCAGAGACATGTTTCCTCTCGATGAAAACCTTGAAATGGCAGTGCCAGAGTTGCAAATGTGTTTTGCTAAAGACAGATTCCTTTAAATTTCATGCAGGTAAATATCGTGTAATGACACCATTCCAAAGCAGGGATTCTGAGAGTAGGGCACCACACGGCTGCCATGTGCTCAGACCCTTCACACCCACTCATGAGATGGGAATTGAGACAGCCTGAAAATACAGACACTCAGAATCTCAGATGAAAAAGGATGTGGCCAAAATGATAAACATAAAATAGAAGAAATAAATCTGAAAAATAAATTCTATTAAAGGAAAAAAGAATTGATTACCACAGTATAAAACTCGTGAATCTTGTAAAGCAAGAGGTGCTTTACACATTAATTCTGAATCCTGCTTCCAGGTGATCAGTGGTGGGTGGACAAGTTACAGAAGAAGAGATCCTGAAGCTTACCCAGGCTACCTGAGAGTTCCCTGTCTGAGACACCTGCTGATGACACAACCTCTAAACAAACACAGGTCAACCCCGGCTTTACAGTGATTTTTTGCAATCAATTTTTTATTTTTGTCACAAGGTCGATTTACATTTCTCTGTGTAACTTAAAATTTTTCAAAGGGGAGGATTTTGCAAGACTTAGGAACAATTTTGAGCATGAAAACCTAAGGGGAGGTCATCAACACACTACACACTTGCTACCACATTTGTAATGAAAGCTTAATGCTAAATTCATCACACCTTCTTATACAGGTGTGACTGGCACTGTGGATAATCCATGAATGAAAGACTGAAGAAAAGACCCAAGTAAAATAAAGCCCCTGATATGCAGTCTATAAAAACTGGGGGGGAAAAAATATTCTTACCAAAAAAAATTAGTTACAGAGATAGATGTGAAAATATGAAAATAACTCAAGGGTTAAACTCCTGCAGAGCATTTGTGGTTTCATTTTTTTTCTGAAAAAAAACCAGAAAAAACCCAAATCCACAACTTATTTTTATGAGCAGGTGCTGATTGTGTCAGCAGGATCACAGCAAGCTCAGGACGTCTCCAGTCCAACTCCTGCCCACACCAGGAGCAGCTTTGAGGTCAGACCAGATAGCTCAGAGCTTTATTCAGCTGAGGGGTGAAAACCACCAAGGATGGGGATAACAGATTTATCTGCTTTGATTCTTGAGTTCTTGTAGGGCTATGGAGGAAAGCAATTTTCCCAGAAAGATTTCCAGTCATGGGATGTATCAAAATAATTCAGTGGGCCATGGCTAAGCAAGGTCCTACTCACTGTGTTTCAGGGTATCAAATCTGGCTCTCAAGGAGACCCAGGGACATTATCACAATAATTTCAAAGGTATCAAGTGAAAAGTGTATATAAAGCAAGAAATCCTTTCTAAATGAGTCCATAAAAAAGAATAATTGTTTGCAATGTAGAGTGGTCAACAAAACCCCTGCAGTGTTTGAAACTAGACATCCATGAGCTGAATTTATAAAAACAGTGATGTTGTAAGAGCAGACCAGCTGCTCTGGAAAAAGTACATATTTAGGGGGAGAAAAAAGGGATTGAGAGCAGCTCTGCTAGGGATATTTACTGTTCATGCAGGCTGAAAGCAAAACGATAGGAATATCCTCTAAAAACTATTTAACAGCAATAAATGTCCAGAGAATATATGTTGCTAGAAATAATTAAAACTTTTCAGGATAAGTACTTGAAATAGTACAGAAAAGAGAGACATGGTGAACCTGCAAGCAACACTTCCTTCAAACAGATGAAAGTTGCCTACTGGGGAGTTTAGTGTTTATTCATTTATCAAAACAGAGATTATCATAAGAAGTGGTAAGGAAATAGCATAGGGCCTGTTCTTGAAATAAAACCCTGCCATCAATGCTGCCTGTGAAAAACTCACGTGTTTTCTGGAGCACAGGCAAAGTACATGCAGAAACAGAAAATGAATATAAATTACATGAGACTAATGTCTCATTGCTGAAAATGCCCCTTTTTATCTCTTTATGACACAAGTAGATTGGGTGCTGCTTTAAGCCTTGAAAGTAGCTAAATTCTTCTTCTCTTTCTTATGTTTACATTTCATAGAACCAGAGAATTGTTAAGATTGGAAAATCTACCCAGCACCACCACCATGTTCACCACTAAGCCATGTCCTCGAGTGCCACACGTTTTGAACCCTTCAAGGGGTGACTCCACCGCTGCCCTGGGCAGCCTGTGACAGTGCCTGACCACCCTCTCTGTGAGGAAATTTTACCTAATATCTGATCTAAACCTTCCTTGACACCACTTTAGGCCATTTCCTCTTGTCCTGACAGTTTGCTGCAGGATGACTTTTCATTCTTTGTTATTTCACCATTAAGAATACCCTGCCAGTCCAGCCTGCGCAAGCACACACTGTGATATTGTTCGGATTTAGAAAGGGATGTTAGTTGCACTTGCCAAAAAACCAGAATCCCTGCAATGTTCCAATTCATCCTGAAAATTAATGATGTCTTTCAGCAGGAGCCTAAGCAGTTGCTTGAGCCCAAGCCTGCCTTCAGAGCAAGCCATCCCACAATAGTGGGATTAGCCAAGTGTCACGGGACCCCGAGCTGCACAGAGCTCTGTGACTGAGCTGTGTTGGCCTCTTCTTCCTCTGAACAACCCCAAGGGACCAAATTCCTGCTCCTAATGATGAGCTCAAGATCTAAGAAATGAATAAATAATATTAGACTCTCCAACTTTTCAAATACAAAAAACTCTAAGCAGCTGGAAAAGGTAAGATAGAAATTAAAAATTACGCGTTGCTGTCTATCGATTCCTGGCTTTAATTCTACCAGTTCAACAGGTATACATGGATACACTGAGTCCTAGCCCTCCAGAAATGCCCTAGGATCTTCAATGGATTTCCCTCACCTCCATAGTCTGGCTGTCTCCTTCATGTTTCTAGTTTCCCACTATGGGATCACAGAATCCCAGACTGGTTTGTGTTGGAAGAGACCTTAAAGCTCATCTCAATCCAGCCTCTGCCACGGGCAGGGATGCCTTTCACCTGGAGTCATAAAAGTCTGAAACTCACTTGTTGGTTCCCTCTGAAAGTAACTCTTTCCTGGCTTTCTCAGTCTCTTCCTCACTCCAAAGATTCAGTTTATATATTTCCCCTACAAAAGCACAGCACAAAGAGGGAGCTGGGGAATAAAACAAAGGAAAATTCATCATCGTCGTCATGGGATGGGAATCTTAGCAGCCTCCACAAAGCAGAGATTTGTCTTGGCTATCTTTTAGAGAGAAGCCAAATGTCTTTCTACTTACAGGTGCAGTAGGATGAAACACAGTGTTGGTATAGAAAAAAGGTTCCTAATTAAAATGAAATATTGAAAAAAAAAAGGTAGGAAACTTATTAAATAATAGTCTTTCAAAAGATAAAATCTGTTTAAATTTGTCTTGACTAGAATCATGATATGGCTTTAAGGACTCTGGACCTTCAAAATAAAGCATGGCAGACTCCAGTAAGAGCAAACTTTGGAATCTATCTCAAAAGCAATGAGAAAGATCTTCAGAATTAACTCATAATTAATATTTAGAATTTTGAATCTTTAGAACCTTCAAATAAAATATCCAAAATGTGCTTGACATATCACTGGAAATCTCAAGGGAGACTAAAAAAATTTGTGACCAACCATTACACAGAGAAGTTTAGAACAAAGTTCTCTGTTTCCAAATATAAAAATATTAGTCAAGAAATGTTGGAGTTTAATAGAGCCAGGAGCAAAGTATAGGAAAAAACCCTTGTCACTGTATATGGGATGGTAAGTGCTATGTTTGTCTCATGGAAAATTTAATGTGCATTCAAGAAGGATTTGTGTATTAATGAGCACCCCAGTAAAGTTTGTGTTGTCACCTCAGTGCACAGAAATGAGCTACACAGGCAGAAATCTCAGTGCCAGCACTGAGCACCATTCCAGAGAGTTCAGACAGTAGTCCAAACACAGGAGGGAAGAAAACCTTTCAAAATTGATCAGTTGGCTCTCCCTGACCAAGGCACAGCATCTTAGAAGGAAAGAATAAGCATTTTAGAAGGAAAGAATATTTGTTACTGAAGGTTTTACTGATAAAAGCATTTCTGACTTTATTCTGTTGCCTGCAAAACCCTGTAAAATTCACTCAAGCAAAAAAATCTCCAGACTTGGAGGCATTCAAGTTCCAGAAGCTGAAATTCAATGCAGGTTCCAGAAGCTGAACCCAGTCCTAATGAGTCCATCACATCTCACTTGAATGCAGAGTGCTACAGGATGACATCCCAGCTTGTGACAGCAGAGTTTCTGCTACAGAGCTCTACATGTGCTTTTCACACCTTTCTACCAGAGAACCAAGCGTGGCTCTAGGATGTAGCAGCAAAGGCAAGGGGCATTCAGATTTCTGGCACCAGAGGAC
Source organism: Corvus moneduloides (assembly GCF_009650955.1). Classification (NCBI taxonomy): domain Eukaryota; kingdom Metazoa; phylum Chordata; class Aves; order Passeriformes; family Corvidae; genus Corvus; species Corvus moneduloides. Next base: position 2,444,080 of record NC_045484.1, on the reverse strand, counting down.
TTGGTGTGTCACCATTTCCTGCCCTTCTTCCCCTGAAACCACAAGGCATTTCCAAATATATTTCCATTTTTGATGCATTCTACTGTACCTGAAGGCCCATGAACAGAAATACAGAACCACAGACTCACAAAATGCTTTGGTTTGGAAGGGACCTTAAAGCCCATCCAGTGCCACCCCCTGCCATGGGCAGGGACACCTGCCACTATCCAACGTTGCTCCAAGCCCCTTCCAGCCTGGTCTTGGACACTGCCAGGGATCCAGGGGCAGCCACAGCTTCTCTGGGCACCCTGTGCCAGGGCCTGCCCACCCCCACAGGGAAAGATTTCAAAGATAATCTAATCTAAATATAAATATGTTACTGTAATTAGTCCAAAAAATACCAGCACAGGCTCTTCACTTCCAAAGGTGGAACCCAGCTAATTTTCAAAGCCTTTCAGTACCAAAGCAAGAAGGTATCTTTCATCCTGGACAAATGACAGGCTCTATAGGAAGGTATCTGCCACAGTTTCAGAATGTCTTTAAATTTCAGGCATTTATTATTAAGGTCATACAAACTGTGGGAAGACATTTGTGTTCAAAGATGTATCCCCAAAAATTATCACATATCCAAAATTTGCTTTGCAATATTGCCAATATTGGATAGCAAAGATTATTTTTCAAAGAACGTAATTTCTTTTCTGGAAATGAAAATTGCTTCATTAAGGAGAATACAATTAAAATAGAATTCTTTTCAATAACATTGACTTTCGCTGATTTTTTTTTCATGTTTTTTTCTAAATGGCAATTCTCTTTGCAAGAGTATCTGTATAACAACAAACACCAAAACCAGAATCCTTTGAATTTTTGTTGTCACTAAACAAATTGTTTCCTCTTATCTGCACATTTAAAATAATAATAATTCATTTTTTTCTTGTTAAACACTCCAGTTTTATAATATCACCCACTAGTTACTGCAGTGAGACTAAACCATAAAAATGACCAAAGTCTAACAGAGAATGAGGAAATTAAAGACATAGTGCAATTAAATGAAAAAAACATGCAACAGTCCTTCCAGGCCTCGCATTTTACATCCCTGTTCATCCACTCTCCAGTAATTTCTTCTCTTTGTTTTATACTACCTGGAACACATTTTGGATGGCATATTATAGCTGTATAGTGTACCTTTTCTGTAACCTCCTCATACCTAAAGAAATTTCCATTATAAAGAGCTGCCCCTGCAATCCTATGGTTTTGTCCCAGCTGAAACTTGTCCTACAGCAGAAAACAATGTCATTTACAATGTGCAATATAATGTCTGGTGATTCTACTGGAACTGTGGAGAGGAAAAAGATGTTTCCTGCTTTTTTTTTTTTTTAATACAAGTAAATAAGAATCAGTTTTAAAATAAAATCCACATGCACAGATATAGACATTGTGTTCTTAAAATGAAACAACATTGCAAGACAGAACTTATAAAACCTGTACGCAGCTTTTTAAAATAAAGGACGTTGCTACGCACATTTCTTCAATGTTTCAATTCATTCAGTCTCATCAAAATAATTTTAGCCTTGAAGCCAAAGTTACTCACTGGCCTAGAGATAAATCCCAAGTTAACAGAAATATTCCAGGATCCCAAAAATTAATTCTGAGAATCCCCTCAGGAAGGTGACTGAAACCCAGCCGGTCCAAGACACTCTCGCAGACACAGCCCACGTTTCAGGGCAGATTCCAGGCTGCTGTGCCTGCATTTCTTGCTTTCTGTGATCCTGTTTAACCTGAATTGTGAGATATGCTGCACATGCTGCAAGAAACGCTGGAAATACTCTAGTAACACCCAAGATACTTCCTGCATCTGTGTACTTCTTGTAGCTATGCACTTTAATATCTGTGTTGATCTTAAAAGGAAAAGGAAAACCAAGTCTTTTTCTGCTCTGTTAATATGAAATATCAAGAGACTTCTTTTCCCCTTCTGTACTAGGTACAATTTAACCTTATAACCTTCTTATGTATTATTTTTTCAATTAATTTATACTATAAAGTAAAATAATTTTCATTATTTCTTAACAAAAGCAGCATTTTTTTTCTAATTTTCTAGTTACTAGAGGCAGAGGGAACCATCCCTTACCTATTGCCTGGTCTTGGCTCAAGCTAATTTAATAATACAGACAGTGATGATGTTATTATGGGAGAGTACCTTGAAATGTGAAGAAAAGAGACAACAAGAAAAATAGAACATCTTGATATAGACACCATGTTTTTGGTTCAGGAAGAGCACTATTTAAAGTTTTCACTGTTTGTGTTTTCTCAACTGAGAATAAAGCAACTAAAGTAAGTAACTATTTTGACTTTGATTAATATGGAAAAAAAATTTTCATTTGTGTGGTGGCTTTTAAAATACAAAATAGCATTAAGGTCTTGGAAAAATTTTAAGGTGCATATAGGCCCCATGGCTGAATCACTTCATCCACCACTAAAGTGAAACTGCTGCCAACATGAAATAGAAATGTTTCAGTTCACGGCAGGAAAAGAACGGAAGAGCAGCTTCTCAGCGTAGAGCTGAAGGGAAAACAAGCTTCATGGATGGAGAGGGAGCCAGGCTTTGGGGCTCCCATCCCTTTCCTTTAACATTTCTGTGCCTTTTTGGTCAAGCAGTGTCAAGGAACCCTTTGGCCAAGACACTCAGATTACAGGTCATCTATCTTCCAGTCATGTGTGATTATTTCTATGGATGATTTTTCCAACGATACAAACACTTTTTTCTCTCTCTATAATAAGAAATAACTGCAGTGTTGACAACTATTACAGCAATAGTTCAATGCTACTGAGCATTGATTTTTGCCCCATCTTCTGCAATTTGGCTAATTGGTAGCTTTATTCATAAACCCACATTGAGTGACTTGCTGAATCGTTCTCAATTCCTGGTGTCTCAGATATCAGTTCTCTTCAGAGCCTCTAGCCCACTGGAGAACAGCGCTTTCTCACCAAGAAAAACAGTAAGTCCTTCCTCTGCAATCCTGGGAGATGTTCCTCCCTGCTGGCATGTGGAAGAAGTGGGTTGTCCACGCTGCTCGCTCTTCCCAGGAGTGGCAGCTGGGACTGCCCAGGTGGTCAAGTGTTTCCTTCATCTCTTATATTCCAGATTCTTCCATCCCAGCAGGTACACTGGAGTCTTTTGCACTCAAGTCCGGTGTGTCAGCTTATTTTTTTTAGTCTGAACACAGAGGGAACCTAATAAAACACATTTTGTTTAAAGTCTTAAACATGCCGGAGTTGTGGTAGTTTAAAGAAATGGCAGCTGCATGGCCCCAGGACTTTTTTCATATGTCCTGCCACTGTGATGCAAATAGCATAAGTGCCTAAAAAGACATGGTCCAGCTGGGCACGTTAAGAGGCATGAGCACTCAGTGGTTTAATAAAGACCCGGTTCTATTACTGGCACCAAAGGCGAGGTCAATTTAGGAAACGCTGTCACTGATTCACAACCTACTTCTTGCTCCTTGTTTTGATGAGAAAACACAGTATGGCTAAAACTGAAGCTGAGACCTTGCAGTGCAGCTCACACTGCGTTTGTAACAGTATTTATATGGTTCTTGGCTATACTTGCTGAAAACAGGCTTTGGCTTCTTATTATGTCCACTGTTCATTACCTATTTCCTAAACAAATGTCTACTTTGACACCTGAAAGCTAAAGAAATGCTTTTAAAAGTCTGACGTGGCATATTTCTATCCTGCAATCTAATCCCACAAAGGCACAGAGAAATGCATAAATGCTTCTGAGAGACACAAAATCTGAGTGGCTTGGAGGACATTTCCAAAGTAGAGAGCATTTAATGAAGAATGCTCTGCTTTGAACTGTCAGGAAGCCCTGAAGTATATGAGGTTTTATAAAGAAAAGCAGCAACTAAAGCTCTACCTGCCTAGAAAGTAAAATCATTATATAATTGTCGAGACTTTTCAGCAGTGTATGTAGGTAAAGGCTGGTTAAATCTTCTTCCAGGGAACGGGAGGCTGATTTAGAGGCAGCTGAGTTACAGTCAGCTACATTCTACATCTCATACAAATTAGTACTGCGGTTACACGTCTCTCTATTTATATATTTCCTGGATTTCATTTCCTTGCTTGACTTGTTGGTGATGTACAAGCCTTCAAACCAGAGGCACTGAGGTCATGAGGAACTGTCAGTAGGGAAGGTGTTAGGCCTCCCTGCCAGGACCTGCCACTGTCAGGTCCAAGGAGATGACTGAAAAGGAGGGTCACAACACCAGCCTTTGCATTAAGTACCCCAGCTAAAGCAGACAGAGTAAAAAAGAGCAAAAAAGCCCCAATTTCTCTGCAGTGTGATAGCTTTCAGATGAGAAGAAGGGTTGTGCTTCAATGGACAAAGCCCTTGAATGTTGCAGACTGTCGTCATCTCCCAAGGAGCTGCAAAACAAGGGCCTTCACATGAATATATGGGGTTCTTAATGTTGGCTGTGCCTGGCTGACCTCAGACGTACTCATGGGACCTTGGAAAAGGCACTATGGTGCAGAAGATTCAGAGAATTAGATGTTCATGGAATCATAGAGGCAAGGAATCACCCAGGTTGGAAAAAACATTTAAAATAGAGTCCAACCACCAGCCCAGCACCAACCACCATATTTACCACTAACTGCTCCTCAGGGAACATATCCAAGTGCTTTTTGAACACTTCCAGCAATGGTGACTCCACTATCTCCGATTAGCCGATTCCAATGCCTTACAACACCTTCTGTGAATTTTTTTTCCTAACAGCTTATCTAAACCTCTCCTGGCGCAATTTTAGGCCATTCAAAGAACTGCTGCTGCCTGCAAGCAAATCAAAAGCCTCTGCCGTGGTAGCAAGCTTCATTATTCCTTGCACAATAGAGGGGACTCGAAAACAGAATGAAAATAAAAAACAAGCTAATGAAAACTTACTGTAGCAAGAGTCATTAACTGCTTAAATAAATGCAGTTTCTAGGCTTATTACATTAGAACAAGTGTCACTTTTACCGACTTGAAAATGTGCGGAGCTGCTGCAAACGACTGCTGCATCCCCATAAAAGATAAAGGGAAAGGGATTTTATAGGCTCACAATTGTGTTTACCAGAGGCAGGAAAAAGGAAAAAGGGCTGGTCAGATTAAAAAAAAAAAGTATACATGTTTAGGACAAAGAAAAGAAATCGTCTGCCATGAAGATAAGAAATTGAAAGCCTGTTCAAATTCCTCTAGAGCAAATGTCCTTACTCATCAGTTTGTTTATTTCTATTTTTCATGGACAGATACTGATAATTTCCCAAAGGCTCTCCAGCCTATCCAGGAGCTTGTTTTCACTAACAAGACCAATTTTTTATGGAATAAGGGGATACACCACTTTTCCTCCCTTCCCACCGTGGGGTCAGTTCTGCAAGATGAGAGACCTTTCCTTTAGTCCATCATTATTCGGAAGGAAGCCAAAGGAGTGAGAGTGTTGAGCTATGGCTCTGCTCAGTCCTAAGGCTCCTCTTTCTCTTCCCCGTGTCCCACATGTAAACATTACAGGAATGTTTTCCTCCTACAGTCTTCCAAACAGCCTGGATCAGAGCTCTCAGCCAGAAAGGGTAGAGCAGCAACTTTACCCGATATCTGATAAGCATTCAACAAACTCCTAGAGGCACTTGTGTGTTGTACAGTTCTCAGAAGGGGCAATAAATGGAATGGAAAAATAATGGAAAAACAATGAAGTTATTTACAGCGGTGATGAGCTGCAAGACTTACAGACATTAAAGTATATAACCTATTACACCATTTCCCAATTTCTACTGAAATAAAAAGGAAAACATCATATGAATTTCCTTGCTTGACTGGGGAGGATTATTAGTGAGCTGTGACAGTACTCTGTAAAAGGCAATTTGAATATGCTTTTAATCATGACCTCACTGACAGGTGCAAAACTACTTTAAATGGAGGTGAGATGTCCAAGGCAAATGGTGTTTAATATTTTGAGCAAGCTTCATTGCTTTTTGCAGCACAGATTGGAAACCAAGGGAAATCTAAAAACTTGTAAACAGCTTTTCTTCTTATTTAAAATCTGCATATTTTCATCACAACACCCAGAAAAAAATATTAAGTTTAGCTAGAGGAGGACAGATATCAAATTCTAAAGCTTCAGAGGAAGAGAGTGAAAGGAAAGATGAAAAATATCTTAAAAGCTGGTTTCTGCAGAAAGGATAAATATTACCAGTTGAACAGTGGAAGTCATATGCTTTAGAGATATATTAATTCCTCCGAGGTCAAGGGCTCCTTTAACACACCTGCTGACATGTCATAAGGTAGTCTGAATGAAGCTTAATATTTGTGAAAGGTTGGAAGTTGATGATAATTCAAAATCCAAATATTTTATCTGTGAAATATTCTACTGAAAACTGGCGGCTGATAGACCCTTGATCTGCTTTCCTCCTGCTGGAGCTAAAGCTGTGAGGTGAAACTCACCCCACCCAAGGCTGCAACTTGAAACCAAGCACAGGTTGGCTAAAAAATCAAATAATTTTTTATTTCTGACTCTTCAGTTTCAGTTTTTCAGTAAGAGCCCTGGATTACCTCTGGCTGGGATTCTTACTGGGACAGAGAGCTTTTTGGGAATTGAGGATGACTTTGTACTCTTCCCTTGTACTCTCCTCTCTCATTCCCCAAAGCACCTCTCTTGGCAGTGCCCTTGAAACACAGCAACTGGATCCAGAGGAGGGAGTTTGTACGTGCTGCCAAGCTTGCTCTTTTGATGATTTAGAATGATTTTTTAAGTAGTCTGTCACTTTAAAAAGTTCTGCGTGAGCTAAATAAAATCAATGAATAGACAGTAAATTTATAATGTTAATATTAGGAGAAAAACCAGAAATAAATTACACGTGTTACTCTGTTAAATATATTTCCTTGCTCTGTCCTGCCACACATTTCAGTGCAAGTCTAGGAAATGACCGTGGTTTAACAGGCTATTTTCCCTGTGTTTTCTGCATCCCACCTCCAGCTGGGGCAGAGTGGATGGTTCACAGATGGGTGGATTAACATCTACAAAGCATCTGGCAGGGAATGCAAGCCTGTGAGGTATTCAGCTTCCCTGGAAGCTGAAGGCATTCAGCACTCAACCGAGAAGGCTTAATTGTGCAATGCTTGGAAGCAAATTTCTTCAGTGCCCAGTTGGTTACCAGTTTAAAAATCGAAACATGAACCCTCATAGCCTTGTCAAGCCTGTGTTAGGAAACGTACAGCTGTCATGGTTACTCAGAAATATTCACAGAGGTATTTCTCCTTCTACTACCTTGTGACAGCATATTCCACAGATCTAGTTGTGTGTTATCTCTTGTGCTTTTAAATATCCTGCCTTCTTTTTCCAGTGAAGGACTTGGAATCCTGGAAGTGTCCAAGGACGGGCCTTAGAGCACCCTGGGCTAGTGGAAGGTGTCCCTGCCCATGGCAGGGGGGTGGAACAGGATGGGCTTTAGGTCCCTTCCACCCCAAAGCATTCGATGATTCTACAGTACAATTCTGTGACTTACACCAGAAGCACATGGAACGATCCAATGAATTTGGCAACGCTTCCCCATCGAAGCAAGACGGGCAGAAGGCTGATAGACAGATGGAGCATTTATGCAGCATTTTCTATGCTCAGCAAAGCAGCCAGGACCCTTCCTTCCTTCCTTATGATTTTTGTCATTGATTCTGTGCCCCAGAACTATGCAAACATCTTATTGTACAGAATCATAATGCAGAATCTCAGCATCAATGGTTTGGGGTGGAAGAGACCTCAAAGACCATCCAGTTCCACCCCCTACCATGGGGAGGGACACCTCCCACCAGACCAGCTTGCTTGGGGTCCGGTCCAATATGACCTTGGATACTTCAAGAATAATTTGATCAGTTTTGGCAAGCTAACAGACAATAGACAATATCAAAGGGCCACTCCCAGTGGAGACATCAGATTCTTGAACTTGGGAGAGCACTGCTGCTTTTCAGATGAAATATTAATTTCCCAAGAAATCCCTGGGTCTCATTTTTTTAACCTTTCTTTACTCTTGCCTTCTCTCCTGCCTCTATGATATCTTAAATACATTGTCTCTGTTGTACCAAGAAATGGCAAGAATCACGACAGGGGTCCAAGGAGAAATGGAATTATTTTATTAATTACAAGCTGGGTTATATAACTTGGTCCGCAAGAGAGCATGATACGATTGGTCCCTTGATCAACCACCCTCTAGAATGACAGGTGGAGGCTCCGCAACGCCCATTCAAAATATTTTCTCCAACATACCAAAACAAGAGTTGGACAACAAGTTTGCAGCTGTGAGATAAAGCCTTGGTTTACAAAAAGCTAAAACTGTTTCTCAGCAAGCTTGCATGAGAAACAAAAACTTCACAGGATGCTGCAGCAGCTGGAAAATTCCTATGATCTTTGCTTTTTAGTATCCACAATACATGACTAACTTAATGCCTCAATTACCCCCTTGGAGGCAGCAAAAGGCACAAGACAGTAACAACAAGAATTTTGGCACAGCTCATGCCAAACTACAGCTTTCATTTACAAATCCAGGAGATGGAATACATTTCTATCCAGTGAGATCATTGTGTACCGTATAAATAATATTCTGACAGAGGATAACATGCAAAATAAAAACGAGCTGACATTTTGATACAACACAAACAAATGGTTTGCTTTGGAAAAAATGCATGATCTCCCAAGGATGAATTTGGCATCAAAATTGGGGTTTAGTTGACTCATTTTTAAAAGAGATTTCAAAATCAATTGCATAAAAACATGAGAATAATTCAGCCTTTATAAACAGTCTGTATAAACTGTCATAAGGCAATCTTTTCCCAGTGTTGTGGAAAACCCACATACCAGCTTTAAACCGGGATCAAAGGTTATATAAGAAAATATTTTGGTGTTTTCCACTATAGCTTCTTGCAGTTGTTCAGTGTAGTTTCTTTGTACTCTCCAAGACTACTACCAGGAAATTTCCTGGAGTAGAAAGACACCCTACCTTCCATGAAAGCTTTTCTGATTTCTTTCTCTGTTCACAGCTGGTACCACTGTTGGTGTTCTGAGGGTCATGTGGATTCCTGTGCACCACAAATGGCACTGGAAAGGTGCTGAGGCCTGTTTGACTTTACATCTGCTACCAAGCCCACAGGCAACCTGGCCTGCCTACTGAGTAACACTAGAAATTCAATTTTCACTTCTCATTTACAGCTTAAATCTTATAAGGCTACAAATTAAATGAGACAGATGTGATCAGAGTGGGCTGTGGGGACATGTGCTCACCTAGCTCTGACTCCTTGGTTTGGTTCAGGATTTAAACCCAGGAACCTGGATTGTGTGGGTGCAGCTGATAAAGGTTTATGACTGCTTAGGATGCAAGCTGTGATGAAAGGCACTGGCAAAGTAGGAACAGGGTCTGAGCAACAGCAGCAGGGAGTGTTAGGCAGAATGTCTCTGGTGAGGCACAAATAGTTGCTCTGCCTGTGGCAGGATTTGTCCCAGGATACCACTGCAGTATGGAGAGAAAAATGGGCAGGCTTTGATGATTTTGCTGTAGTAATGACACTGGCTGTGCTTGGTCCCGTTACAGCTCTTCTGGAAGGGATTACCAGAGGAAGGGTGTTCTTTCCTCTATCCAAACAGAAACAGCTTCACTTTCATCTTGGAGCACTCAGCTTTCCAAAGGCATTAGAGAAGTTTCCTAGCCAAAATCTCCTAAAGAAGCCATGGTGCAATGGGACAAGAGAGAAGATCCTCTAGTGGATTAGTGGATTGCTAAAAGAGAGGAAACAAATATAGAGGAAAAAATGATGGGCTGTGCACAAGGGAGAAGATTATTGCATCCCACATGGATCTCTCTTGCTCAGCATATTCCTAAATCATCCAGAAAACGGTGCAAGTAATGAGGTGAAAAAGTCAAAATTCAACATTTTAAAAAAGCGATAAAGACCTTCAGCTGAACTGAATAATTCCTCAATGGATTGTTTGTTCACAAACACTTTTATATTTAAACTGTTCACTCCAGTATTTGAAATCTCTTTTTAACATGGGAGAATATTTTCTTTGTTTCTGCACATCTACTAGGCTTGCTGAAGAAATAGCCAAATTTTGATGGCGATTACAAACGCCACGTGCCAATCTTCTCCACCTTCCTGAAGAACTACATTTGTATCTTACCTATTATTCACATTTTTTCCCTTCCACTGACTGCCTCCAAAATTAAGAGCTTGTGCTGCAAAATCTTGGTCCTTGTTGTCCAAGTAGATCAATGAGAGAAACTTTCCTGGAGTGACTTTATTACAGTTGTCATCACCTTTGCTGGGTCGAACAAGCAGATATTCAAAAGGTGAACACACTGAAAGAACTGGATGTGAATTGTCCAAATTTGTCCTGCCTCTAGTGCTTTATGCATATTTGTTGACTCCCCTATTTTAACACACCGAAATAAAAACACATGGTGGCAGCCCCCAGGTGTCTTGAAGAGTCTCAAATGATGCATGGGGAAAAAGTGAGAATCAGAGAACACCTGTGTGGTGCTTCCAGTGAGGAATGCAGAGTCAATAGCGGAGGGAAGGTAAGTTCAACATGCTTTATAATAAGATATGGAATGTGCAGCAGCTGCTCTCATTGCACAGACTGTCCCCCTCATTTCTAGAGACAGGGGGATGATCTATAGGCAAGAAGCACCACTATTTCAGAGATTCTCATATCCATATGTTTTAAGGTGAAGAGGGACTGTGGAATTCCTCTGATCTGACCTAGTACAGTGCAGGGCAGTGAGTGGTGCCTTGCAATTTGAACATTAAAGATTCCTTCTTCCACTATGAGTGAACGATGTTATCCCAGGAACCATGGCTGAACAGCAGGCTCTCTCTTAGGTACGTCCAATCATAAATTAAGCACTCTGAATCCAGTTCTTCCTTGCAGCTAAAAGACATTGAATATAGTGATGGAGTCCAGTAAATGCCTACAAATTCTTCTGTGGCCAGGTACATTGGAAACTAATATTTGTTGGATAATCCACAGTAATCCTTTGTTCCTTTAAGCTTCCAATTTTTGGGATAAACCTTTCTTCTTCTCCCTTTTAGTCCAGGGAAAACTTTAACCAGACTTTTCTGATATTTGTGTTTGCCTTCTGACGCTGTACTTCATCATCATCTGCTGCAAGATCTTGATCTGTGTGAGGCTGTTTTAGAAACACATCTGCAGCTCACATCTCAAAAGGACATCACGTGGAAACCAGATCCTACCTCTTGGTGCGTGAAAGGATTGGATGATTTGTCGTTAAATCTTTCATCCATCACTTTCCTTTTCCTTCTAACAAAGAGCAAAGAACACCTTGAGCAGAAATCACACCTACAACACACATAAGACACTGCAGTACACTGAAAATCCCAACAGTGCTGTAAAACCAAGGACTAAACCACGAAAGGTTGGTATGGTTTTGAAAAAGTGGAATTCCTCCCTCTGTGCTAGCAGAAGTGAAACTTGTTCATCATAAACTCAATTTATAAACACTGTTACAGCCTCCTACTATGTTTTTCATTTCTAGAGGATTCAGATGAGAAGATACACACGCACACATGCTGGAAACAATCCCCTTACACCTATATAACAGTTAAATTTAAAGTGAGAAAGGCCAAACAAGTTCAGATTGAGCAAAAGTGGTGCTCAGTTAATTTCCACACCCCCTACCCTTGTCATAGTACCTGGGCACATTTACATGTATTCCTTGTGACAGATTCCTGTGAGGCAAGAAATTGGTTTTATGTGTGGAAAAGCAGGCTAAAGGATTTGTGCATGGTCACACAATGAATCTATAAGGAAACAGGGATTTGGGCATAAGTTTTCTCAGTTGCAAAAAGCACTCTAAGCCCTGGACTCTGAATCTATTTCAAACAAAGGTATATAAGCTTAGTCACCCATATTTTCTCAGTTAGCAGTTAGTTCTGAGTCCCTTAATGAGCTGTATAAATCAGCATTTTTCTAGAACTGAATGCAGAAAGATCTGAGCCTACTCTTTTAAACCCACAGGGCTAAATCTCCCAGAATACATAGATATACCACTGCCTATTTTTTCATCCCAGAAGGCAGATATATTTGAGTCATACATAAAGAAAACACAATGGAATATCCTGAAGATAATACAGTGGAATATCCTTTCTCTGCAAGAAATGAACAATGGAGCTGGACAAGGGTTTTTGTGCTTTTAAACTCTTTTCTATAGGAAAATGCTTTTCATCAGTTAGAAGTATAGACAGAATGTACATCTTCCTCACAGTTTCATTTTCCCTTCTTTCATGAAAAGTTCTGTTTTTGTAAAGACAGAAGTGGTGCTTGTTGTGTTTTAGGAGGGGTTAGGGGAGAAGTTCCTCTGTTGTTTTCCCAAAACTGAAAGTGCTTTCTGTTGAAAACAGTGGCATGGATCTTGCTGAAGGATTCCCTGTGCTCACCTCACACTCAATGTCCTCTGGTGATGAATACCTCACCTCTCCCCATCATGGCACTGTACTGACCTAATCATCAAACATTTTAAGAAAGATCTTGAGCTCTTAGAGAGCACCCAATGGAGGGACATGGAGATGGTGAAAGGTCTGGAGGGGAAGCCATACAAGGAACAGCTGAGGTTTTCAGTCTTACTGAAAAGCTGACATTTGACAGAAAAATATCCTCTGAACATTTGCAGTGGCAGTCAGTGCCATGTCACTAGCTCAGCAATGTTATAAGAGTCATAGAATCACAGGCTTAAGGGCTGCAAGGGACCTCAGAAGGTTACTGGTCCACTCTCCTGCTGAAATCAGACAAAGATGCACAGTGTGTTTGGGCAACCTCTTCAGTTCTTAACTGTCCTCATGGAGAAAAAGCTTGTCCCCACATATAATCTGAACCACTCTTGTTTCAATTTATAGCTGTTGGCTCTTGTACTCTTATCTGTCTCACCCTCTGTGTCATTGCTAAGATGTTAAACAGGGCAGGTTCCACAGCAGAGCCCTGTTACTGCCTGGTTATTAATGGGCTCACAGTGGAGTAATACCGTGAGCCCATTAATAAGCAGACTGTAACAGGATGAGGCCCCTCATCCTTGACCTTCTGAAAGCAGTCAAGCTGTGTTTGTTGTCCATGTGATTGTCCTCCCATCTGGGCTGCAGTATCAAAAGCTGGCTGACCAAAGGCTCACTACAGCAGAGGTAAAGGGCAGTCAGTGCCCTCATTCACTCATCCGGTCACTTCCCTACAGGGTAATCAGATGGGTCAGACATGATTTAACCTTGGTCAATCCATGTTATTCCCAGCCACCTTATGTGGCCATCATGTCCCCAGAAATGTGCTCATAGAGGTCTAACTCCATGATTTTCCCATTGATCACAACCAAGGTCATCAGTTTCTTAGATAATTCTTTTGGCCATTTCGGAAGATGAGTTCAACTTTTACTTCTCCAGTCATCATGGAACTTCCTCAGTTCTCACCATCTTTCAAGAGCAGAAGAAAGGGGCCTTACAAGGACACCATCCAGCCCATTCAGGACCAGGCTAGATCCTATGGGCTTGCATGATCCAGGTTTTCTCATGTAATTCCTGACAACCCTCATTCTCTCTTGGTAGCTCTTCTCCCCCCTTGCACCTCTTCACTCAGTTTAGGGGCAGAGAAAAGCTTGTTGATAACAACAGATGCAGACTGGGTATCTCTGCCTTACTGTGCCTCTGTTTCTAAATCACTTGTCCCATACAGCAGTGAGTCCAAATTTGCCTTGTGCAGCATTTTCTTGCTCCTGTAATGAGCTCTTTTTTTTTGCCCTTGTTGTCCCTTCCTTGCAAGTCTATATTCCACCTAATCTTTCATTTTCCTAACACTATTGTTGCATGTTCAAGGAAGTTTTTAAGTTTCTCACTGGCAGCTTGTTCTTGTTCCCACCTCCTGTGCAGTGCCTGCTTGCTTTAAAGCTCTGTCACGGTTCTGCTTGCCCAAGCTGGTCCCCTGATACCTCCACTCATCTTCCTGACTGTGCCTACAGGATAGTCTTCTCTCCGCCTTGCCAGCTTTCCAGAGCTCCTCTGTCTTCCAACAAGCTTTCCAGTTCCCTGAATAACCCAAAGTCTCTTCTCCTAAAGCACAAGGTCTGTACTCAGCTATTCTCTTTTCTCATTCCCCTCCAGAACCTGAATATTTATGGCCTTTAAAGCCACAAATTCTCACACTGCCACACAGCACATCCTGATTAACCAACAACAGCTTTGTCTGCAGCCACATCTGTTGATCCACACAGTACCTCTAACAGAAAGTTATTCCCGACAGCCTCCAAAAGTCTCCTCGACTGCCTGTGTCCCACCATGCTGGCAGATGTCAGAAAGGTTAAAGCATGCCTTGAGAACCAGGGTGTGTGATCCAGAGACATCCACAGATGTCCTTGAGTCACTTAAGGAAGACTTCATTCACTCCTCACCCTGACCAGGAGGTCTGTAAGTCACTGTCACTGCAGTGTCATCCCCTGCCCATCTTTCCTGTGATCCTGACTCAAAAGCTGTTGCCCAGGTGTTGTCCATCCCAAGCCAGAGCTCTGGCATCAGAGCTACCATAACACAGAGGTAAGTGAGGAGTGAGTGGGAGACTGGGAAGAGGAGGGAAAGGAAGGGGGTGGAGGATCCCATCTCTTGATGTGTTCTAGTGCTCCTTGTTCTACCAAAAAGAAGGCCCCATAGTCAACAACAAACCCCTGGTGTCAGTACAGGTGTTGACCTTCAGGGTCCCACAATCGTTCCCCAGCCTTTTTCCTTCTAAGGAAAAGCCCATTCTTCATGTCCTTGAGCCCCCAGCAGTAACATGTGGAGAGAGAGGGAAGGCAAGGCAAGGCAAGGCAAGGCAAGGCAAGTCTGTCTAGCAAATTCATTAGACCAGATTAGAGCAGAGCAGTTCAGTCAGAAATGACGTACAAAAATCACCTTTTTTATTCCCAAGTATCACCATAATTACCTCATTCCCAGGAACAACAGGGGTGAATATAGCACTGAGTAGTGCCGATTACTGACTCGTGCAATAACAGTTGGAAGAAGTGTGTTAATATTTCAACAACACGAAGAATTAATAGCAAAATGCTTCCCTAAAATGAAGGACATTTTCAGCATGTAAGACTTCATTTCACTTTCATATTTCATTAATATATAACTTTAGAAAAAAGAGGGAAGAGCTTGAATGTTATTTTTTTGTTTTCTCTCTAGATATTAATATAAGAGATTATTTGGTTGATGTGATTTTTTTAAATTCTTAAATAAATCAAACTACAGGAGTTTTACAGAATGAAAATCTGAACTAACACAAGCAGGCAGAATACTGGTCTCTCTGGAGGGTAGCTGAAATTAGGATTTTAATTACTTTTTGATCAGAATTGTGGCTACTTCTCACAATCTAAACCTCTACAGAATCTCAGAACATCTTTCATATACATGTTTGCTTTTGCTAGTCATTACACCGTATCAAGTTCACACTTTTTGATGTGAATTAGGTAATTCTCAAAACTACCAGGAAGAGAAATGGAAAAAAATATTTAGGAGAGAGTTATGAGTAGTTCATACAGAAATATTTCTCTCTCAACAAGTCAATGTTTCAAATGATTGCCTAAATGAAATAATTTTGAGAAAATTTTCGTGTGGTTTCAGAATTAAATCTTGTGAAGAGAATGGTTTGGATTGGAAGGCATCTCAAAGCTCATCCAGTTCCACCCCTTGCCCCTTCCACTAGCCCAGGTTTCTCCAAGCCCCATCCAGCCTGGCCTTGGACACTTCCAGGGATGGGACAGCCACAGTATTTCTGGGCACCCTGTTCCACCCAGTCTGCACAAGAGATAAGCTGTAGGGATGCTGTAATGATTTAGTAAAGCCTGGAAATGCTGTTTCCCTTACAAGAGCTGCATCCCTTCTGCTGGATTTGCTCTCTCCGCTAAAAGCCAGGTTTTTTAAGAAAACCAAAGTGCTAAGAAGCAGATAAGGAAAAAGACTGCCTTAGAAGAGAAGGAAGATTTAAAACCAAAGGACATCTTGGGTGAAATCTGGCCTTTCACCTGTTGTTGCTAAGACATTTGTGAAATCTGGAGGCTAGATAGGCAAGCATACCTATGAGCCTTGCTCAGAGGGATCCCTCTACTCAAAACCCTCTCCTCTATCCAAGTTTGCAGTTTAAAAGAGTTGCTCACTAGTTGCAGTAATAGCCTTAACCACTTTTCATTACCTATGCCAGCACACCAGAACTTGTGAGTAATTTTTTCTTTCCCCTCCAAGGACACCTTGCGACCACTCCAAAAGTGCCAGATATAGATATAGATATCAGAAAGGAGCCCTGAAGCTCTGCAGAAACTCTGCAGTTTATCTTGGAGACATGCAGCAGCTTCCTGACAGCTTGGCTTCAACTTCAATTTTCTTTCTCCCTGCGCCAGGCACCATATGCTGACTGTTACACTGAAACGACACTTAAACCCGCAAGCCTGCAACAGAGAGGCTATATTTAAATTCAACTGTTAGGTGAAAGTGTGTTTTAGAAAAACCTCCAGGAAGCTTCATCCAAATGGTTACAGAGAAGAATCTATTTCTGGGGATTTGGGGGAGAATAACAGGTTACAGCAGCATCACTTCTGAAGTTGTGGCTATATAGTGATATTCCCTTTTCATTTCAGGTAGAACTAAAACCATCGCATAGTGCAGTGTTTGGCATCCACCAGCTTGACTATTTGGAAGGAAGAAAATTTTAATAAACTTGGTTTCTTTGGGATTTTCTGTAACTATTTCTGTCTGTGTGTTATCTGTCTCAACTTCTTACTTGAAGTTAACCTAACAAAGAAAATAGAAACGTTAATACATTTATTTCAGCATTTTGTCAGTATAACTTTACTTTTAGATGGCAGAAGGACACTGGAGGAAAGCGCTATAACTGTTGGAATTATCAGCATTGAATATTTGACATTCTGAATTAGATCATTCCCAGCATTTTAGCCTATTCCATAAAGAGAGAGATGGCAGTCAAGGAGCTGATTATGTTTTCCAGATTTCCAAAGGAAATGTCAGTCTTGACAGTACCTAAAGCTGTTCAACAAAGCTGTGACATTGGCACAGTTTTTGACTTCAGGTTTTTTGGAGGAAATGCTTTACAGTACCTGAGAGCATTTATGAATTAATGTTGAAGAGTTCTTTACTTTGGCTAATGACCCACTATGATTTTTTGGACTTTTGGAGACTGAGAACAGATGAACACGCAAAAATCCACAGGTTGACCATTCACTCTTCACGTAGGGGGAACATCTCAGCTTCAGCCTCTGATATGACACCATATATTTCCATTCTACATGTCTTTTTTAAAGCAAACAGATGAAACAGATGTGAATCAATACTGTTTTCTGAGATGTTTCCAGAGCAGGAACTTCCCAAAGTAAGTTTGCATTTCATCTGGTTGTGTTTAGCGTGCTGCTGATGTTATCACATGAAGCCATTAGTCTAAGTTCATGTAAAGCATCCCTCGAAATTGCTTCCCTCTGCCACACAAACATGATGTCAATACATGCAAACATGCTTACTACAAAGGGTAGTTCAGGAATATTTCAGGTATTCATCTAATTTCAGAGAAGTCCAGAACTTTCTTACGTTTACCCAAGGACACTGTAACAGTAAATATGAAGGCAGGATGCTCTCAAAGCTCACCTAAAGCATCCTACGAGGGGAGGATGTTGGAAAAATGTATGTATGTGTATGCAGATACACAAACATACATTCAAACCAGCAAATGAATTCCAGAACAAGTACATGTGACTAGGAAGCTGTCAGTATGCTTCTCACAGGGAAAACCATGACAGCTTGTCAATAAACAGTGAAAAAACCACTATCCTGAAAAAGTAAAGTTGCACCTCTAAAGCTTGATTGAATTGACCAACATTTCTGTTTGACCTGGTTAGTCGCCAGCACAGCACCAATCTCACACAAATCAAACAAACCTACTGTTTGTCCTCACATCTTCTTAACAAAAGTCTGGGACACCTCAGGTCTGCTCTTCCTAAAAGATCTGACCTGCAAAACTCATTTTAAGAAAGCTCAAGATAAATCTTTTAAGATTGGTCTCAGTTAATGAGGCGTTGCATGTTGGCAGAGCTCTTTCTTTATAGCCCACGTTGGCCTTACGAGACACATCCTGTGCAGAGGAGGACAGGTTTGTTGTATCTGCTTGTGCTCCAGTGTCAGGCAACCCACAAATCTGCCTTTAATGCACCCAGTTATTTAGCTGTGCTACGAATTCATCTCTAATCTAACTTACAAATGAATGTCTATGTTAGGAATAGCCCAGTTCACTTTCACTCAGTATAAGAGCAGAGATCGACTTTTCAGTGACAATTACACCCAATCAGAGGAAGAAAAATACACCATATGAGGAAACTTTACTGTGAGATCTCCAATCAGGCTATCCACAGTCCCCTCTACAAATAAAACAGCTGAATCCAGCTCTAGAACCCATTTGCCAAAAACTCAAAGCCTACAC
Organism: Corvus moneduloides; assembly: GCF_009650955.1. Lineage (NCBI taxonomy): Eukaryota > Metazoa > Chordata > Aves > Passeriformes > Corvidae > Corvus > Corvus moneduloides. Next base: position 2,425,583 of record NC_045484.1, on the reverse strand, counting down.
AATCCCTAGCTGAACACATATTCACTGATGTATATAGAAAAGATTGTTACGCTGTCTTTTAGCTGTCATTATTCTTGGGGGTTTTTAATCCCTCTTTCCCACGGGCCAGTTTCTTCTAAGGAGTAGAGCAAGAGGTGCAGGACTTTCTCCTGCCTTTGTTCTCCTGCACAGTGAGTGCAGAATGCTCCCTACCCCCTTGGTACGGGATGCATTACAGAGCACAGCCCCTAAAATACAGAATCATAGAATCCTGGAACAATTAAGGTTGGAAAAGCCCTCTAAAATCAAGTGCAACCATTAAGATAAAACTGACAGGCCGGCCACTAAACCATATCTCTAAGTGCCACATCTAATGTTTTTTGAACACTTCCAGGGATGGTGACTGCCACTTCCCTGAGCAGCCTGTTCCAATGCTTTACAACCCTTTCAGCGATGACATTTTTCCTGAGATCCATCTATAACATGGAATTAAAGGAAGCACAGGTTTGGTAAGTAGATAACAGGAAAATTTTCAGCCAAAATGTTTTTCTCCTCTCCAAAATATTTCTTGACCTGTCCAGAATGTTTGAGAAATAAAAAAACAGCCCCCAAAAAGAAAGTAAGGAAACAAACACATCACCACACAACTGGAGTGCTTTTGGTTTTGGATTGGGGTTTTTAAAATAAAATAAGTACAAACCATAATACCTATAACAGGTAATATGTAATATAATAACAAAACCCACAGTAACTATGAGTTCATATCTTTAAAGAACAGTTAATTTCAGCAATTCCAGCTGCTGAAATGTAGGGTATGCCATTAGAAACCAGAATGAATAGGAATTCTGCTTTCTTCCACACCTGACATTGGGTCAAGAAATCTCTTTGCAAGCAAGGCAGATGCATCACTGTCTGTGCCACTGTCAGAAGCCAACACCAAGGGTTCATAGGCCTAGGAAAGGTGGAGGGGAATGTTATCTCCCAGTTCTATAGCAGAAGTTGGTTATTGACAACACAGAAAGTAACATTTTAGCAACTTATAAAAGAAAATTGTTTGGGTTTAGGTGAGAGATATAATGTCATCCAGCACCACAACCCGGTGGCAAAATTTACTTAAGGCAGGATGAGGTAAACTATATAAAATTAAGTTGAACCAATACACTTCATATTATGCAAAAAGATATACAGCAAGAAACCTTCTGAATTCAATTATAGATCTATCATCTGAACTTATCACCTGTAAATTTTCCCTCACTTCTGTTTAAGAACCTTGGAATTTCACCACCCTGTATCAGTGCTGTTGTTCTGCAAACTCCTTTCCTGCTACCCCATCATGAAAGCCACAGTACTTTACCACCTCCTGGAAGTAATTCAGTCCCACGTATTAAACTCCTCTAATTCACAAAACCCTCGAGCTTTCCTCCTGTCAGACTGAGCTTTTTGCTTATATTTTTAGAGCCTCGCATCATTATTTATTTTGTCCCTCTTTCGTTCTCTCTCCAAAGTTTTTGCAGTCAGGATCTGAACCTACTAAACCAAACCAGGAGGGATAATCCTGTTAAACACATCAACTCTTCACACAACTTTCCACTGATGACAGTGGAACCATCCTAGTTAATATGAGACTGGTAAGCCATCTTCTTCAGCACAGCAATTACCCTCCTTAGGTACCTAAATAAACAAATGTCACACCAAGGACTGAAGTCTTTTGAAAAGATGAGGTTCTTTTGAAAATCTGTTTCTGAATGCTAAGGCTAAGCTGTAGAGAAAATGTCAGTGATTGACTAGTGAAAAAAAATAGTACTTAAACAGCATATTTAATTGATATGGCATTAGCCTCAATGACACTTAGAGAACATCAAAGACACAACATATCTGTGTCATGAGGAATATGAAGCAAAAATGGAACTTCAGCAGAATGATCAAATTTAATTCAATGAGCAGCAATAGTTAGGATAACAAAATATTCTGTGCAGTAAGTTTACTCATCCTCTTAACTTTATTTGTGCAGCCTGAAATTGGATTCCATAGAAATGCAAAGTTTTACAGATTGCTGAGATCTGAACCTTTATCTTTCCTTGCAGGCTATTTGTATTAATCTACTTTTCTTTGAAGCACAGAGCTATTAAACTGTTAAAGCTCATTTAAAATGTGACTGTACTTCTACCAATGGACCCAGATCGTTGAATTATAGATTTTAATTGTGCTTTTTATACTTTGGACATGCTTACTTAGAAATATTTGCAGCAAAAATACGCAATTAATTTCATTGCTGCTGATTGGTGAATTGTGTCTATATTGACAGCAAGAGGTGGCTTAGCATATAGGAAAGATTACATGGGCCACTTTCTATTGGCAATTAATAGAAAAACCACAGCCAGCTTTTTTACCTTACCTTTATTAGTACTTTATCATGAAATCAAAGCATGTGAAAACGTAAAATGCCATGTGCTTTAGCAGTGAGATACAAGAATATTTCCACTTGAGTAGCACCCATCCTACAAAACCAGTTAAATATATAACTGGAAAATCAGAATTTGTTCTATTCATCTGACGCATCTGACTAACTTCTCCAAAAGCAGAACTGGACGGTTCCCATCCTGTAGTATTTAATCACTTTTCCCATTGCAAACTGCAACTGTGGGATGGCCATAGCACAGGGGAAAATTAAAATAAAACATAATTTTAAAAAAAGTGGGAACAAGCACTGCAGTAAAACGACAAAGGTGAACTTGCTTTTCACTTGCTTTTCAGGGTATCATTGGATAGCAAGGAATGTGTTACTCTGTGCTTTGCCCGATTTGAAATTTTAAAAAATCATTTTGTACCATCAAATACACCTGGCACCAGAGTGGAAAGAGATACAGAATAAACCTAATCCTTTCACAAATACTACCACTCTGGAGAAAACTTACACAGCATGACATGAGCACATTAGAAAAAATTACAAAAAGGAGGTGAAACTGCTCATTTAAGCTTATCAGTATTTAAAAAATGGCTGAAAACAGAAATGACTACGAACTACTTCAGAGAGAACACAGTGTGTGTGTGTTTAACATCCTCTCTGCCTCAAGATTGGTTCCCAAAGCTGCACACATGTATTCACACCTATTCTCAAAGTTTTATTTCCTTTTAGTAAAGAGTTAATTATATAACCGACTTCAGTGAAAATGATGCTTTAAAATTTTGTTTGGTATGAAAAAGGTGTTCAACCAACCTGGAAATACCTTAGGGAAATCATATAATCATAAAATTGCTAACGGTGGAAAAGACTTCTCAGGCCATCAAGTCCAATCATCAACTCAGCACCATGTTCACCTCTAACCCATGTCCTCAAGCACCACACCTACACACCTTGTGAATGCCTCCAGGGATGGGGACTCTACCACTGCCTTGGGCAGCCTGTTCCAGGACTGGACTACCCTTTCAGTAAAGAAACTTTCCCTAAAATCCAACCTGAGCCTCCCCTGGCCCAGCCTGAGGCCGTTCCCTCTCCTCCTGTCCCTGTTCCCTGCCAGCAGAGCCCGACCCCCCCCGGCTGCCCCCTCCTGTCAGGGAGTTGTGCAGAGCCACAAGGTCCCCCCTGAGCCTCCTTTGCTCCAGGCTGAGCCCCTTTCCCAGCTCCCTCAGCCACTCCTGGGGCTCCAGCCCCTTCCCCAGCTCCGTTCCCTTCCCTGGACACGCTCCAGCCCCTCCAGGTCTCTCTGGCCATGAGGGCCCAGAACTGGACACAGCACTCGAGGGGCCTCAGCAGTGCCAGCACAGGGGACAGGCACTGCCCGGGGGCTGTGCCCACACCGTGGCTGGCACAGTCCAGGGGCCACTGGCCTCTTGCCCACCTGGGCACACCTGGGCTCCTGTCCAGCCATTGGCACCAGCACCCCCAGGGCCTTTCCTGACAGGCACTGTCCAGTCACTCTGCCCCAGCCTGGAGCTACAGGGGGTTACTGTGGACAAAGTGTAGGGATCTGGCACTTGGCCTTGCTGACCCTCACACCATTGGTGTTGGCCCATCCATCCAGCCTGTTTGGGCCCCTCTGCATGGCCTTCCTACCCTCCAGCACCTCCACAATTTTCTACTGCACTCAGTAGTAGTTAATCTCATTAAAAGTAAATGTACAGTCCTTGAACACACTGGTTGTGAAGGCTTCTGCCTTCACCTTCTGCTTCTGCCTGTGAGGAGCATGACTGTTCCTCATTTCACAGCATGGGAATTAAATCTCCATACTACTTTTCCAAATTCCACCATTTGCTATCAGTGACAAAAACATCATCACTCTTTATGTTAGAAAGGAGTTAAATAAATCCCAAATCCTAATCCTTTTGCTGGATTAGTCTCAGCATGAAGTCCACAGTGGACACATTTATATATTTCCCTCTGTGTATGCCTGTCAATTTACAATGGAGATCAACACACCACTTCATGCTAGTCTAGACCCAGAAATTTCTGTAGGTTGTCAGTTCAGCCCCCCTGCTTTAACAAGAAGTGGATTGTTTCATCTGAGATAGTTTAATATCCCACAAGACTAATTCACAGGTCATGTCATTTTTGCATAATGTTGTTACAGAGATAGAATGATTCCTGATTTTCAAGACCTGGTAATAGCCAAAGGGTAAATAACATGAGTGTCTTTGCCTGAGGCATTTGTAATGTGAAGTCATTCATTTCGCTCCTTTCTTACTTTTTCAGCATTGACTAAAAGGTATTACCAAACCTTGTGGCAGGAGAATAATTTAACTCAGCAAGCAGAAAACATAGGGACTGTTTTGGTTCTGAGTTACATGTTGTAGGCCAATTTCCATAGAGCATTTTGCAAGGACCAAACAGGTGAGATATTCAGTGATATATCTCATGGAATGATAAACTGTGGAGAACTTTATTGATTAGTATCAAATGTGCAGAGGAAAACTGGTGATATAGTCTGATTGCTTGAAGAATTAAAGCCACCCCAGCTTCTTGCATTTGTTCTGAGAATCATAAAAATCACAGAATGGTTTGGGTTGGAAAACCTTTAGAGCTCATCCAGTTCCAACCCCTGCCAGGGGCAGGGACACCTTTCACTGTCCCAGGGTTCTTCAAGCCCCATCCAGCCTGGCCTTGGACACTTCCAGGAATCCAGGGGCAGCCACAGCTTCTCTGGGCAACCTGTGCCAGAGCCTTACAGGAAACAATTTCTTCCCTATATCCCATCTAACCCTGCCCTCTGGAAGTGGGAAACCATTCCTCCTTGTCCTGTCATTCCGAAGACCCTCTCCAGCTCTTCTGGAGCCCCTTTAGGCACTGAAGGGGCTGTAAGGTCTTCCTGGAGCCTTCTCTTCTGCAGGTGAACAGGCCCAGCTCTCCCAGACTGGCTCCAGAGCAGCAGGGCTCTAGCCCCTAGAGCATCTCCGTGGCCTCCTCTGGACCAGCTCTAGCAGGTCCATGTCTTTCTCATGCTGAGGACCCCAGAGTGTAGTGCCAGCTGCGGTCTCATGAGAAAAGACTAGAGGGAGAATGGACCTTGTTGCTTTGATCTGGCAAGAACAAATGATTCCATGAATGTAGTACATCCCAGCAGCAACACAGGGTGTAACAGTGATGTTCTTCCATGAGAAAATAGTAAAATGTAATATGAATTCTGGATACAATATCCAGTGTCCCAAACTTTAATATAAATGCTTTTACCAAATGAAAAGCCCTGTGTACTTTGTAGTCTATTTCTGTGAGCTGTTCATAATGCTGTTAGAAGTGCCCATGCAAAAATGATGAAATATCACTAAATTTCTGTTTCATTTCTCTAAACAGAAATAAGTCTGTCTTTTTTTGAGAGGGGCAGGAGGGAAGATTTAGAGCTGTATACATAAAAAAAAAAGTTCAATCTATGCAGCTGTGACATTACTTGTCAAGAATACAAATGTCCCACAAATGTCCCAGCTCCTGAAAGAGAGTAGGTTTAGATTAGACGTTAAAAGGAAATTCTTCTTTCCTATGAGGGTGGTGAAGCCCTGGCACAGGGTGCCCAGAGAAGCTGTGGCTGCCCCTGGATCCCTGGAAGTGTCCAAGGGCAGACTGGACAGGGCTTGGAGCCACCTGGGCTAGTGGAAGGTGTCCCTGCCTATGGCAGGGGGTTGGAATGGGATAGACTTTAAGATTCTTCCAACCCAAACCATTCTGTGATTTTTATGATTCCGTGGTGCTTTTTCAAGTCAATGGCAATTAGTGGTCCTCAACAGTCAAGAATACCATCTTTCCCAGGTAGTCTGATTCTCGATTTGATTTAACCTGGTTCCTTAAAAAGTGGTAGTCATGAATCAGCATTTTGGTAGCAGGTGTTACAGATACAGGGAGGTGTTACAGGCAGATGAGTGTATCTATTTCTGAACTTACTGTACATCCTCAAATGAGTTTCACCCATTTCTAGACATATTAAGCCACAAATCACTTTAAAACTACTTTCACATTTGATGACCATACGTCATAGTGGGCAAAATAATGTTATCACAAAAGGCACACCCAGAAATGTCCCTGCAGAGTTTAATGTGAGTGCCAAAACAAATCTTACAAATGCCTTGACTGCAAGGTAAGCTGCAGCCAGACCCAGCCATCAAGCAGGGGACAGGAAGTCATGGAAAAGCCACTTGTATTCATTCTGGCACTCAAAGAACAGCTGGCTCCCCAGATTTTCCCTGTGGGTGTTAAGCTGGAGCCCCTTTCCTCTCCCTGCACTCAGCAGTAGTGTTAGCAGGCATTTGCTCCAGCGGCCTTTCCACTCGTGGGATGGCCTCCACCATCTTCCTTTGTTTTCTGGCTTTAAGGGATGTTTCTTGACAGGCTAGCTCCTTCTGAAATTACTGATTGGTTACCACGTTTCAGGATGGTCTCACATCACAACAGGGAAGCAAAGCACAAGCTTTTTTTCACAACTGGGAAGTGCATAATTCGCAAGGATAAAACCCCCTCATCTCAGGCACAAGGCTGTTCCCACAGAGCTATGAGCCACAGATTCATTTGGTAATGTGTAGGTGCACCTTTCTCTCTTCCACCCTACCCACTCTCAAAAGTTCTGCTCTCTGACTAAATCCTGAGGTATTACCAAGTTTACTTAACTAAAATTGACCTTTCCCTACTGGTTTTTCCCAGTTACTATGACAGAACTAATGCTTCTGGGGGAGAGAGGAATGTTAACTCATGCATATCAGCCTTACACAGGAATTTCCAAAGATTTAAGCTGATTTAGAGACAGGAGTTCTGTGACCTCAGTTTTTTTGGTGTAGAAACCTGCCAAGTTCCACTTTGTTTTAACATAAATACTACATGAAGACTGTTTTATTGCTGTCAACAACCATATAACATCTTGCAAACCCACTCATGGTTTGGAATTCTCATGGTTTAACTGTGAAGACAAGAGAAATAGGGTGAAATAAGTGTCACTTATAAATTGTATATCTTTGTCCCCCCATAAATGCAGAATTGGTACATGAAGATGTTTTTTAAAAGTAGAAGTACAATTCTTTTTCTTTCATTTTAATGTCCTTCTTCACAACATTTTAAGTGTAAATGTTCTTGTTAATAATCTCTAAATTCCAATGAATGACTATGGTTAAAACTCCTTTTTAAGTTATTAATATTCTACCAATCTCATAGAATGGGAAAATGACCATTACTGTAAAAAAAACCGACCAGTTTGATTGTTTATTTTCGTTTTTTGATTGGTTTTGTCTCTCTGAAAGAATAAGTGTCAGGGAGTTTGATGTACTATACTGATTTCTAACACTCCTTCATGGTTTGGGTGCCAAGGAAACACATACCCGAGTCACACAGAACTGCTACATCAGAACCAGTAAACAAGAACACACTTGTGCTCATCCAGGCCAAGGAGTCAACAGTAAAAATGGACATAACCATTACTTCATCAAGCAAAATCCTAAATAAATAGATGCACCTTTGAAGTCAACCACGTGAGAAATAGTTCTACTAGAAGGAAAATCAAATTTCAAGGCAATTAAAAAAAAAAAAAAAAGAGAGAGAAATGGGAAAAGTGTCTAAGGAACAAAGTAGGCCTTGAGGGAATTTTGTGGGAATTGCTAATGAAACAGAGGCTAGGGAGCCTCTGGAGAAGCATGTGAAAGGATGGGTCTAGCTTTTGAGTTGTACTCACATGCTCTTAGTCACAGCTTGGCCACCCAGCCTAGGCACTGAACTCGACACCAACTCCTTTCAGATTCTTTGAAAGTTTGGAGTTGTGCACCACTTGTAGTATTTATCAAACATATATTGACTGCTAACACATGAGCACACAGTGGATCCAGAAATGAAGATACAGGTGGAAAATCTATAGCATATGAATTTTCCATGACATTATCACACAAGGAATCTATGGAAAACTGAGATTTAAATGAAGAGCTTCTGTAGCCACGTGCATACCTATTTTCTTTCTGTATTGTCAAGGTTAATTTCATTATATCCAGAATCATATGGAAAGGCAGAGAAAAAAATGGAGCAAAGTCATACTAGCCCCTGTATGAAAAAGAAGTTTCATGCTAATATCTTTCAGTTACAGATTCTCAGAAGTCTTCTATTGCAGCCACAGCTAAAATTTAATGAATAAGTTTAAGACATAATCTAGAGTTGACCAAAAGCACGAGAAAATGCAGCAAGATCTGACAGGATGTTTCTGCCAGAGGCATCTTAATACAAGGACCTAATCAGGAAAGATCTTTTGGCAGTACAAGGGTTACAAAGATTTTCTGGATGTCTGATTCATGAGCAAGTGTCCATAGCAAACTTCATTAATGTCTTGGCCAAAGGCTCCTACTCAGACACCAGACTGCAGAGGATACAAGCTTTTCTTTCTAATGAACTGTGTTCTTCTCACTGTGAAAAGATGAATCATTAAGCTGATTTATTTAACTCATCCATATCTATTTCTATTTATGTATGTACATATACACATACCTCTACACACATACACATGCACACACATGAAATATATACTCATGAATATATATAAACACATGCATTCAGATTCACACTGATTCATTCTCACATTAATCACCAATATTTGGGTTCTAGACATCTGGAAAATAGCAAGCACCACAGTCTACATGTTTTCCACTTATTCTAATCTATCAAGCCTTGTGATTTGCTACCAAAAAGCATCATTGCAGAATCACAGAATCTAGAAGTTTGGAAGGGACCCACCAGGATCATTGAGTCCAACTCCAGGCCCTGCACAGGCCAACAATCCCAGCCTGCGCATCCCTGAGAGCCTTATGCAAATGCTCCTGGAGCTCTGGCAGCCTCAGGGCCATGCCCATTCCCTGGAGAGCTTTGTCAGTGCCCCAGCACCCTCTGGGGGAAGAACTATTTCCTAATATCCAACCTAAACCTCCCCTGACACAACTTCAGGCCATTCCTGCGAGTCCTGTCCCTGGTCATGAGAGACAAGAGATCAGTGTCTGTCTCTTCTCTTCCCCTCACAAGGAAGTTGTAACCATGATGAATCTCCCCTCAGTCTCCTCCAGGTGAATAGACCAAGTGCCCTCAGTGACTCCTCACAAGGATGGATGCTCTCTAATAGTTCAATATCTTTTTTACCTTGTGGCACCCAAAACTGCCCCCAGCACTGGAGGTGAGGCCGCCCCAGTGCAGAGCAGAGCGGGGCAATCCCCCCCTGACTTGACCAGCGCTGCTGGGCCTGGTGCCCCCCAGGACAGGGATGTCCCTCCTGGCTGCCAGGGCACTGCTGACTCGGATCCAGCTGGCCATGGACCAGGACCCCCAGGACTCTTCCCACAGTGGCTCTCCAGCCTCTTGCTCCCCAGTCCATACACACAGCCAAGGTTGCCCTGTCCCAGGGGCAGCACCTTCCTTGTTAAAGTCCACATGGTTGGTGATTGTTCATCTCTCTAATTTGTGGAGGACTTTCTGCAGTGCCATTCTGCCTTTGAGGGAGTCAAATCGCTCCCAAGGGCTTCTGGAGTGTGAGGAGGCTCAGGATGGGTTCCTGAACTCAGGAACGACTTGTACAGCCTCATCTCACCCCCAGTTTTTCCTTCAGTCACAGCCACTTGAGCATCACCAGCTGAGTGTTTGTTTTACAAAAGGAAAATGGAAATGAACAATTCTTCATAACAAGAGACCTCACTAAAAGTCCTTCATTTTTAACCACTTGAACTTATTAATTATTTTTAAAATTTATTTTGCATGGTTAAATACATGAAATGTAGACAGAAGGCTACATTCTGTTTGTTAATGCGGGTTATCAGATTGTTTATGCCGTGTGAGGTTTAGCCTTCAGTATTATTACTATAATCTGTAGGCAATATTTTATGTAAATGGCTAAAGATGTAGTTTAAATAAAATACAACAAGATGTGACTTGATAATAAAACGATGTCTTTGTTTACTTTCTATTATTAGAGCATATTTATCAAGAAGCAAAGATGATGTTGTATTTGAGTTCCTAGTAAAGCATCCAATCCTACTGCTAGCAGTCAGGATATAGGGAAGAAATCTATATTAGTTACCGTTCAAGAACTGTAAGAATATAGTTCAGAATTAGCTGAAACACATTTAATTTAGGTTAATCAATTACATTTCCTCAGGTCTTGGATTCTGCTATCTTTCTGAATATTTGGTAGAGTGTCTCTTCTGTTTTGATTTTAAATTATGTTACTCGTATAAAGCAAAACCTCTATATGTGCTTTTCCCTTGAGAAATTAGCATTCACTCCCCAAAGCCAGACTTTATCTCTTGGATGCTCTCGAGACCAGCATACACAACTTCTAAGCTGCTGGTGGGCTCTGTGTGTGCATTTTGCAGAGCTCTGTATATATCAAATTGTCTGGTCAGTAACAGTATCTTCTCTTCTCAAGCTGCATAAATAAGGTAGAAATTGAGAGCATCAGAAGATGAATTGAGCTACAGAGCCATTAATGACCTTAAGAACACTGTTATCCATAACAATCATATTGGGATTCTAGGCAGAATCGAGCAACAAGACATTATTTTGAAGTATTGCTTTTCTTCACAAGGGTCTCTGCTGAAATGAATCTGCAGCTACAAAAAATAACTTCACAACCAGCATAATGATTGTGAAAACCTGTAGAATCAATCAATCCAAGCTGGAGCACAACTAAGATTTGGATTCAGAGATATTGACCACGACCTTAACTTAACGGTAGCAGAAGAAAATGACAAGAATCCTTGAGTGAGCACATTCGGTGTCAGTTGTTCTTTTTCTGCGTGGAAAAGGCACAAATGCCCTTCTGTACAAAGAGTCACACATTCCAGTCAATACCACTGGCTTTTTATTCAGAGGAGGTTTCTGTGCTACTCAGTCATTTCTCTCTGTGTGAGGTACAACATGCCACCCGTATAGACTCAACATATGGTCAAAAAGAGAAACCTGAAAGCCATTCTGTTTGGAGACAGCTACTGCCCTAGCAGCAGTAAGAGAAAACAACAACATGGGGGTTAAAACAAAAGCACAGAGAATTTGATTCAAGAAATAAAAATTAAAATCTTTCTCTTTTTTTTCAGTAACTAAAAGCAGTCTTGGTAATTGTTTTCTCCTTTATGAAAGTCATCAGCATCTGATATCCTCTACATCTTGAGCATCACTGATAGTACCAGCAGGGATACTGAAACAAAAATGAAAAGGAAGGGCAAATGAAAGAAGAAAGACCAAATTAACAAAAAATCTTCAAAGAATTAATGAAAATGACCTGATTTCATGTGCAAAATCCTGACAGACTACCCTGCTGACTGAAGAATGTATCTGTTATTAGTGTTAAACAGCTTTTACACTACTTCAATGATTGCATGAAACCATTAAGTTACAGCCTCTATTATACTAATTTTTTTAGGGCAACTTAAATGATTCATGAACTCACTAACTGAAATGATGACACACCATATTCTCTAAATAAATGTTCTTTGTTCTTGGGAAACATTTCAGTAGGAGGTTTGATCTAATAATTATCCTTAAAATATTTGATTTTGAAAGAGGGTATATTCTAGAAATAGATTATAGTAGTGTTTACAAAAAAATAAGATTTGTTCTTCTCCTTGCCATTTGAGTTTCTTCAGGATCTTTGATTAAATACACCGAACAAATACAAAGAGAGATTGTCAAAACACAGACTCCTGCAGTGTATTATGAAAAAAAATATTATACAGAAGGCAATCTTGGCATCAATATTTCCCTCTGTTGCCAAGCTGAAACACGCCTGTGTTCTTGTCAAACTGACTCCTGAGAACGCCCCTAATCCTGCTGGCACAGCCAGCACTGTTCTCCAGCACCCAGCCCAGTGCTGCTGTATCTCACCAAGAGAAGCTCCACCCTTGCTTCGAAGCCCAGGAGGCTGATACTGAGCCAACCAAGTGGAGTGAGGGGATGCAGGGTAGGTCTGAGTCTGGTCCGTGGCAAAACACGGCCTAGAGGCCTTTGAGTCCTGTAGAATTGGGCTCTCTGATAAATCACTCGTGGTATCCTGAACGTTCTGCAAGATTCTGTAGGAAGCCAGAGTCACTTAAATATACACTGTTTCTTCAGGGGCTGTCATGATTTTCACAGACTCACTCAAAGCCCATCTTGTTCCACCCCCTGCCGTGGGCAGGGACACCTTCCACTAGCCCAGGCTGCTCCAAGCCCTGTGGAACCTGGCCTTGGACACTTCCAGGGATGCGGCCTTTTTTCCAAGATCTTCAAAGATGGACTGAGGGCTGGTATTGTGGATCATTCTCAAAAATGAACTTGATTTCTCCTTTGTTCTTGAGAAAAAGTGCTGTCCTTTACCCAGACCAGATGACTTCTCTGCCACGCTGGCTCACAGATGTAAGAGAGCTGGAAAGACGGGGTCATTTTGGGAATCAGAGCTGCCTACCTATCTTCCTGTCCATCTCTGAGCCTTCATTTCTGTCTGGCCTTTTCCTGAGCCACAAGTACCCACAAGAGCTCAGACTCTTTCATTATTGCCCATGGAGATTTAATTTATCCATGCATATGGAGATATTCCCAGCTGGGAATATTTTACACAACTGGGATTGTGAGCACAGACCTAAACAAGTGTCCAGTCTTTATCTTCTGCACCTCGCATGTCTCTGGTATCCATCTGAGCAGTCCCCTGATTCTCCCAGTGCTACTGGAGATGGCCAAACCCTCCTTCACCTTTGTGAACCTCCAGTCCAGGGACTTGTCAATCCCTTAATATTCTGGCTAAACTAAACTAGGCTCGGGTGTAATTCACTTGAAAACATGTTCTTAAGGTTTTTGTTTGTAGGCATGGCCTTTCAGTTTGAAATTTCTCTTCCTTTATTTCTACCTTTTCACAAGAACATACCCTCCAGAGAATCCCCTGGGTAAAGACCAAGAAACTAATATAATATTGATAACAGGAATTGCTCACTGTAAAGCATCATGACCTGATATGTGCTTAGGCTCTAAAATTAAAACAAAAATGCTTTCCTATGAAAGGGATTTGCATTTGGAACAAAGGGATGGAAACTCAATGATTTTGGAGGACATTATCCAGGTGTTGCTAGACCTGGAAACGTGGTCATCTAAAGCTTTAATTTTGCTCAGGTATGTCCTTATTCAAGCAGTTCCACCAAACCTAGTTATTTAACTGGTGTCATGTTTTTTATGCCCAGCTAACTAGAATAAGAGAGGCTGTTAAAGAGTATCACAATACAAAATTAAACTCATTGATGTTTTTCAGATCCAGACATTCTTAAAAATGTACTGGGCTACAAATATTATTTTTCTAGTGGAAATTTATCAACTTACCATCCCAAAACCTCTCTTTGAGCTGCTCTTCCCTGTTACCAGCCTGTGAGCCCCTGGATTTAAAAAGAAGCCTTCGTGCATTCCCCAGTCTAGCCTTTTGCAAACATTCTGGGAATGATGACTCACCTGACTTCTGTGCATTTTATCCACCAAGTTGAATGGAATATTCCCTGGAGGAAGCTGACCAATTACAACACAGACCGGAAGCAATGTACTGATGGAGTGACTTTCTGGGAAAGGCAGAGAGAACCCCTCCTGCTATTTACTCCTCATTGGCATGGCAGCTGTGGAACATACACGTGCTGCTCTTCGGTGTGACCCCAGTTCTCCACAGCCTGGCAGTAACTCTGTGCACACGAAGGGTCTGAGGAGCTGGAGGCAATGGTTGACCAGCTGGCTGAGCCACCTGCTGGAGGCCACCCCACTGTCACCCATTACAGCTTGATGACTACAGCCCATTCCTTCCCTCAGCTTCTGCAGTACTAATCTGCCTCACTCCTTTCCCTGATGCAGCCTGCTCCATCTCCCTCACCTTTTATGGGTTTTGTGAGTGATGCTTTTTGTTAAGGAAACTGCACTCCTGAGAAATGTCTGAGCAATGAGACATTGCTATTTTAATTTCCAAAGAAATGGTTTTACTGGATAAAAGCAAAAGCTCCAATACTTGATCAGTACTAAATGGGCCCTTCCAGAAAAATATCAGTGATGCTGATTTCTAAAGTGTGGTCAAAATGTATGGGAAATAGCAGCACCAAGAAATCATCCCCTTAGACATGCAAAAGGTGTGATGACAGACATCTCCATTTCACAAAGCACTTGTATTGAAAACCATTATCAGAAGACCTTTATTAGTTCTTCTCCATGCTTTCAAACTCCAAATTAACCTGTTCAAATCAACCTCAGGAAGAGCACAAGGAAGTGTTATTCCAGACCATACACTGGAGTGAAAATTATAATTCAGGGCATATTGTGTACCTGCACAACTGAACCCCCTAGGGTTTTATTAACACTGTCTGTCACATGTGTCAAGAAGTCTAGTGAGAATCATGGGCTAAAATATTTTGATAGGGAATAAAAAAATGACAAAACCAACTAATGTTTGCCCTACTTAAGTTCACACGTGGGAGGTGAAACATATTTATGAGTGTTCTGTTACAGTCTTGAGTCTTGCTCACTTTGCCCAATGGGTTCAGTCACCAGAGGATTCAGAACATAGGAGAGGAACCCAACATGTTCTTGTCTTTATCCTGATAGCATTGTTTTCCAATGCTTCTATTTTTGTAGCCGTTCATGGACACAATCCCTTTTAAAACCACTTCTAAAGGGATCTTCTTAAGCCACATGAATACCATGCTGCCAAGAGCTACTCACTTCTTCAGGAGATTCCTTTTTTATCCTTTTGCAGAGTAGTATTGGACACTTGTTAGGTGCAGTTGCCCCAAAGGGATGTCAGTGGTACTAAAACTTCAACCACTTTCATGTGCATCATAGCTTATAACCCTTTCCTCCTAGACATAGGATTGGGAAGGTTCTGCAACTTTGTATGTCCCTGAATTTCTTTAATGATTAGGAAACTTTTCTAAAGAAGCAACCCAAAATTTATTCATAGCCTATTTATACCAATTTGATTTTAAGACAGTGATGGCTTTTGGTTTAGATAGCTCATCTCACTCTGTAATATGTGTTCTGTTGACAGGAATCGTGTCCTCTTTCAGCTCTCTCTATTTTCCTCCTAAGTATTGCCAAGTATTTCCACCTTAAAAGAAAGAACGATGCTCTTTCTTCCCCAATTTTTCACATCTGTTTCAGGTTTTAAATCATTTTGCTTCAACAAAACTCCACAGTATCCCTGAGGAGATTTCCTCAAGACCTTATTTGATAGCATGAATACTTCCCTATCTCTGCAGAAATTACCTCTTCTGATACAATGTAGGTACTTTGCATAATTTCACAATCACTCTTTCCATCCTGGTAACCTCTCATCTCATTCTATTTGGATTTAAAATTCCTTTGTCTGGGTAGCTGATTTACATAAGAGGCACAGCACTTCCTTTGTGTATTAAATGACAAATTGTAAACTTGGTTTTCCTTGCCAAAACACTTTTTGATGCTAACCACAGGAGCCACCTTCCATGAAATATTGACATAGAACTCCCATGAATGTAGAGGTTTTCAGCAGCCATCCGGGTGTTTTCTTGGTGTTTTTCTTCATAGATCAGTGACAATGAATACCACCAAAAACTTCAGCAATTATCAAATTTCCTGCAGGAGCATTACAGGGAATAGAACACTGCCACATAATCCACACAACCAGCCCACCATTTCCAACTTATAACAGTGTCGAGAACACCACTTGTAATTATTTAGTGTTCTGCAATACCAGATTAAAACATTATTTCATATATATTTGCATCTTTCAGCTCTGTCCTGTAACACTGAAAACTCCTGGCCTTAGGGAGAGGCAGCTTGTTTGCCCATGAACATAACTGAACTTTAATAGATAGAATAAAATATGGGTAGCAGATGATTCTCCTACTGGTACATCCCCACAATTGATGCACCAGTTGGTTTTATCACATGATGGTTTTATGCTACGAAAGCCAGATATGGAGATTAAAAGAAAGCATAAACTTTTATGCTTCAAAAAAATGTGCTGAAGTTAAGACCTCTTACTAGAAATTTGGCTCAGTTAATCACTGAGTTCCTTGGTGCAAATCTTTGGCTTCATCCCTACAATTTATAACAGATTCATGGTCAAATGAACACTGGTTTACAGTGACCAGAGGGTGTGGGTACAGAGCAGCTGCTTTTTGCCTCATTGACATACGAACAGGTTGGCTTTGAGCTGAAAAAGGGTAAATTTAGATTGGATATTTTTCCCTGTGAGGGTTGGGAGGCCCTGGCACAGGGTGCCCAGAGAAGCTGTGGTTGTCCCTGGATCCCTGGCAGTGTCCAAGGCCAGCTTGGACGGGGCTTGGAGCAGCCTGGGCTAGTGGAAGGTGTCCCTGCCCATGGGAACTGGGTGATCTTTAAGGTCCTTTCCAAAACAAACCAGTCTGGGATTCCATGAAAATAGAAATGCTAGCACACAGTCCATGGAGTGATCAATTTTCTTGTTTTAGGCTAAAAGTTTGACTACATCTATTTTAAATGGAAACAGGTTATGTAAAATAAGAACTGAAAAAAGTAAGCCTACTGAGTATTATTAAAAACAATTGCCATATGTGAAATTAAACTTTAAAATCAGTCTGTCTCCTGCCATGCAAGTGACAGAAATAGAAGAATTATCACAACATTGTTTTACTCAATAGCTGAGAAATAATGACCATGTTTCCTTCAAGCAAGTTCCATTTTAATACTCTTTGTTGTTCTCTCTACTGGCTGCTTCTCCAGTTCTCTGTCTTATTATCTGATTTTAATCATTCTATATCTTTCATGGGCTTGCAGTGTGTGACCTTGGTCCCATTCAAACCAGTGTCAAACAGTGGTACAAGACAAAGGCCTTTGTACCTCTGACTTTGGTATTTACAGAAAAATGCATTGCCTGATATAACCAAAAGCAGAATAACATGTATTCTCTGCTTTTTAATACATTTTTGATTAAAATAGAGAATGTTATTAATGAGGGAATGAAATAAAATCTTAGGGATATTACAGATTCTGTTGAGATCTTATTTTTTTTCCACATCATTACTGCCTCTCCTGAGACTGCAAATGGAGGGGAAATCAAAATATCATTCTAGTCACTGAATAATTGTTCCATTGTTGGAAAGCAAAAATCAGGCGGCAGTCTCGTGCTGAAATCTCCTGCTACACACCTTAAATTATAACGTGGAATATTTTATTTTTATTAAGGCCACTTCACTTCTGTTAGTTGCAGACAAACAGTCCCAGCGTGAGCTTGGTCATCCTAAGTTGGTTCCCATGGGCAACAGGACTTGATGGGGTTTTTTGTGATGGTCATCTCTTGTGTAAGGCTTGGATGCTGTCGGTCTGGAGACACAGGAGGTGAGCAGTGACTGCTCGCAGCCCCATCAGTCCTTCTGGAGCCAGCCCCTTCCCCAGAAGAGAGACCTGCCTTCAGGTAGCCCACTTGCCACATTTGTGCCATTAAAAAAAAGGGTCTTCAGTAATTTTCTGTCTGACCCCACTGTGCTACCAGCATCCTGCCAGGAAGGGTTCAAATGGGACACAATCCCCTGGAGTCCCTCACCCTATGCATCCCACTCTTCCTCAGCCCCGTGGATTTCGACCTGGCATGGATCTAAAATGAAGGAAGAAGACTTCCCTTCATCCTTAATCTTTAAATATCAGGTGTCAGGTGTGAGGTTCAAGGGCTGAAATGAAGAGCTCAGGGACTGGAGGGGCTCTGTCAGCACCTTTCTCCCTTGTTAATATGGCTGAGTCCATGCAGGCAGGTGCTTTCCTCTTCCTTACCTCTCCCTTCAAACAAGGACCTGCCCCGGAGGGATTGTTTCCATTAGGTAAAAGACAGGTGAGGGAATGAACAGACAATTAGGCTCCAAGTCCTATCGCCTGGGAAAGCTCATAGAAAAGCAACAGGGATTAAATTTACAGTGTGTGGCTTGTAACAAGGTCACGATGTTCTGCACTGCTCACTAATGGGACCATATTTTACGAGGAAACTTTACAATAAGATTTGTTTTTGGAGGGCAAAATCAAAAAAAAGTACAGCTTGTGCCTCTTTTGACTTCCTGGCTCATTACCTGAAGGGAACAGGCAGAGAATGGAACTAAACATGAGAAACATTTTCTGTGGGATTGTGTAAATTAAAGTCAATTGAAACCTATGCACAAACCCAAATAAATATTAGCAATGTGATTACAGATCTGTGAAACTTAACAATGTTGCTGTAATGATGGCTGAGAGGAGAAAAATTCTCAAGGACCTGATTGTAAGAGCTCAAATGAAATACAATTCCATCTTTCATGTTTTAGCAAGATAATTTCGGTTCAGTTTTGACTAATACAGAATAATGGGAATAAAATATGCTGCCTCAGTCTCTGCATTATTGGCTTTACATTATTGGTCCTGACAGCTGGCTTTTAAAATGCAGTAAATATTGGGCAATGCTGTTCTGTTAAGACAAGCCACTTCATCAAGCACATTTCCAAATAACACTTTATTTTCAAAATGTGTTTAATTTCTCTGTCTATGGCAAAGGAGCCCACTGCAAAATTGACCTGCAACAGAGTGCCCTCTACTGCATGTATTTGGGAAAGGAAAATAAAGCAAACCCCTTAAAAATAAATTCTTTACACGCTTAGGCCAGCAGTTTTGTCACAGGCCACTGGACAGTGAACTAAATATACATATAGGCATATATCCCTCTTACCTTCTTCTAAAGGACTGGGTATCACTAGGGAATAATAACCTGAAATAGGTATGACATTTGCACAAACTCTTCTGTGCTTTTCAGTGACATCAGTGTGTGTCTTCCCATACCAATATGGGCTGTGTTTGTAGGACGGGCAGCTGTCAGGTCAGCTGAAAATCTGCCCTGTATTGCCCTGCTGCCTCACTTTCTTTTGGCTGTTGGGAGGGGTCTGTCACAACTTGAAGTGAAAAGTATCTCTGCTTATAGATTTATTTTCCCAGTCTTTAATCTCTCCTGGTCTCTCATTTGTCCCCTTCTCTCTACTTGCCATTAGGTCACTCATATTAGACTGAACTCCCCTTTTCCTCCCTACGTCCTTGATAATATTGGATGCTACTGAGTTACACCCGTTGCAAATGATTGAGCAGATATTTCACCAGCACTGTCTCAAAAGAGACTCACAGGTTACAAATATATCATTGAGGCAATTCCACAGCAAGGCCCAAATTCTCAAGCAGACCTATACTTTTGAAGTCTTCCCCCATTTTTTTCTTTTCTTGGCCTGAACTGGGCCAGCCTAATGCTGAGATTTGTGATGGACCAAACACCTGAATTTTAACCTCTGTTAAAATTCACAGTGGCTCTTATCCCTCAATTCCTCAGGGAAGAGAACACCCCTTTTCAAAGCATTGGCATAAAACCACATTAAACATTTTTGAGTCGCTTTTGAAACGTCCTCCTTTGTACCATGAAGTCTCTTCTGTCAGCAGCATATGCAGAGCCACAATTTCATTCTTAAAGCCTCAGCTTAAGTCTTGATGAGCCACATGGAAAGCAATTGAACTTGATGCATGATCAAAGGTGATCCCTCTTCAGCCAAAGGTGGTGTTTGAATCCCTAGCACATTTTTGACTATATCACTAGGACAGAGTAAAGGTGGGTAGTAAACAATAACGTTTTTCAGAGCAACAAAATCAATTATCAAAAGTTCTTCAAACAAAACAGAAACAACACAAGCAGCATTTCCATAACACACAGTGGCCTTGCATATGGCCTTGCATATATTTCAGCAATGAGTTTGGTGTCTATGGATTTGTTCCCACAACTGAAACTTTCCCTTAAGGAAACCCTTATCGATAATTTACAACTTCTAAAGATGGCACCTCTGTAATTGCTTTCCCTTTGCTTCATACCTGTAAATCTTGTATCTTGTGCTAAATCCCTGTCGACTTCTGTCCACAAAATCTGTGTATTCCTGTGAGCGATGGAAGGGTCCCTTATCAGAGAGGAGCCAGTCGAAGGGGCTTGTGGCATGCTGATCCGAGACAGCAGCAACCGCTAAAACCCAGCAATGAAGACTCAGTGCTATCCACTCCCATAGAGCCATCAGAGAGAACAATTCAGCACCAGCACTGCATCGCCATATCATGCTTCCACTGGGGACTTAGAGCCTTCATTCTCTTAGCTTTCCCTCAACACCTAGACAAAATACACAGTCAATTAGATAAGCACACACTAGGCATCCCTTGGAAGTAGAAACAAGTTTCCTTTCTTTCAGCTTAAAGAGATAGTGGCCTCTATTTTATTATATTTTACATTAGCATAAACCCCACTAGGCTAGTTAACAGTGGAGTGTTTCAGTACTTCAAATGCTGTGAAACTAATGTCTTCATTAACATCATCAGCGATAATATTTACTGTTGAAGGGAAATCTTCACAAATCATCAGGGGAGGGATTGTTGGGGTTTTTTTTTCCCATTCATGCTAGTCATTAATGAAAAATATGCAACATCAGATTCTTGTCTGTTAGCAGCAGTACAAAATCATTCAGCAATGTCTGTACATAAGCTCACAGTTCACACACTGGACAGAAAACAGGTGAGATTCAGAAGAACCCAGGCTGCTTTCTCTTTTAATGTCCTTGGGAAAATTACGTTGTGGTTTGTCTTCACTGCAAAGTGTAGTTAGCAGACCCACATTGTTCTGTCCAAACCAGCATGGCTGGGCAGAGGAGACTGCCCTGATCAAGAGCCCACAGTGATCAGTTCAAGTGAGTTACTCCAACTCCAGACGCCAAAATTTTGAGTATCCCTGACAGCAGCATTTTACTTTCAGTCCAAATCACTCCAACTCAATGGATCAGCCTAGAAACTCTTTTTAAATGGTGCCTAAACAATTTTTTCTGGGTGCCCAATCGTAAATCAAGTATTGATTGCAGCATGTAGGAACTCAGTGAAGACAAGCCACAGTTTCCCTCTGTACCTCAGCCCCACACCTGTGGAATGGGCTAATGTTTCTAATATCCTGTAGAGATTTCATTAAAACATCTATGCAAGACCATGAGGTTCCCAGAGATAACAAAGTTCATGTAGATTCCTAAATATATACAAGCAATCAGTTCCAGTTTTCAGTCTAAGGTGAAACAGCACAGAATGAATTAAAACATATGAATGTGAGAGCTTTAATTTTTCTAGCTGATGAGTTTACAGGGAACAAAATGTTGGATCCACATTCACTCAAATCAGCACTCATCATGACATTTTTACCATGCCCTTTGCAATGATTCTTGGAACTTGGTGGGAGATTTTTCCTTCCCATGAGTAATTTGGTCTGTAAGTGCGCCCTACAAGAAGGATAATTCCAAGAGAACAGTCCTGCAACTGCACACCCAGCATCCCCGTCCTTTATAATGAAAATTGTGTCACTGAATGAATATGCTCTGTGCATGTATGTGAGACATTAATACTGTCAAGGGTCTGCAGGAAGCTGACTGCCTCCAGAAGAGCGCAGAGGTTCTTGTGAACCAACAGGAATTTGCAGTCTAAGAATATAATAATCTGTCTACACAACCAGATAAATACTCAGGTTTTATGTGGTGTAATTGTTTGTAACATGGTTTGGACGTGATTGTGCAAACAGTAAATGTATAAAGAACGACCCTGCTCATATTTAATGCTGAGCCTGTACCAAGACACTGAGTTGTAACCATAAACAGTTACAGCCATGCAGTAGTTTCTGACCATAAAACACAGATTGCATTAATTTTATAAATCCTTTCAAAATGAGATTCCAGGAGTCTACAACGGAGAACTCTCAAACTTTTATTTCTACTCCCAAGCCATCAATACCATGCAAAAAAAGTCTGCATATTTGTGTTTACTCTATGAAGTTTGAGCATCATCTTCCTAGACTGGTGGATTCTTTTTTTCCTTCACAGGTTGAAATTCATGTATTTGAGGTTACACTGCTGCATAACCTTCCTCCCACTGTGTGAGAAAGTCTGCACAGATCTGAAGCAAAACTGAAATGCCTTAGATTGCTCTACTGGCCCATAAAAGCCACAATGATCATTTGGTTGCCATTTCCTGCTAGAAACTACCTCAGTGTAAATGAAGAAAACATTCCAGTCACTTCCAGATGGGCCAGACCAGCCTCTGCATCACAGCAGAGCAAAAATCCACAAATGCTTTTGTCTCTTCTTATCATTAATGGGGGGAAAATATATTGCACAGCATATTCATTCCCTTCCATCATCCTTAGCATAGACAGGGAAGATCCTGGGCATAATTTTCTGACATTATGTGGAAGCTACAGAAAGTGAGTGTAATGAGAATTTCAATTTTCATACCTACTGCTGTTATAAAATTTCTAACTTTTCTTTTGAAAAATTTGCTTAATTGATTAAATGAGAAGGGATAGGAGTTTGCTTTTTCAGGTACTTGTTAACACTTAAGTGTTTCAGGCTGTTAAACTGCAATGGTGACTAATTGAGTCCCTTTTGAATTCAAAATGATAATATTAGGATTGCAAAGTGAATTACTGTGCATATGTAGCATCTTCCTAAAACTAGACTAAACGAGCAGTTGGAAAGGAATAGTGAAGAGCCAGGAATTTATTTTTGGCTTAATGCTGCACCTCATAGAGTGTCATAAATTAACCACTGGCAAAACACCTGCAGAGAACCTGTGAGGGTACAGAAGAAAATAATCTTCTTTTAAAGATCTCCTTGTTTTAAAGATCTATGGAGGTATTTTCCTGTAAATATACAGGAGAGAAATAAGGAGAGAAAAATCACATGTGTATTTGTAACTGGTACTTATCCACTTATCCCTGTTGTCCAGTCGTTGCAAAATCATTCTGCATTGCATTAATTCTCATAACACCCCTGAGAGGGAAACTTTAACAAACAAGGGACAGAAGCCTGAAAAAAAAACCAGTGCTAGGGGAGGGGTTAAGCTGTTTAGAGGCATCTAAATGTGTGTTTCCTATTAAAAGATAATTTAGAAAATTCTAGCCAAAGGATTTTTGCAAAGCTTACAGTATCAGAAATACCTTAAAATCTTGAATATTCAAATTCTCTAATGAATGCAAATGCTCTGAAAACATTTTCTAAAGACTGTTACAGACGTAGGGAACATACAAGGTTTGCAGTTGCAATTCTTCCAGAGAAGAACAATCTGTATTAAATTTGTGGTAGACAAAGGGTGGGGCTTGGCCACTAAAATACCTGTTAGGTAACAGAGCTGGCGGATTTTCAAGTAGAGGAGACCTTATAGAGAGAGCAAATAACGCAATATTTATTCTGTGATTAAAACTGTCGTGTCAACAACTGTCCCTTTGAGGTGCTGGCTTAAAGGACAATTCTCAGGTGCAGATGCTCTGCACAACTATTTTCTGTTATCCCCATGGTTTCACCCAGCTACCATTTGCAAATGCTGTGAAGCTTTTGGTCCTTCTTCTAAATTCTGAGGTTAAAGTGGGTTGGAGAAGCATAACAGGCTAAATTCTTCTTTGTTAGAAACCTATTGTCTCCTCACTGGCATTAGTGAATTTGACTCAGCATCTTCTGGGAATACCATAGCTAAGTCCTACCTCTCATGAACATGTAAAGCTTCTGGAGCCTGGCAAAATCCATGTATTTATGTCACGTGAGAACACAGAGCTGGCAAGAGCAGTGCAAACGTTGTGGCCACTGGGACAAATTTCATCAAGATTCAGCTGCAAACAAGAGAACAGGGCATCTGTGGTCTTTTTGTTGTCATGGTATTTCAGGGCAGAACCCACCAAATTCAGTCTTTCTTTTGTAGGTAATTTTTTAAAAGATTAAAATTGTATATAATTACATTGGGTAGTTTATGACGTCACTAAGATACTAAGCTAAAAGAGTGCAGGTTGAAATGTCTGCTTGATTTGCAGGTTGAGCTCTCTTGCTTGCAGAACATTAATTAATAAACAATGTATACCAAGATACACAGAATAATGTAGAGCCAGCCCAGATGTGTGCACAGCAATGCTCAAGGAAAAAAAAAAAAAAAATTAGTAATTTTAAATCCTTTCTAAAATGGAAATTGTGGGAAAAAATTTCTCAGGGAAAAGAAACAAAAAGTAATCTATTGTTACCTCAGTGCATGTAATCTTTTATTTCCCAAGAGATGAGAGTCAAGTATAATACAGATGTGTTAATATACAGTAGAGATACAGCTTCGAAATTGGTCATTACTGGTTCAGTAGTGGAGCAACTTTTTACATAAGGGTCAATGAAGTTGATGTTAGGCACCACCAGGAACTTTTTTTGGGCCACATCTACCTGCAGTTCTCAAGAATCAAAATAAAATAACTGCACAAATTTATGGGCATTTTTAAAAAGATAGGGTTTGGGTTTGGTTTTTTTTAATATTTCTCTCTACCCTGCAATCTGAGAGATGTATCTGAGGCCTTGGTCTGAGATCCCACAGAAATCCCCTTCTGTCAGTGAAAATGAAGAAGACCAGGGTCTCTCTGAAGTCCTTTGGTTTTTATGTTCACTTGAATTCCAAGAAAACGCTGATACGTCCCAGCTCTCCGTGGAAATTGAGAATCCTCTATGCTGAAGTGGGGTTCTCCTGGCTGTAACTTCCCATAATGATGAAATAAAAATTTAAGACTGTTATTCTCAGATATTTCCTCTCAAAGGAAAGTAATAAATAATTTTTTTATAACCTTTAGAAAATTAACGTATCTAAGATGGTGCTTTTTTTCTGCAAAACACAAAGTTTGGCTTTCTTTGAACTAATCAAAATATTAACTATTACTTACATATCCTTTAAAAATAAACAAAAAAAAAAGACAAAATCTGGTGACAGATGGAGAGGAATATATCCAATTCTGTTTGTAGGCAGTTGGATTTCAGTCAGGTCATAATTTTACTGTTTATGAGGGTTTTGGTACTCCATGCCTCCATTCCTCACAAGCCTTAGGGATTTCAAAGTTACTACTTTTGATCAAGTACAATACATGGTGTAGCAGAGTATTCCTCATATTTCTTTTAGACTGCACATCATGGAAAAGAGGAATGGAGCAAACTCTTTGTTTCCTAGCTATTACACAAAATTCTCAGGAACGCTGCAACTTTGAATCAATGGCAAGGAGCAACATTTTATTCACTGCAGCTGGATGGGAAACGGTGAAGCTCAGAGAAGGCAAGATAAGTCCAGACCATTTTTTTTCAAAGGTATTTTGACACTGAAAAATGGAAAGACATTTTGCATAAAGAATAAAGCACTAGTCTGTGTCTCAGAGATTGCTCTTATCTGCCACAAGACCCTGGGTTTATCACTTCATGTGTCTCTGCTTTCACTCCCCCATCTGAAGTGTGATGATCGTATTGCCCACCTTTGCAGAGCACCGCAGGACCTACTGCGTTATCATCAGTGGTTCTTATTCTTTTTTCAAGAAGCAATTTTTCTCATGCTAACAATTTTAAATGAGTGAGACCCGAGGAGGCTTCTGCCCATGGAATCCTCACACAGCCCAGTGTAAATGAAACAGCCGCGGAGCTGATGATGTGCTGTGGAAGAAAAGAGCAGGAAGTGCTGCAATCAGTATCAGCTACAGAGGAGGAGGGTAGAGCAGAGAGCCAAAAGGAACTCAGTCGTGCTCTGCTCTGGGCTTAGCCGCCACGTAGGTTCTGTTCTTCAAAGGAGGATACTCAAATCCATGAGAAAACATCTCCCAAGCTGAACTTCCTGAAGGACAGCAAAAGGACTTGTGAGCTGAGGTGGGCTGCTCTGTCCTGTGGTCATAGTCAGCTGCCAGTTTGAAGTCCCACCAGATGTCTGGGGCAGGAACAAGAGACCCAACAGGTGCCTTAGGTAGAACAAAGAAACAGAACAGGCATTTGGGGCACTGGAATCACCGAACCATAGAGCCACAAGTGTTTGGGCTGGAAGGGATCTTAAAGCTCAGCTCCTTCCAATGCCAGCTGGCCCAGGTTGCTGAGAAGGACCAGGGTGGAGGATGGTGAGCTCTCCCTGCCATCAGATCTGACACACGTGAGCTGCAGGGGACGGCGTGTGACACTGTGGAAAAATTAGAAGGCATCTGGATAGACCAGCCATGTTTGTCAACATGATTTTCTGGAGGGGGATTGGATCAGCTTGTTCTCTGGTATTCATTCTGAGCTACAATAATCCAAAAAGAAATCTGAAAGGAGAAATTAATTCTATGTCTAACAAGCTTAGGAGAGTTTTACATTCCAGGCTTAAGATTAAGTGTGGTCTTCATAGCAGGTCCTGGTAGCAGTTTTTACTACATGTACTCTAAATCAGCATCTTTCCTTTATTTGAATAGAGCTTCATCCATTGCCAGATTTCAGCTTTCTTCTCCCCTCTCAAAGACAAGCACAAGACCCCTGTAACTATGTCCTCAACAGCTGAAATAAACAACAAATAAGAGTCTGATTTTTAATTTTTTTTTTTTTTTAAATCCTGCTACTTTTTTCCTCATCCTGCTATTTTTTCCTCATCCCTGTCTTCAGAGAAAAGAACAGAAAATGCATGCACAGAAAGAGAGAATATATGTCAGCCTGACCTCTGCAGCTGTCTCGGGTCTGTCTGTGAGGGCTGGTTGATGAGTGCTGCAGCTCTTGCCCACAGAGCGTGCCTCGGTATTTGCTCTGTCCCTGCAGAATTTCACTCCTGCAAGTGCCTGTGAGCCTTCAGCTGATGTCCCCATGTGCTTTCTGCTGCTTCCCAGTGCAGCAAGTGCCAGCCTCCTCAGCCTGAGAAGTATGTGCTGGCTGCCAGGCGTAGCGAGGTAACTGTTTCAATGTCTGATATTTGTAAAAGACCTCATTTTTCCCTTTGCTGCCCAAATCATGATGTATAAATTCCATCAGGCACTTTCTATATCTGTTAATCTAAGTTCATCCTCCTGTGCAAATGGATCCTTATGTGTTTTAGCTGATGATGTAAAGCAGCATCCCCAAATTGTCATTGCAGTCTTTCAGCCTTAATGAGTGAATCTGTTTCTGCAAGGAGCCCGCTGAGGAGAAGATATTACCTGTCAAGGCTCTGAGAGCACAAAAAAGGCCTCAATATCCTTGACCAGCCTTATCTGGGTCTCCTGCTATCTCTGGGGGCTGACCAGGGGCTCCAGGACCTCCAGTCCCAGCTTGTGTGGTGCTGGTGGGGCTGTGTAGGTGAAAAACTGAAAGGGAGAAATTATTGAGCCACAGAAAGATTTGGGTTGGAAGGGACCTTAAAGCCCATCCAGTGCCACCCCTGCCATGGGCAGGGACACCTTCCACTAGCCCAGCTTGCTCCAAGCCCTGTCCAACCTGGCCTTGGACACTGCCAGGGATCCAGGGGCAGCCACAGCTTCTCTGGGCACCCTGTGCCAGGGCCTCACCACCCTCACAGGGTGGGATTTCTTCTCAATGTTCAATCTAAATCTCTAAATTGACTCTCTTTCAGTTTAAAGCCATTCCCCATTTTCCTTTCTCTCCATGATCTTGTAAAATCCACCCAAGTCCTCAAGTGTCTCAAGTTCCTCATCTTTAAATGTGGGCTAGCACCAAAATTCTTGGTAAATGACAGGTATCAGTCACAGGAGGAGCTAAAATGAAGCTGATTTCTGGAATGGATGAGCAGGACCCTGGCTGAGCCCTGGGGTTCAACTGACCAACAGCCAGGATGCCACGAAGGCACAGAAAACCTGCTGCTCTGAGAGCTGGAAGTCTGCTCCAGGCTGGATGACTGCACTTTTCCAATCACAGAAGTCCATAGAGGATGAAACCTTCACCTTTGCAAGTCCACAAGTGCACATGGACAAAATCTCTATGCATGAAAACTCAGCATGACATTTCAGTCTTAAGTCACCCTTCCACTACACAAGTTATGCTAAACATTCTCCCAAACTGTCCAAAAAATTTCAGCTAAAACCTCTGATGGTGTGAAAAGTGTTAGAAGGGAAACAGAACAAGCTCTCTCAGAACCAGTTTGGGAGTGGCTCTATGGAAAAATAACAGCTTTAGGAGAGGCTCTGGTCCAGCATTTCCTCAGGCACAGAATGACATGTATTGCTGTGACATACGATTTTTTCATACTGGAGCATTCAAGTTTGAAGAAAATCTCAACAGGAGACACACATTTAGAAACCTTCATTCCATCTTACTGGATTTCTTTTTTAAACTGAATGCTTAACTTCTAATCATCCAGTATTCTCTACTCTGATGTTCTCGTTGAGTGTGTTTTAATGGCAATCGAGTTGCTTCTCAGGATCTGTAAAGACTACACCCTAAAATTAAGTAATAAATGAGCACTGAACAGTCATGACACACTAGTGCCAGCATATCTCCTTTTCACTCATAACTCTTAGTCCCCAGACAAGATTTCTGACCCAATTTGACAGCTAAGTATCAGCAGGATACGAAGAGACTAAGACACATGTAAATAAGCTGTACCCAGTAAATCATTCCAGAGTAACAAACAGCCCTTTCCTCTTTTAATTCATCCTTGTAGTGGTTTTGAAACCCAGGGCTCTTACAGCTGCTGCCATCCAGAGCAGGAGGAAGCAGCTATTTACACACTGTACACCAAAGCTTTGGTTCTAGAGGCTTTCGAGCCCGAGGACAAATCCAAATATAACTGATGAGTGCAGAAGGGCTAAAATGGGATGGAGTGGGAGGAAACTTTGCTCGCCAACAGATTGTTGAACTGAAGAAGATTCAGGTTACAGAGAGGAAGGAGAGTACTTGGAGCTGAGCTACCTTAAAGCACAACTTTGATTTTACTATATAAGCCCTGCCAAGTCCCTTAACCTTCTGTAATGACAGTTTCTGTTGTGAAGCCTGAACAGCCAATGCTTATAGAAAGCTTTCAAATTATTGGATGGCAAAAAATGTTATAAAATAAAAAGGAAGTTGATTATTCCACAAACAGAGCGGCTGACTATTTTTGTTGCTGCTTAAAATTTCTGTTCCTGGAGATTTTGCAACAAATGCTCAGAAAAAGAATGGAGAGGAAAGGAATTGTCAGTCTCAGGCAAAAATAGAAGTTTCTTTGAAGCTGTTGGAGTGCTAATATTGTTCATACAATAATGAAGGGGGAAAGTGACGGTGTGTAGCAGTTCTCTGGACTTAAGAAGAGGGCCAAAATAGCAATGAACTGTACTGATTGCAACGGGGACACATTTACAAAATCCAGCCTAGTTTCACATACTTCCATCCCCTCAGATATTACCTGACCTAATCCACAAATAATGTGGCTGGGGATTCTTTTATTTCTAAGAATGAATTTCTCAGTTTGGAGGCTCTGACTCAGGCATGGGATGTAGCCCTTTAATTTTAGCTAGGGCTGCAGCTGATCGAGGATTTACACTCTTCTTGGTTTTATTTTCCACGTGGAAATTAGTGGTTACAACTCAGACCAGTAGTTAAGAATAACATCCATAAAGATCTAACATCATGAAATTTTTCTTTCAAAGCACTTTTCTGGACGCATTGCAAGAAGAATGGATTATTTTATATATTTTATTTCTTAACAGTGATATGTAATAGAATGGTAATGTTTTTATTTTGCCCTTCTATTATGCCTTTCAGAGAAAAGTACTCCAGATCTCATAGCATATTTTACAGCTGATTTCACAGATGGTGTAGATGGTTTTCAGCTGATATAAATGGGTGGTTAAAACTCCCTTCAGGTTCCTCATCTTCAACCTATTTATTCCAGCAGGAAAAAAACAACAAATTTACACCACCTGTTGTGCCAGCTCCCAAGACAGGACTCGTGGAAGCTTCAAGAGACCATGGTTCTACAGCTGATCCTGCTCAAAACTGTTGCATGATTTCTCCACGGTCCCTTTCCCGCAGCATTCCAAGCCTGTAGCCACTGCATGGGCAGTAGCCAGATCCTCTTAAATGTTCATGTTACAGCTATTAATTTTTTATAGCAAGAGTAGGGACTTTATGGCTGACTGAGCAAAGATTCAAGCTCCAACAAGCCAGTGTAGGTCTAATTGCAGCGCAGGATGGATAAAGCTTGATTGTACAAGTAATAATTATGTTATGTGTACTGGGCAGCCTGCTATCTTACATAAATCTAACACCAGCGCTGCCTTGCAAGACTTGATTTTAGACAAGATTAGAAGAAATTGCAAAATTAGAGGGGAAAAAAAAAAAGTCTGTCTGCTAAAAGATGTATTTTTTACGAACACCATGCTACAAGAGGTGAAAGTCTGAGTTTGCATCAGGAATTGCTATCTCTCCACTGTTTTAATTTAGATATGAGCCAGTCTAAAACCACCTTAGTACAAAATGATCACTATTTCTTGCTGTAGCTCATAGCAAAACATGTTCTTATTCCGCAGAAATTTGTTCAGCTAATGTTGAGGAGCTTTAAACTTTCAGCAATACCTTTGCAGTGCTGAATGAGAGACACACAACAGTTTATGAGTAATTACAGACCGCTGCAGTCTTTTTGAGTATGAGGATCATCAGTTTTCTTTATTATAACCTCTTTTTTTCCAGAAAGACTGAGAAAACGTTCTAGACTTGGCCCAGCCAAGACAAGCCAGTATGAAGAAGTTAAGCTGGTTTATAAATAAGAGTACTTTTCAAAAAAAAAAAGCCACTACCATCTCTTCAACTAATGTGAATCAATCTAATAAACTCAAGCTAACAGAGAGCTTAAAGGGTGCTTAGGTAGTTACTAAAGCTTCTACTTTTTAAGCCAATGAGTCAGATTCACATCCCACAGGAGCAGCGACTTAAGAAGAGAACATCACCAACTAATGGCTCTCTGTGAAATAAATCCACAGTCCCCAGAGGCTGGCAGCAGGATGAGTCTTGACCTGCATAAACGTTCCTGCTTTATCTAAACAAGCATCTTCCTTAGAAATGTTGGTACAGACCTAAAGGAATAAGGGGATTAATCCAAGAAATGCTGGGCAGCTACACATCCTGGAGAAGAAGAGGTCTGTATCATCTCTGCCCTAAAATACAGCAATTTTAACCTTTAGGGCAGCACATTAAGTACAAACCATAGAGAATTATTCAATATCAAAATTGTTGTAACCTATATGTGTTTCTCTCTGTCCAGCAAATTGTCAATGAATAGGGATCAATAATGTTTTAGGTGAAAAACAGTGAAATAAAAATATCCACTTGGGCTGCCACCTCCATCCATGATAGCATTTTTCAGCATTTAGCAGTGCTTTTCACCAGCGATGGTAAGCCTCCTTAGAAACAGATTTCAAATAAAGGAAAAAAAGAAAAAAAAAAAGGTATTAAAAAGTAACATTTCTAATGGATTTTAATAATCCTGTTTGACTTCAGAGTGGTCATCCATGTTCACTTAACCAGGTGGTTTTGTTACTTCCAGTGGATTTGTAAGTACTGAAAGAGCTAAATTAGCTCTACAGAATTCTCAGTAGTCATGAATAATATGGGATTAACGGTATAGAGCAGTGCTCTGATTCCCCAGATCTACATCCTTTACTTGCCAATGTACAATAACTGCCTTACAAACCACTTTCCTCGTTAATTGAGTGCTGCTGGATGTGGCAGTGAAGGTGTTACTGCAAGTGAGCAGAATTCTTCCCCATTAACGTAACTGTTAGAATAAAGGTGTCTGACACACAAGCCTTACGCTCTCACCTCATTATAAGAGAAACCACTACAGTCTAATAGTCTTAATTCAGCTAACAAAATATATTGCTTGGTCAATCTTCTCCTGAAGGTGGAACAAAATCCGTGGCCTTTGTGAGAGGCTCATTAGTTGAAGTTGAAAAGCTCTGGTGTGGCAGAGTGTCCTCCTTCCCTCTCGTCAGCGCGTTACTCTGTGGCACACAGAGCAGGGGCAGACTTTCAGTGGGAGATGGGAAGTAGACTGGGCTAAATAATCGTTCCTGTGGTGTGAGCCAGGGCAAAAAAAGGGATTATACAGACCGTGGATGTGGAGGGATGTGCAGTGCATATCGTGCATATTTATGTCTATGTATTCATATGTATATATAAACTGGATCTGTGTATGCACACAAACTGAGGTACATATACATTATTAACTTCAAAGCTAGAAGACCAAATTATTCACATTGCAGTTTTCAGCAGGGTGATGACCTGAGTCGCAAGGTGCTGATTACCTGCAGCTCAGTGGGGATCTCTCAGTGTCCCTCAACTTCATACAGAAAAATGTTGCTTTATCAATTATGAAAAAGCACTGAGGCCTAGACCAATGTAAGATCAGGTTACAAATTCTTCAGCTCTTTAGTATTTTAATACAATTTGACTCAAGATGTGCAAAGCCTCCCACTGCTCAGTGTGCAGCATGTAACTCCATGATGCTCACTTTTTTTCCTTCTAAATCTGAAGTTCAATTTGCGCTCCAAAACATTGTTTTGGAAACTGATCTTGCTTTTATTGAAGTTAATAGGGATGTCCTGATCTCCTTCAACTGTCCAAGATCAGGCCCTCACTGAACACACATATATTGAGCAAAAAGGAAATCAATGTTATGAAGAGAATGTGGTTGCAAATTTGTTTTTAAAAAATGTTCTCTTATGATGGTACGGGATGAGATCAAGAAGAAGTTAGACACCTTCCCCATGGCACGACTGGCTGTAATCTACTACCTGCAGCTCTAACAAGACAGTGGTTTCAGCACAACCTTTCTCAAAGAGCACCTGGGCTCTGTTTGTCAAAGTGTCTTTCTGGTGTTCTTGCTCCCATACGAGATTACGAGTGCTTCAGGAGAGTAAAAACAAATGTCTACCTCTGGTTCTGAGGAGAGGTGAAGCTTTGGGAGGATTAAGAACGGGCTGCACGAGGTATGCCTGAGAGCTAGAAAATAACGTTTCCAGAAACTATCACCTAATACTTCCCACCACTCTTTTTCTTCTGAGGAAAACTTAGGTGAGTAGTTTGATCATCCAATTTTCCATTTAGATTTTCAAGAACTGCTGAAGAAGCAAGCATGCTGGTAAAAAGACCTTCCTTTTGTTTTCAATGGTTGTTGCATCTCAAGCAAGAAATTACTTAGACTGATCACAATCAGATATGATTGCTCGATTTTGAGTTAATACAAATGAAGTAAAAACATTTTACTCCCATAAATCATTGCCTGGGACTGAGAGGAATGAAAAGTCACAGCAATCTATGTGACTAAAAAGTTAATTTTTGGACATGTTGGTGTAAACAATGAATTGACTTCTGTAATTAATTCTTCACGGAGGCATTCGGAGAGTTGTAGGAAAAAATAGGAAAGGATAAGTGGGGATGATTACATCACTTGAATATTCTCAAGTTGTTTTGTTGGCTTGTTGTACAAATGCTGCCTTCTGCACTGAGCTCTGTAAAAACATTCAGCTGCTTGTTTTCATGTTTCTTAGTTAACGTTTTCACTCACAGGGTTTCAGCATTTCGTGAACAAGCACCCCAAACACGACTCCGGTGAACTCAGCGTCTGTTGGGGAGGTTTGCTCTCACTGGAGGTGGATCAGCTTACAGAAAATATCACAGATCTCTTTTTTTCATTCCTCCCCTGCTTAAATCATGTACATGCCTTAGAGAGAAAAATGGTTGGAGGCCAGAATTTGTGGGTAGTTTCTTGATGGAACTCTGCTGATTAGCACTGCAACAGCATCTGAGACCGAGGGTCTGTTGCTATGCTCGGGTACAGAAAGGAAGAGATCCAGTCAAATGTTTCTGCTCCCAAAGCTGGTCTTATGGCAAAGCTGATGGAGCACCTATTTAAAATGAGTAACTCCTCACAGGGATGGAGTTGAGCAATGACAGCAGTCTGTAAAGTCTGATATCTAAACAGATTGCTCCTCTGAAGTTATTTCTTATATCTTGTAAATGTAAGCAGGGCCACTCTAGCTTTATCTCTGTACACTTAATGTGTCAGAGTCACTCATCTCTGAACATACAGACTCTGTAAGGTTCTGACTTCACTTCTTTTTATAGCATTCTTTTGTGATGTTGTATTTAAATAAAGTTAGGCATGGGGTTTTTCCTAGGAAAGAAGTTATTTTTGCTTTTTTTTCTGTCAGACTTGCTTGTCAGATACATGCCTCTGAATTACTCTCCACATTTTTTCAAAAGCAGGTTTATCTCACACTAGCCTTCATTTCATACGGATCCATAACTGATTTTGGTACTACAACAGAACATCCTTCTCTTATCACATACATCTCATTTTTTCTGCCAGTCATGAATTCACTTTACTTCACATGCATTCACTTGCTTAATCTCTACATGAAATCGTTACAACTCGAAGCTGACGTAGTCTCCCAAAACGACTCCCGAACAGTAAATCATGCCACATTCCACTTTCTTCCCGCTCTGCGCTACACAATTTAGCACTAAATGAAAGCTACACAGAAAACGCACTTGAATCCGGCAGTGAATCACAACACAGACTGTTGGTAACAAAGCCCTTACCTTTTTAAATGCATGATGGTCTCTAAGTAGCACAGAAACCGTAGCCCAAAAAGCAGGTCTGCCTGGCGATGGACGGGGACAGTTTAGACCCTATTTTCCTCACCTCCCTCCTTACAGCATGCTACATCTAGTTCACTGCTGTCTCTAGGATTGGCTGGTGCATCTCAGAGGCGCACACAGGACTCCAGCCTGGAGCACCCTGCAGCCCTGCGTTAACTCTTTGCGGTGAAGCCTCTGCTCCCTCTGCGGGCGGCCCCGCACGGACTGGCGGCTGCGGGGCACGCACCGCTCCCTGGCGGGGAGGGGGGGAGGAGGGGGGGCGTGTTTTCTCCTTCCCCCACAAAACGAGCTGCCCTCGGCTGCCGAGGATGCGGAGAGGCTGGAGAGGGGCGGCGGGGGGAGAGCAGGGGGGTCCCGCAGCCGGGACCGGCGCTGCCGCCCGGCTGCCGGTGCTCGCTCCGCCCGGAGCCGGAGCAGCCCCTCCTGCTGCTGGGGAGGGCGGCGTGTTCCCCCCGACCTCCGCCTTGTCAGCGGCCCCTCCCGGCCCTGCCCCCGGGACCTGCCCCGGGGGGACACGCGCGGCTCGGGGGAGCGGGGCAGATGAAGCCCGGGCGGCTGAGAAGGCAGGCTGGACGCTGACACGCATCCCTAAAGATGTTCCCTGTGCCAGAGCCACCTCCCTGGATGTCCATCTGCCACCGCCAGTACGGGAGACTAGGAAATTAACTCCCGGCCAAAAAGGGAGTCCCAAAGCCACGCAGCTTCAGGGCAGATGGAGGTAATCCTTGGCGGGGAAGCCAGACACGGGCAAGCAGGCAGCCTGGACGTCTAAATACAGGGAAGAAAGATGTTTGGGAGCCTTCTCTCAGGAGGCTCGGGCGGTATTTCCACACGGCCAATCTATGGTACCAAAAGAACCAACTACGGCAAAGCAAAACCCGCCCGGCTGCTGCCCGCTATTCCTCTGTTTTTTCTGAGTCATCCAACCCCATGCGAGCAGAAGGTATCCCTGGGCTGGGAGTGCGGAATGCTGGAAATCAAGGATAACGGGAGTCTTCTCTATTTGCCATGCCCGACTCTCGCTTGTTGCAATCGCCCATTAAGCCCGCGTTACTTGCATTGATTTATTTGGTGTTGTATGCAAAGGGTTTGATGTGCGTCCCCTCGCCTTCCGCTGAGTGTAGGAATGCCGCCCGGCCCAACCTGTGTCACTTTTACTGCCCAGACACCGTTTTACTGCCATCCGTCACAGTGCCTGTGAGCTAAACAACTCCGCTGCCCTCATCCTGTGTCCTACCATCTCCCATCCCCGTCAGCAGAGGGAATATCGAGTGCTCTTAAACCCGGGAAATATTCTGCTGATGGGCACATAAATCTCTTCTGCAGAGCGGTAGCATTTGAGCAGCACGGCAAGGCGATGCTCACTGGCTGAGCTACTCCCACTACTACATAAATCCCTCAGGACTTGCTGGTTTGTTTTGGGGTTTTTTTTTTTCTTTTTTAAAGGTTTAAGGGGGAAAAAAAGGATTAAAAATCAGGTAGAGGTTTTGAAACCCACTCCCTACCCAGGGAGGGAAGGGGATATGACTGCAAGGAAACTTTCCTGAGCAGTCTGGTGCGGGAGGATCCCGGCAGCAGCAGCGCCAGAGGCGGGTAATTCAGGAGAAATGTCTGGGATTTGGTTAATCACCTCGGTCTCATGGAAAGGGCCGGGGCAGGAGGAGGTGGGGGCAGAGGGGCAAGTCAGCGGGAATGGGAAAACCTGGTGGAGTAGAAGCTCCGGGGGAAGGACGCTTTGCTGGAAGGAGATAAGTAGGCATGGGGGCTTCGAGCCGGTGGGAGGAGAAGAGAGGAGCTGGAGGAAGGGTGGATTTTGGATCCACGCTTGAAGGGCTTTTTCACTACTCCTGTCCAGACATCAGCCAGCAATTTGGCGGCTGGGGGGGCAATAGGGCGGGGAGGAGGAGGATGGAGGGAGGGAAGAACGGGGGGGGGAGCACACTCTGGCACTGAATTGGTCTTTCCCCTCTTCTGCTTGCCACCAGGCAATAAATTCGGATCTTGTTGTTTCTCACTGGCGTCTCTACCTGCTTGCAAGCCTCTAGCACCTTGCTCACATGTGATGTCTTCATGTACTGCTCTGGAGACATGACCGCGCACACACAGACACACACGCACACACTTATCCTGCACCCAAACGCCAGAGTTACACGGAGCCCCGTCAAAACCTCCCCACGAGAGATAACCTGTTTCCTCCCTACCTTCTGCTATTGACCGTGGGTGGATCTCTGCCTCTAATTAGAGACAGTGAAACCCTGGAAGTATCACCCACAACTAGCACTCTGAGGGCGCTTGTCCTTTTCTTAAACATAAGGTGCTTATTTCCCTTGGTTCTTCTCTCTTTTTCTTTCAAAGAAAAAGATTCAAGAGACCTACCTCTACCATCTACCTCTGCGTCAGGTAGATGTACAGGTGGGCGTACGTTCTGTGAGGAAGACGCCTCGCTCCTATCCTGCGCTCCTCAAGAGCCAATTTCTGGCCAGCCGAAAATACAGGCATGCCCGAAAATAGTAATAACTAAAACCAGGAGCGATGGGACTGAGAAATGAGGAAAGGGCGCGGGGCGAGCGGCGGCAGCGGCTGGATGGAAGCCCCGGCAGCAGCAGGACAGAAGCTCCGGCCGCAGCAGGACAGAAGCTCCGGCCGCCGACCCCGCTGCTCCCCCGCACCCCCAGCCGCCCCCACCGCTGCCGCCTGGCCACTGCCACCTCCCGGCACACGCGACGGGACATTAGGTCTGGAAATCCTTCCCTATCTCTTCTGGAGAATCCTCCCCAACCCCCAATCCTGTCCAAGTTCTTCAGGGGAGGGGAAAGAGCGATGAACTTTTCCACCTGATCTCCCCCCGCAGATTCCCAGACATTCCTCAGGCACGCTCACGGCTCCCTCTGCCAGCAGCAATCCTGTCCTTTCCCCGACACGGGGAGAAGCACTGAGCCCTTCCACCGCCCACGCCAGCGGCTTCGTCTGCAAGGGTTAAACCAGGGAATGGAGCAGATACCATGCCTGATGGAAACATGAACAAAATGTGATGAATAAGCAGTGCAACGATGAAGGCTCTGGAAGCGATGCTGCGGCGCGCGCTGCAATCAGCGCCGAGCGCGGTGACTGGGAATGAATGTGGGCAGAGAACTGGTGTTTCCTAATTCCTTTGAGTTTAGAAAGTGCAGCCAGCCCGTTCAGGAACAAGGGGGAGCAATACTTTTTAAAATTTATTTTTTCTTTTTCTTTTCCTTTTTTTTTTTTTTTTTTTAATTTTTCCCTGTTGTTTTTGGTGTCCTTCCTGTTGGAAACACGCCACCTGAACGCGAGATCAAACCTACTCACCGGGTGAAATTGCAGGAGGCGAAGCGGCTGTGAATAAAACGCATCCCGGCTCCAAGCATATAGTCCATGATCGGCGGCTTCAAGCTAGAGGAAGGCTGAGCAGGGTGGGGGGACTTTGGGAACCAGCAGCGGTTCTGTGAGTGTGACAACCCATTTACACCGTGCGTGCCTGTCTGTGTGTGTGTGCAGGGCAGAGAGAGGCTCCAAACCCAAAAGGGGGGAAAGAGGGAGGGGAGAAGGAGGAGGAGGAGAGAGGGAAGCAAACCCGAATAGCAAGAGGAGTTGCGAAGAGGGATGGGATTTGCTGGGGTAGATATGGGTTTTTTTGGTGGTGATGGAAGCGATTCTCGAGGAAAGAATAACAAATTGTGGGATCTCAGCCGCAGGCAGGAGGACAGGGGCTTTGCCCAGGCAGGTGGAACACAGACAAGACCGCACCGAGGAGCGGGAGGCCGGAGCGAACCGGGAGGGCCAGAGAGCGCCGGGGGCTCATCTCGGCATCCGCGGCCGGGGACCGGGGAGCCACGCTGGCCAGGGCTTTGCCGGGCTCCGCGACCTCCCTCGGAGCGGGGGCGAGCGGCGGAGGGGGTGCGGGGAGCCGAGACCGCGGGGGAGGCGGCGGCAGGGCCGGGGGCAGCTCCCGGGGCCGGGGCACGGCGGGGACAGGGCTCGGCGCGCCCGCGGGCTGCGGGTGGCGCGGCACCAGCCTCTCCTCCTCCGCCTCCTCCTCCGCCTCCTCCTCCTCCTGCACCCGCAATCCAGCGAGCCACAGCGGCGATACGGAGCGGGTAAGGACGTACCACCCTCGGCCAGCTCTTTGTTTCACATCTTTTTATTTTATATGTTCTGCAGCCCTGCTCCCCGCCGGCGCCCCGCATCCTCGCCGGCCGGCGCCTCTCTCCCTCCGAGCCCGGCACGGAAGGGCTGCAGAGATCCTTGAGCGGGGAACCGGCTGCTGGGAGCTGCGCGGGGACGCAGGAACCTCTGCGGGGGAGAGGGGAGAGACGATGGGCGGAAATGTCCCTGCTCATCACCCGTGTCCCTCTCCTGCCCCGGGTAAGCGGAGCATCTCCCCTCCATCCCCCCCGCTTCTCGATGCTTCCAGGCTCTTGGTATGGAAATAACAACCTGGCTCGGTGGAAAAATCACCCTTTTCCTCGCACAGTGGCTCCGGAATGTGCGCGGAATTTGAAGGTGTGTGGGGGAGAGGGAGGCAGGGCCAGCATTTATGGAGCTTGATGTATATCCCCCTCCCCTCTGCTGGTCCCCCTTCTACACCCGTGCTGTAAGCAGACACGCGCCCATGGCTAATAAAAATGCTTTTCCCTGGCTGTAGCTGGGCTGAGAGCTCAGCGCGAGTAAACTGAGAGCCAGCCCGTGTCAGGGAGCAGCGTGCAGATCAGCACGGAGCTTTGGCACCCCTGCGATGCAGCATGGCTGTGTTCTCCCCACGCTTAGCAGGATCAATAGGCACAGTAACCATACAGGGTACGTGATGTGTGCGTTGGGCAATGTGGAGTCATCACCAGCAGTTCTCTGCTGTGCTCCATGTGGTCTTTTAAAGCGATGGTAATTTCTGGGGTTTGGTTAAGAGGCTCTTTGTCTTCTTTCAGTTATTTCTGTAAGCAGTTTTATGTTTCCAGAATCTGTTGGGGAAAACTCGGAAACCGCAGAAACCCGAGATTCCTCTGGCATCACATTGGTTTCTTCCTGTCAGCATATTTAATCATTTTTATGCTAAAGAATTGTGGAGTGAGCTGATCTTAGCAATGATTTACCCTGCTTGGGGCTTTTTTGACTTTTTTCTTTAGCGAGGACGCAAGAAAAGGAGTGAAGGAAAGATGATACGGTTTGTAACGAAAAAAATGCAGTGTACATTGCAGGTGTAGTCGCTGCTAAATATGTAGAGATAAATACGATTCTTTATGCAGTTACAAAAACAAAAGGTCTCTTTCCTTCAGGATGTGATTTCTCTTACAGCAACAGGTAGCAAAGATTCCTCTGCCCCTTTCTCTTCCCTTATCTCCTCCCCTTCAGCTCCTCCTGACAAAATGCCGGTAAAAAAGGTCAGCCTGTTTATGTAAAGCTTGTGTTTCTTAACAGAGACTGCTGCACATCAAGCCTGCAATGACTGTCAAATAGACTTGGGATCCAAGACATTCAATAAGGGTACTGTCCATTTTCTATGACTGATAAAATCTCAGAGAAAACAAAGGACAGACGTAGCGTGTGGCTGGGATAGATCAACAGCGCCGGGGGGGTGCACAGGGACAGCAGCACCTTCATGGCAGTGCTTGGTACTGCAGCATCCTCTGGACCTTTATATTGCACGTGTGTGAGAGAGACACACAAAAAAGGTATAAAAAGAGATTTGCTGGTATGTTAATGCCTTTCTGCTCTTCCCTTCAGGTTTCTTCTTCTCTCTAGTGGTGTCCTAGGCTGAACTTTCTTTGCAGCACCTTCACACCAAAGGTAGCTTAAATCAGCCAAGGAGGATTTTGAGTCTGACCAACCTCACCCTCCCAATAAAAGAGATTGACTTCATTAGTCTTTGGCTCGGACACTTCACAATAAGGCGGAATTCCTATTTCATAGCATCCAGAGGTGCAGTGGACATCATCTGGTCTTTATTTCACTGTGCTCCCTTTCCCTCCCTGCCACCTTCTTTCACCTACAGAGCAGGACAACTTGGTTTCCTCAGCTAGTATCAACTCTTATGGTTCTTTTCCACATTAAATTTAATAAGAATATTCTGATATTCTTCACTTCATAGACTCATAGAATTATGGAATAGTTCAGTTGGGAAGGGACCTTAAAAATTATCTAATTCCAGCCCCTTGCCACAGGTGGGGACACATTCCACTAGAAGAGGCTGCTCAGAAGAGATAACGCCCATTACCTAAAGGTTAAAAAAGTTACTTTGGAATTACAACACAAATCTTTCCCCGTGGTCAACTCCAAGACCTAATTGCCACCACAGGCTGACTTGAGCCCTTAAAATAATTCTGAAGCAGAGTTAAAGGGTTGTAGAGGACCAGGATGCCTTTTGTTCAGTGGTGTTAATAATCTATGGCTTTAAAATATGATATTATAAAATCTCATCTTAGGGCAGTACACCAAAGCCACAAACAGTGGAACTGTACTTGAACGAGGCAGAAACTTACATCACCACCAAAATTGCTAAATCCGGATTGGGACCCTGTCTGCAGCTGCATCGTGTGAGGGGGGAGTGGCACATCAAACTGTCCCTTCCCAAAAGCCTTGTGGCCCCAAATTATGGGTGGTTAGAGTCCTTTATACTGTAAATCTGCATTTAACAGCAGTGTGTGTCTGTGTTGATAAACACATTTTAAGAACTTATCCCTTAACATTTTTTTTCTACTTCATATGCTCAGCCTTTTGGTCCTCCTTCTTCCAGAACCTTCTAAGTGCTTCTCTTTAGCTACTGAGAAATGTATGTAATTTATTAAGGCAGCTCAGTAGTTACCCTTAGTTTGCAACAGGCAAACCTATTATGCAAACAATACCGACACCTTCTTGCAGTGACTTCCTTCTCCCTGCTATAATGAATTCCCTGCATGCTACTCTGCTGTAAATTCTCCATCTAAAAATTCCATCCACTATGTGATTTGTCAGGGGAAACTGTACTTGACTTTTGAAACAGTTGGGAGGAGCAAAATGATAACCTACTAAAGTGCCTTGCCCTTAACTGAAATTATGGTAAGTAATTAAAGTTAGAGCAAAAAGATTTAAGCTTTGGACCGCTTGTGTTCTTAGTGTTTTAACTTGGGTGAAATTTTTTTTAGAAGTCTGAGTTGAATGTCAAATTTGCATATTTATCCAGAAAACATAGGGAATGCTTAATTGCCTGGGTCCGGAGTTCTTATTTTGCTTGGGAACCAACATTTCACATATTCATGAGTTTCATTTCTAGCTACTGTTTGCACCCATAAATTGACCTGCATATCTAAACAAGCCCTGTATTTGCTCATTATAGAAACAAACATGCCACATTTTGAATTTTGCTTTATAATCCTATCAGGGACACCCGGTCACAGAGGAGATGCTTCTACTCCACTGGTGTAGTGGGTCTGGCTGAGCTGGAGTTCGTGTTCCCAGAGCAGCCCTCAGTGCTGTGCTTTGCTTTGGGAGCTGGAAAGGTGCAGATAACACACCAGTTTTGGCTACTGCTGGGCTGGCACAGCCTAAGCACTGTCTCTCAAGATTCCCTGCCATCTGGGAATGGGAGAGGCCAAGATCCTGGGAGGGGACACAGCTAGGCCAGCTGACCCAAACTGACCGAAAGGATATTCCAGACCATATGACATCAGCTCAGAGATAAAAGCTAAGTGGGGGAGGAAGGCTGGGGAGGAGGATGTGTTGTTTACACCATGTACCTTCCAGAGCAACAGCTCCATGTGCTGGAGTCCTGCTTCCCAGGAGGAGGCCAGACCTTGCTAGCTGATGGGAAGTAGAGAATAAAATCTTTGGGATTTTTCTTTGCTTGAGAGCACATGACCTTTCACTTTTGCTTTGGGAACTGCCTTATCTCAACCTATGAGTTGTTTCACATCTCATTTTCTCTCTACTGTCCAGCTGGAAGTGATGTCATGAAGATTTTTTGCCTTTTCTTTTATACCCCTGTTATACCTTTTTCCAACTTCTGTATTCCTAGTGCTTTTTGCCTACATTCTTGGACTTGTTTGTCGAGCTGAGAGACTCAACATCTTAGAAGCTTCATAGCCAGGGATCATTGTGCCCCAGACCCCAAGGTCCTCTCCAGAACACATTCTGTAAACTAGGATAGAACCATCCAGGGGAAGGCTCCTTGGGGAGGGGGGCTCACTTGAGCCTCTCATTGGGGAATTTTTGATAGATCTGCTAATTAGTAAGACCTATAATGTTAGACCAGATCTTTGGGGACACTCTCAGAGGGGTGCATCTCAATGCATATGACCTGGACGTGTGCACCTAAGGATCCTTAAAATAAATACCAAGGTAAAATCCCTTTTCCCCTTCTAACCATGTGTGACTCTTGATTTTAAGACCAGGAAAAGGTATCAAAAGGGGGAGTGGCTAGAGCAGCTTGGTGGGCACCTGGTGTCCAGCCAAGGTCAAATCACCACAGCCGGGCAGGAACTTAGCACCATTGCCCCAATCCCTCAAGTCACTGTATCCAGACAGGTCGGGAAGGGACCAGGAATCCCCCAAATCCTGTGTCCGGTTTGCATGTTGGGCCTGTGCCAGGGAAGGTGGGGAGTGATTCCAGCAGCTGTTTCTCTCTTACTGCCTGATACTGCTCAGCCCACTCATCTCCTCGCAGAGCTCCGAGGTCCCCCCAGATCAGGACACTCCCCGTGCTATGTTCTGCACTTTGCTGTGGTGCCACTCGATCCACTCACTTCAGTGGCTGTGGTAAGGTCTGCCCAAGCCTTCTCTTCTTCAAGGAAAGAAGGCTTAAGTCCTTCATGCTTCCTCACAGGTTCTCCAGCCCTTTGATCGTCTTCATGGCCTTGCTTTGGTCCCTCTCCTGTCTTTCTGCTTCTTTCTCAAATTGTGAGGACCACAGCTGGACACAGCGCTCCACGTTTCTTCCACAGGCTCTAGTGGAAGGTGTCCCTGCCCATGGCAGGGGAGTTGGAAATAGATGGCCTTTAAGGTCCCTTCCAACCCAAACCATTCTGTGAACGTGGCTGCAGCAGGATGAGCACAATGTGAGGGTCCATCCCTGTCCAGGCCCACTTTGCCGTTGCTGCCAGCGAGGTGCACCTGACTCATGGTCAGCTTGTTGTCCACCAACATATTTCCACCCATGTATTTTTGCTTTTACAGATATATGATTCACTTGAATAAAATTATACCCACTGAGTTTTTCCTCACTTGCAGAGGAGATTATTTTTAGGATCTCCCAGCATTTCACTTACAGAAAACGAACT
Organism: Corvus moneduloides; assembly: GCF_009650955.1. NCBI lineage: Eukaryota > Metazoa > Chordata > Aves > Passeriformes > Corvidae > Corvus > Corvus moneduloides. The sequence goes on along the minus strand of NC_045484.1, from coordinate 2,381,475 downwards.
AGTTCTGTAGAATTTCTTTATTTTTTTCCTCAAATCTCAAAGAAATAAACCATTTCTGCTTATTCACTTGCCCTCTCCTTTGGCAGCAGGGATCAGACCTAAAGGCTGGGGCTTTTTCCAGGCTCTTGCTGTCATTGAAGGACCAGTTTTGTGAGACAGAATAACCTCTTTGAAGAGGTGGTATTTCTCTACTGCTTTCAGAAGGTATTAATTGCAAGGCCTGTAAACTGATGTGAACTCAGCAGACACAGCCAGACACATACATCTAGGAGGGATACAATAGCACATGAGATGTGGAGGCATGAACATCTCCAGGGGCTGCCAACTTCCTGACCCCTATCCTTGAAGGATTTGAGGCCACTCTGTTGAATCTTCACAGCTGCTGTCATCTGTGCCAGGTAGGGTGCTGCAAGGTTCTCCCCTTGCACTGCAGATACACGCAGCAGCTAAGAAGGAATGGAGGGATTTCATGGCTGTCCTGTGATGGCCTTTGTTTATAGCTGTTAATTCTTAGCACATAAGGCAAGTGATGACTGCCATCAAACAGTGTGAGAGGTAAAATCAGGTGACTTTGAAGTGTTCCCAGCACTTTAAGAAAAAGGTCAACAGAAAATGAATTTTCTTCAAATCCATGGGACAGTGACAATAGCAATGTGTTGCAAGATGCTGCTGACTCTATCATTGTTTTTTTCAGTTCAGGCATATCTTGGCCATGTTTCAATGACGAACGGCCATGCAGGCAAAAAATACGGGTTTGCCATTTTTAAAATATCCTCTGATGTGTTCAGGTATTTCTTCTTGCTAACTGGACTTTAGAAAAATCACAAAAGTCTCTGCTAATTTCAAGAAATACTTGTGGAGAAAAAGGCAAAGGAGGAGATGCATTTTAAACCATGTTGAAGTGTTGTGGTGGAGATTCCTGCACATCAAATGCTTGTTTTTCTTAAGAAAAATCTATTCAGTTGCTGTAGTAGCCCAGTACGAGGAGGACTGCCCCCTGAAAGAAGTATAATCTGTACTTCCAGTAGCTGATATGATGGGCACAGAATGGAGGCCTCTCTCCCACAAGCATTGACTCTACAAGCAGTGTGAGAAGCACCGACCTCAGCAGATTCATAGAGGAATCGAGCTGTAATTTTAGTGCACTTGTGTTTAAATAAAGAAGTCGTGCATCTTCTATTGGGTTTTAGCCCCACCTGACCTTGGTGTTGGCACACAGACTTAGCAAAAAATCCTACCAGCTGGTGCTGTGTTACTTCTGTGCAGTCAGAAAGGAGTCCCTTCCAGACTAGGCAAGGTATTAACACAAAAAGCTTCTTCCTAGAGAGTTCGGATCTGAAATGTGTTTGAATTAATGGTGTAGGACAGAAGAAGAGTTGAAATGAGTAGAAGACCCCTCAATGAATTTTCTGTGGCACATGTAAAAGAACAAGACCCACGTTCAGAAAAAAATGAGTTTTTGGAAGGGTGATGGAGTCAAGTGAAGTTCAGTTGATGCTTTGCAGTGTCAAGGAATTGCACAATAGAAAGGTAGAGTTTTACAAAGTGGCTGTGCTGTGAAGAAAAACTTGTAGACAATACAATTTGCATTTGGAAAATAGATTATTTTACAGATATTGGTTCCATTTGATAGTCATTCCCTGAATAACATCTGCTGCCTTATCTCAATAAATCTGGTTATCTCCCACAGAAATGAGCTGAGCAAGAGATCTGTAGTAAGATTTGAGAATAACCTTTGTTATTATGTGTCATTAACTCATAAGAATCAAACTACATGGCCACTAATGACAGTGAACAAGAACAATAAAGTTCCTTGCACATTCTGTTCCATGTGTTTCCAGTCTCTAGCCTGCACTCAAAATACAGCAATTTTACAGGCATTTGTCATTTGCCCAGGCTATGGAGTTAATGAGATAGAAAAAGCACGAAGAATTTGTACGGATGAACTCTATTTACTTAATTTCCAACTCAAACATAACAGCATGAAAAATAAGCAATATTTGTATAAAACTGTGTGTTCCTTTTTTTTTGCTTTCCACAGTTCTTGTCTTGCAGCAGTCTGGGTTGAGTCATTATGGCACACAACAGGTATGTGTGCTGTCAGCAGAAGCCGTCACCCTTTTGACATTTCTACTGCCTCCCAGCTGCTGGGCGCTGAGAGTAGGCAGATGTCAGCTTCTCTTCTCAGTCACAAAGGAAAGGAGGCAGTAAAAAAAAAGCCTCTTCCATCATTTATTTGATTACGGTCTCCATTCGTCAAAGCAGTAGAGCACAAAGCCCACGTGGATTTTGTGAAGCACTCTGGAATCGGCTGGCTTGTAAGCACGCATTTAAAACTTCAGCAGACAAGGATGGCTTCATGTCTTTAGCATGCCTTTTGCTGAATCACACACCAGCAGGAATTTGTACTTCTAAAGTGTTGCAAAGTGCCTTTACCAGAGAGCCACGTTCCAGTTGCTTTTCTTTAAATGATATCGGAGAGAAAGTAAATGAAATCTCGGAACCTGGTTCAAAAAAGACATGTGTTCCATTTCGAGATAGCTGTCTTGATTGTGCTCAACCCTAGAAATAACATTCACTTTTTGGCATAACTCTGACACAGCAGAACACTGTCTTGTTCCTGTTTGGGCACTAAGAAACCAGACATCTGGTCTCTTGCTTGGTTTTTTTTCAGATAAAGACATGAAAAGTAACACTGACAAAATGTATTAAAATGGGATAATCTCAGTGTTCCCATTAGTTGTGCACTTTAAAGGGCTGAGTAAAAAAAAAACCCTACAGGATAACAACTAAACAACTTTGAGGAGACATTCTCACTGAGCACCATTTGGACTGTCTAGAGGAAATTGAAGGTCTTCTCAACCTGGAAGTTACCATGCAATTAATTGTCAGTGTATAATTGGCAGTATGTATCTATTTAATTGCAAGCATATATATTGGCAATTGCTTTTTTTAGAGAGTCTGAATTGACTTTGGAGCTAGAAGATGGTATGTGTATTAATCCAAATGTGGTTGGTGTGGTTTAACCAGTCTATACTCTACAACTGTACCTTACTGTTAGTGCTCCAATCCTTTTCTACTCTTAAGAAATAACCTTAGCATGATCCTTTTCCAAAGTCAATAGTCAGCACTATTGTGTTTTTAATGAAAAGACTTGCATAATAGCAAAAAAAAAAAAAAAAAAAATTGCTGTCACAAGTAAAGGAAGAAAACATTTACAGTTTCTCTGATGTGTGAATTAGCAAAAAAACCCCATTTTTTTTCTGTACAATTAAAATAAGAAAGCCAAAGGCAAGGATATTCATCTTGTTCTACAGCAAAAAAATTAAAAGAATTCTCAGAAATGAATTTTCCTTTCACAAAAGGAGGAAAAAAAGAGCAGTGGAGTATTAAAAAGCTCCTCTACTGCCACACCTTCAAAACAAGTCACTCCTAACAAAAGTAGACATCCCCAATTTCCCAAGCAGCCATTGCTCATAGCCTGGCTTGGCATCAGTCTGATAGTGGGAGGTGGTCAGGGATTGCCTTGGCATCAGCGGGGGGTTTTGGTTTAGTTTGGTTGTTGTTGTTTTGGGGTAGTTTTTTTACAGTTGTTAAACTCTTTTCGTCTCAATCCATGAGGTTTTTTCACTTTTGCCTTTCCGGTTCTCCCATCCTGCTTTGGGGTGGGGAGAGAGGTGAGGAGGAGTGAAGGAGCAGCTGGGGGAGCTGTTAACCCAGTTAACTCTCCACAGGCCCCAGGATCAGGTTTGGGGATGGAGAAGCCGATCTGCCTTAGCAGTTGTGGAGTTTTTGGCACAGAATGGTCTTGTCTGCCAAATACTGCAGCTCCATGAAGCTTTCCTTTCTCACCAATCTCAACATCTGTTAAATAAATGGTTTTCTATGTTCCTAATAAATGTAGTAAAACACAGAAAATGAGAACAAACCCTTAGGAAGGTGGGAGTACATTCTCATGCAAAAAGTTCTGATATTAAGCTGAGGTTTGCTGCAGTGTTTCAATCTCTGAGTAGCTGCCAATCACCACCATGTTCCTCTGCTTGGTGAGTTCTGTTTGTTTGTGTTTGCCCTTTCCTTTGGTCATTTATTTCCTTGATAACTGAGCACAGTTTGTACATCTCCTGCTACTCTGCCTGTGGCTGAACACACACAAAAAGAAGCCTTTCACAGAAACAGGGAGGCCCAGCTGTCCTCATCTGCTGCAGTTTTGCTAAGAAGTCTGTGTGGGGCTGGTGAACTGGGGAGGGGTTGGCAGAGCAGCTTCAGGAGATGGGTAACAGCATTTATCATAGACACCTTTTTATTCAGAACATTAGCTAGTAGTCTCAGTTGTCAGTGAATATTTGGGTTTCTCAATATTTCTTTTCTAGAACTACATTGGGTAGACAGAACCTTGTTGCTGAATCAGATCCTCTGAACCCAGCCCTGCAGATTGCTGGCTGCCTGAATGAAGCCTCATAACCAGAAGTTTAATTCTAGGTCAGAGGAAAACTCCTTATGTTCATGTTCATGTTCGTGTTCATGTTCATGTTCTATTGGTCAATCTCTGACAGATTTTACCAGGCATTTCACTGCCAACTTGAAATCATTCAACTGTAATCAGTTGACTTCAATTGTAAATGCAATTTACAACTTCAGCTGTAAATACATTCAAGGATTTCATTTTAACTGTACTTAACATAAACCTGCCATTAAACTGAAAAAAAAAAAGAAATAAAACCACAACCCAAGACTACTCAAATCTTCCACTTCTTCCAAACTGCAGAATTCCTAAAATAAAAAGTCCCCTTCATTTTCAGAAGCCTGTGAAGAAATAAACTTAACAATATGGACTGATGGCCACCAGATATTAGGGTATTTTTTTAATGTTAACAATTTCTATAGAATGTCCTTCAGACATTCTTTTGCATTTCATTCTGTTCATGTTTGCATGTAGATGGTCTTATTCTGCAAGGTACCACATACAACAGTTAATAAAAAAGTGTTTAATTGTCCTGGTTTCAGCTGGGATAGAGTTAATTTTCTTCTTAGTAGCTGGTACAGTGCTGTGTTTTGTCTTTGGAATGAGAACAATGTGAATCACCCACTGATGGTTTGGTTCTTGCTCAGTGACCCTTACCCTAAGTCAAGGACTTTTCCTTATATTATTATTTAATTTATTTCAGTTATTAAACTGTTCTTATCTCAACCCACAGGTTTTACTTTTCTCCAATTCTTCTCCCTGTCCCACAGGAGGGTTTGGGGAGTGAGTGAGCAGCTGAGTGGTTCTTAGTTGCTAGCTGAGGTTAAACCACAGCACTAATAAATAAAGAAATGTTTTATGTTTGTCACAAGTAATTGTGGTGCACTTTACAGTGATTTAGCCAATTTCTCTTCCTGTGGGGCTGTAAAGTTGGCAAGCAGCAAAGAAGAACTCTTCTGCATAGTCTGCCAGTGAGTCTGCTGTTTATAATAGTACTGGGAGTATTTTCCATTTGCAAATCAGCACTTGGAACAATGCAGTAATTTGAAGTTATGCTGTTTCTGAACGTGCTTATTGCACAGTGATTACTGCATCATCACCTGCAACATCTTGCAGTGCTGGAAAATGAAAACCATTTGCCTGACAAGTTTTCTACAGGATTTTTCATTCAAGTTAGCTAAAGGACATGCACATTGATCCTGCTAGCTCCTCCATGAAAATCTACCTCTACATCCAAAATTCTTCTCATCCTACTCAGATATGGTCCACTGTTATTTAAAGATTCCTCTCCTGAAACACATCACTGTAATGACTCATGTCTCTGGCCAGCATTAAACACAGGCTTATTTGGTCACAGAGAACTTTTCCTGGAGACAAACTCTCCCTCTTCTCAACAAATATTAAACCTACTCTGTAAGTAGCTTGAGAAAGATTTCTTTAAAACATCTTTTGGTAATCCATCATCATAAAGGCAAGGTCTGTACCTACATCCACAATGACCTAGCCCTTCAGCACGGCAGCTGGTAGTAATGACACACAAACCACACAGAAATTGCTCCGTGTGCCTCCTGTCCCAGGAATAATTTATACTAGTGGTGAGTTGGCTTTGGCCAACTGCCAGATGTCCACCCTGCCAACTCCACTCACAGAATCACAGAATAGCCCGAGTGGGAAGGGACCAACAAGGATCATCCAGTCCAGCCCCTGGTCCTGCACAGACACCCCAACAACGCCACCCTGTGCATCCCTGGCAGCGCTGTCCAAACGCTCCTGGAGCTCTGGCAGCCTCGGGGCCGTGCTCATTCCCTGGGGAGCCTGGGCAGTGTCCCAACAAAGTCTGGGGGAAAAACCTTTTCCTGATCTCCAACTTAACCCTCCCCTGACACAGCTCCAGCCATTCCCTGAGTCCTGTCACTGCCACAGAGAGCAGAGATCAGAGATGCATTGGTACTGCCCCTCGGAGGGGACGTCCTCTCAACAGGGCAGGCAGATAAAATCAGATTAAAAAGCTGGATGGGTTGAGATAAGGGTAGGGAGACCATTTATGAGTTACTCTCATGGGCCAAGCATACTCAACTTGGGAAAACTTAATTTAATTTATTGCCAGTTAAAAATAAGAGTTGATAAATCAGAAAGGAAGACAAAAAAATTAAAACAGCACCTTCTCCTCCTGCTTTTTCCCATGCTGGACCTCACTCCATAATTCCCAGCCCTTCTACCTCCTCCTGCATTGCTGAGCAGCACAGGGGGATGCTGTGACCACACTGGGGGTTGTGGTCAGTCCCTAATAGCTCCTTTCTGCTGCTCCTTCTGCCTCACACTTTTTCCCTGCTCCACTGTTGTCTTCTCATCTCAGTCACCTGGAACACCTCCTCTGTCTCCTTCTCCACCGACCTCAGTGTCTGCTGGGCTGTCTCTCATAATCTTTTCCCTCACTCCTCTGCCTGTCCAGAAGTTTTTTCCTTTCTTAAATACATTTTCATGGAGGCACCACCAACGTTGCTGATGGGCAGCTTTGTCTGCACCTTTTCTCTGAAGGAAGAGGGAAGAGTGAAGCAGAAGGAGAATTGACTTTCCCAATGAACTCATCACTGCATGAAAAGACACCTTTGCTCAGTTCACGTTTTGAGTTTGCCTAATTCTTCTTATAAAACTTACCTGTGTTTTTGCCTTTGCTCAGGTGCTTATATGCTTTCTTGAAGAGAAATGGATCAAAAAATATGCCTGAGTTCTTTCTGAGGCATAGCCAAAATCTATGTGCAACTAGAGAGCCTGTAATATGTAAAGAGAGTCTGTTCTACTATATTTTAAAGGTATTGGGGGAAAAAACCCCAAAACTCTGGCAAGTACATTTCATAAGCTTTCAATGGAGGTAATGAACTAAATACAAAGACAAGAGAGAAGAGGTCCTCTGTTCTTTGTATGGCAGCTTCTTCAGCTCTCACTGAGAGAACTACAGTAGAATATTCCCTAGGACTTTATTAGCTTTGATAATTTGCCTCTAGTCTGAAATCCTAATGACACCACCTGCACAGTGATAGGCTGAAAACTTACTAAGCACTCTAAGCTTCTCTCCAAGTGTGATTTTGAGGGAAGGAGGTGCACCAGAGAGCACATGAGGTGATCATCTAATATTTTCCCTCTCTATGCAAATCACAGCAGTTTGGGGAGTTGGGGTGTTTGGGGAGGTGGTAGTTAATATTGTTTTAATTTCAGACTGAAGAGTAACTTTCACTCCCTTTTTTAAAAAAGCCCAAACACTGCCAAAAAATGGAGCCTTCAAAAGAGAGGAGAAAAATAGAGGGCCTGGTACCCATGCAGTTGATTGTCTTTTGTATACACTGGCCACACAAAACAGGAAATTGTGCCTTTACTTCAACATATTTCCTCCACAGTAAGGAGCCTGTCTTTGAGGGTTTAGAACCCTCTTAGTAAGACTTCACATTTTTCACATTTCATGCAAGCAGGATTTTGGGGATAGCAGGTTCTCATACTATCTTTGTGGCTGGATTCATAGCACCACTTGCAATCACATTTCCAGAAGCATGATTTCTAGTTTGGGAATTGTTACTCCAAAGGAAAGAACAAGATGGTCTCTGTCTTCACACAGAGTTTAGACCCAGAAGAGCCCAAGCTTGGTTTGGGTTGAAAACGACGGTTTTCAAGCACCACGTGGTGCAGCTTCTCTCCATTGGTGGGGTTGCAAGCATAACTGTCTGTGGAAACCTGGATCTGAACAGAGCCTTAAAATGGCAACTATTTCTGAGCTTCTAATGCAGGCAAGATTTAGAGATGCAGGACATACTTCCTTCAGCTATAAAGAGCATGTTATAATATAATTTTATAGTCACACTGGTAACTGGCATATCACAGCCAGCAAAGGCATTAAACCTGTCTTCCAACCTCCTTTGAGTTGTCTACTTGACTTGTGGATTAGAGACATCTGAATCCCAAACTAGGTTAATGGGCTCAGTGGTGTTTGAGGTCTTTGCCAACCATAATGACTCCATAATGCCCACTGAGGATTGGAAAGTCCCGTGTTCCCAGAAGGTGTGGCGTGGCCAGAGAGGATCTGTGCAGCAAAAGTGTTAAGGACGTGGAAACCTCACCGTGAGTGCTTCAGGAAGAGAGATGAGGTTACTTTAGACAGATTAAAACTGTGGACTGCCAGCCTGCTAACACTTACAATGAGTCTCTTAGTTTAATTTTATTAATGAGGATTCCAGTTTGGGAGCTTCAGGATGGCTCAACAGTGAAAACCAAAAGTTCAATAAGTGATGGTGATGACCAGGTGCACTTTAAAAGCCCACTCCTCTTTTGAATTCAAATTCTATTTCCTTATTTTATTTAGCTGGAGCATAAAAAGCAGTTAGGGCACCTATTCATTGCATCTAAGTGTCAGTAAAAATGGCATGAACCGAGAGAACCTGACCATCAGAAATTCCAATCCTGGGAGACACAATCAGCACAGATGGGTCAGAGAAACCTAACCTTTGAAACCACAAATATCTTTCACTATTTTCTCCCAAATCTTTGGCTTCTCAACGTCTCCTAATTTTATTTATCTTCTTTTTTTCCTTCTAGGAATAATAATGCATGTTCATGAGAATAGGTTTATGTTTATAGTATTCTTCACAAAATGTTTCCTCAATGCACTGTGTATGCAAGAATCTTATACTGACAGACAAATACCAGAGTTTGCTGTCAGTCCTGTCTGGGCTCGATTTACCTCTGGCTTTTTCACAATCAATCCCAGTGTCCTTATCACCTTTGCATATTGTATAGCTGCTGGCATTCTGCCTTCCCGACTTCTTGGGGTTTTTAGATTACCTTAGGAGCAGCAGTGTGCCATACAGGAGCTGTAATGGCAGGGTGCAGACCCTCAGGAGCTTGATAGGGTCTGTTCAGAAATGTGCTGGGCTGGTTTCTGCAGAGAAACTTAAAGCCAGGCCCATGTCATTAAGAGGTCTGGTGATCCTGATGGGCATCTAATGACTGGAAGGCCTCTGATGCTCCGAGAAAACACTTTGCAGAAAGGGTTCCTCCATGATTATCTACTTGGTGCTTTCCAGTGTTGGACTGAGTGTAAATAATATGCAAGATACATGAAAACCTTTAGAGACAAAAATTTGTGGGACAAATAGTCATAATTTTTGCTCTTTACGCTTCTTTTGGTTGGGCTTGGGGTTTTTTGTTGGTTTTGGGGGGTTTTTTCCTCCACTGATTGGCTCAAACATGATTCAGAAAGCAGCCTCTCTGGACCATGCTTTGGTCTTTTAGAATCTCCATTTAAATGATATTCCAGATAATGGTATGACTGGTGATTAACAGCATGTCTTTATCTGTTTTTTCGGATCCACCAAGTGCCCCCTTCGCACTGCCAAGTATTTGGCTTTTCCTGACCGCATGACCCACAGCTTTTACCCAGAATTTCCTTGGAGCCCCAGCTTTGGCTATACCGTGCTATTATTTTGAGCTTTTCTAGTCCAGAACACCCAATACTATCAGAGGCCAATGGTACAGTTCATGGCAATGACATAAAATAACAGCATGGCATTCAGCAGGTCTGTGAGCTAATGGGATATGCCAGCAAAACATGTATGGAGAGACCCCCGGCAGTGTCTGTGCTGGCTGCCTGGGTTGTAGGAAATAAGGCTGATAGAGTTTGCACTCACCTGACTCAGACCTGCGTCACTTATAGCCATGTTCCTTCTGGTAGGGTTTAGCAAAATTGTTTCCTCTGCAAGGCAGCAGGTGGAGAAGAGCAGGCAGGGAGCATTGGCTGTCAGGAGCCTGAGGCTCTGGGAAACAAGCAAGGAGCAGACCAAAATGACAGCAGTTACTGTGATGCTCACCATTTTAATTTCACTCTCTGTATTTTTTTTTTTCTAATAAATGTGTTTTCCAAAGTCTTTTCCTTCTTTTTAGTCAGCCATGTCATCTTTCGAAATGCAGAGATATTTTCTGGAAGCTATGGAAATACTTTAAGCACTTCACTTCTCATCTCCATCCAGAATGGGTTTTATCCTTAGGGAGACCCATATAAGCCTGCTGTCCCCATTTCCTCCAGTCTTTCAGTTTTGTCGGAAACAGTTTCTTAGCCCAGGGTTTAGGACACCTAATGGAGTCTATACTTCAGTTTGCACAGAACTTCAAAAAGGTGTTGTTTGTAACATAAATACAATTTTCAAACGGGTTGGTTGGATAAGTTTCAATCTTAAAGGTTTTTTTCCCCTCTTCTCTTCATTGGTATAACTTGACAAATAATACCCATAAGTAATCCTGTAGTTTCCCCTGTGTTACACCATGAGAACCATATCCCACCTTGAATAAGTTTAGGATCATTTCCTTCATGGTTCTTGTCCAAGCATTTCTGCCACGAGTAAGTTATCCATCCAGATTAGGTGCTTTAGGAGGAAATGGGACAGCAGAGTAGAAGCTGAGGCTTGTTGTGGCGAGCCAGTTGTATAGGAAATACTTATAAAATAAGAGAAGTAAATGAGCCACAAACAATAAGAGTTTTGTTGCAATGGGTGTCTTGTCTCACCTTCAGCAAAGGTGTAACTACTCAGATTTCCCTTCTGATCTGAAATATTTATGCTGCTTTTCCAAACCAGAAAGGTCTGTGTATACCTGTTAACACCCATCTTAACAGATAAAGAACAAAATAAATTCATTTATCCCATAGTTTTTTCAAAGGAAAAATTAGAAACATCAGTATTACAAATTCTCCTTGGCACTGCAAGTATATCTTTGACACACACCACTGTGTATTAACCCAGCTCTTCTTTCATGGTGGTTGCTTTAGCATTAATAGGGTCTCTTCATGGTAAAAAGTTAAAACATATTTGTGTCGTGACCTTATAGTGGAGAAAAAACCACAGCTACTACCAGGGAGACCTTTTAAATCAGCACAATGTACAAAGTCACATAAGCTCTTATCTCTGTCATCAACCATTCCGTGGGAAAAACACAGCTGTTTATTTATTTTAAACCTGCAGCTTAATTAAAAAATGATGGAGAGTCCAAATTGTCAATTCTAATGAAGGGTTTGGTAAGGAACATAGGTAAATAGATTCTCTATTAGATGTTAACTTTAAGGTCATGCAATAACTGTTAAAGGGTTTGAAAATTAATATATAGCACATGCATGCTGTAGGAATGGTAGAAAAAGAAAAGAAAAAGGAATTGGAAAAGCACAGCAATCAAACTCACTATGTCTGTAATCTGTGTACTTATGTGCACTATTTTATACATTCAGCTATCTCAAAAATTAACAGAGATTGTAGTAGAAATTTGTCATTTCAGCTCACAGATCCAGCAGCTCGTAAAACTCATCCATGAAGAGGGAAGAAAACAAGAGGGCCACAGTTAAAAATAGAAAGCCTTTGAAATAAATGTCTTATCTCCATCCTCAGCAAAAATAGCTGAGGTTTTTTTTTGCTGACCACAGGTTGATAAAATTGTAGTGGATACAATCCTGCATTGGAATTGTATCAGAATAATTGATTTTGACAGAAGTAGATGGATTAAAGCAACTAAGCACCTGGCCCACTTTAGGTGCTGAAATTAAAATCTTGAAGAACACGCTAATTTAAATTCACCAAAATGTTTAGATTAGCACATGATCACTGTGCTGAGCACAATGGGGAAAAATCAGCTTTTTGTAGGAAAGTTACACACTGAAACTAGACAAACCAGCTGGCCACCCAAGGTACATGATTTTTACAATTTCTAGTAAAAAACCCCAAGAACTATTATTAGTGAAAGTCTCAGGCAGATTCCGAGACTGAGAACAAATCTGTCACCACAGTCATCACAATATTCCCAGAAAAAGTCTGAGGTGGTAATTGCACATGGTTAATCCCCCCTTCCCCAAAACCTTGGAGAAGACCAAAGCTGCCAGCCTTGGGATACAGAGGAACATTGGGAGGGCAGGCCTAGTGCTGAAGAAAACGGGAGGTGCCAGCAATGCCTTTTTTTATATAACAATTTTGACTGTATTACTAATGAGGGTTGTCTGTAGCAAGTGCAAAATTTGAGCTTTTACACAGTTCAGAGATTAATGTGACTAAACCCAGAAGTCATTGCCGGGTCTTTACGTGTACAACAGGTTTTTGACAAGGTTTCATGAGCTTGGTGTGCTGTGGGATTGTACCTTTTGCTGCTACAATGCTAAATCAGGGACACAACGCTTGACGCCACAGGATTAGCCTCCTGACATTAGGTGGAGTGCCTTCTAATTATAATTGTGGCCATCTTCCCAGAGTTATCCCAGTGCTTCACACTCTGAAGGGCAGCAGCCTTTCAGGATGGTCCAGGGCAGCAATGTGGTTGTATGGCAAAACAAATAAGAATGACCTGCTCACCATTTCTATTAAAATAACATTTTTAGAGCAGTGGCTGAGAACACGACACCTTGCAGTAGTGCTGCTGCAATGCTCTAGGTCACTGCTGGAGAGCAGTCGCATTTTTATAAGCTTGATGGAAAGATTAGGTGTCAAATTTAATAAACCCTTTGGCTCTTTTTCTATTATTCTATGCCATGGGTCCTCTCTCTGCTTTGAAGTAGCATATTTTTTCATTTTGGTGGTGGCAATAATTCAAATATATAAGTCGCCGCCTGTCATTTAATATAATTTGCATTGATTGGCAGGTGTAAAGCTAACCTGTATTAATGAATTTTTGCATATGTAATATAAGTGATCCAGACAGATTAGGGCAAAAATCTTATTAGCAAAGTATAGGGAAAGCTGCATTTGGATGAACAAAAATTTCATTTCTTCTGCACTGGAAGATTCTAAAAGTTGGGTATGACTGCAGGTTTAAAGAAAACAATTCAAATATTCTTATTAATAATCAAAAGTAGTTGTTAAGCTGACTAGCCAGAGCCTATACAGGGTCTCTGAGAGCAGTCTCTTGCCTTGGCTTACACAAGCCCTTCAGATTTGATTGCACTCAAGCTGAGATGCACAGGAATCCTGAGTCACAATGGTGATGCTGGCTCCTATATAACCTTTATTTATCCAAGACTAAAATACCTTACTGGGAATGTACTGTCTCTGACCAGAGAGAATGATCTGAGAGAGCTTTCTTTATGACTTTATGATCAGGGAATAATGAATTATTTGGCAGCTGGAGAGTCACCAAGGCTGTAGGAAATTATATCAAAAATATCCTGGGGCATTTCTTTAAGATTTGGAAGAAAACGTGGTAATGCACTGAAAAACCCTCCAGAAGGACACTTCAGCCTAGCAGGGTGTAGGTACTGTTCTGAACCTTTCAACAGAGCCGTGTTTTAGGACTAAAACACTGCAATAGGCCTAGTGAAAGGACAAATACCCCAAGGGTAAGAAACAAGTGGAAAATTGAAAGAAAATAATACTCTCCAGGTAGAACATTAAAACAGTCATTAGGGTCTGAACAGCTGATTGGAAGAAAATCTGATTGGGAAACATCTAATGGGAGGACAAGGCACAGATGAAAATGCTTCAGCCTCTTAAGCATCTCTACAACTGATTAGAAAATAAGGTGGAATAAGAGGAAAGTTGACAGTTCTTGCCACATAATTATTTGTTAAAATTGAAAACACCAACTTTCGATATTTCAAAACTCCTAGGATAAATATGGCCTGTTCAAAGAGGGAATCATGCTCACCCCTTGGGGCTCCTCTCTTTACCTTCAGTGACCTCTTCCACTATCCTGATATTTTTTTAAGGAATCTAAGGAAATTAGTCAGCTTCTCATGAAACAAAACAGACAAAGTATTTTTGTTTCCTGGCAAAACCTTGAATAATACAGTGAGCTTATAAAAGTCTCTACAGCCTGAGAGCTGAGCAAGGTCAGGAGACACTTGACAACAAAAGTGCCTCTGACCCTATTACTTATAATCATGCAGTATTTCATGTATGGCTTTTTTACTCCTGTTACATGTTTCATCCGCCGAGCTAAACCTTCATTTAAGCTGGCCCATCTAACACCATCGCCCACAGTTTCACAGACTCGATTCTAGATAAGGTGAAATTTTCCTACACTTCAAAAAAACCCAAAAGAATAAAGCTGCTATAATGGAGTGCAGGTGGAGCTCATTTGGGGTAATGAGGTTCTGAATGGATGTTTAGCAAACAAAACACTCATTGCGACCTGACAGCTCACCAATTCACATGCTGTTCCTAAATGTTTGTTTTGTTCCCTCGGAACTCAAGTGGAAATGAAGATTTCTGCCGGTGATGGCGGTGCTTAGGCAAGGGAGGTACAAATCAGTGAGCTGCGATTCAAACGGGAAGATTCACTTGGTTTCCCTTTTTTTTTGGTGCTTGAGCTGCTCTTGCTTCCTGCCTACCCCTTCAGTCAGAGGGTCAAAAAAATGAGTTTGGGACGTGGAATTCTGGAATTGTTTTAGGCACAAAAATAACAATTCTACCATGGCCACGGTGGCTGCTCACAGGTCTTAAACACAGGATTCAGGGAGCTGAAGTTCAGAGTTCACCTTGTACTGGCTGTTCCTTAAATGCACAGTTTATACCCTTCTAGGTAAGAAATATGTTGTGAGGAGGGGAGCACAGATATTGTGACAGCTCCTAGGTATAGAAATTTAACATTAAACCACCCAGGACACAGAGTGCTCTACACAGGCACTCCAGAGGGGCTGCTTTTCCCAGCAAGTCCTGCCAGCTACTTTTTGGGCTGGTAAATATATCGTGGACTTCTGGCCTCTGGCACTTCTTGGTCTAATGATGCCTTCTTTGAGCTGTAAAATTCTGTATTTTATATCACTGGATGCAGAATAGATTCCCAAACATCTCCAGCCGTTTGAATTCCAAGGCATCAGCTGGAGTGACTCCTTGTATTTCCCTGAATGAAAAAAAAAAAAGTGGGGGGGGGGGGGGGGGGGGGAGTGTGAAAGAATGGGAAGGTGATGGAAGTGCAGAAACAGCTGTAAGGAAACAACTATCCTGCAAAGCATCCCTATGCCATGGTCCTACATTCCAATGGGATTCAATGGGATGTGGTTATGCCCCCCTGAAAGGAAAAAGTGGAGATGGAGGCCAGAAGTACATGATGCAAATTTTGCAGCACAAATAAAAATATTAATCTACAAAACTGGGCAGTAACGAGACCTGGGATTGATTAAGGACAATACATCAGCTGCGTGCACAATGTCTGGTAGCAGCAAGAAGGTAAACAATGTCTTGGCATCTATTATGTCCCTAGAAGTGAGATGTATCAATGAAAAGGCAAATACTCACAGGTAGAGCAAGAGCAAAGCCTCCTTTGCTTTTCTTTTCTAGGACATCACATAAAGATTATGAAAAGCTGGGAAAGATAAAAAAAATTCTTCAACTAACACTGGAAACAAAGAAATGCTTCATCAGGAATGAGAAACCAGGCTCTGCCAGCATGCACAAAGGAAACTGAGACCTCGGAGAAAAATATAGGTTCAAAAATACCCTAAAAAGGAAAGACAGATGCCAGCGTAAGGTATTTAAATACAATAACAGCTAACTGAAAAACAAAGATATAAGAGTTTAAATGATGGTAGAAATTAGCAACTTGAAGTAATTTGGGTGGAATTAGGACACAGATGAATAACTGGTGCCTGCTGCAGAGTAAAATGGTTGTGCATCAACTCAAAGGAGCACTTAGTTACTGAACACAGGCAGGTTGTGCCATAAGAGAACTTTAGGAAGTAAATAATTTTATCATCCCATCTTGCAGATAACCTATCCATGCTAACAAGTTCAAAAAGCATTCTCTGCAATGGCTTTGATTTAGCTTTGGTGATGCAGAGAATACACATGATAAAATCTGCAGTGCAACAGCAAACCCCATCCCTAACGAAAATTTTAGGACCTGCTTTAAAAGATACTCTTACAGTAAAATTTATTAAAGGAGATGGTGAAGATGGGGAAGAATAGCTGGACTTCATACAGTGGGATAAAAAAGGAAATTTCACCTGAAATCTCTCTGCACAGATTTATGGCACGGAGATAGTCCCAAAGCAAAGCATCTTCATTCCATAGAGACTACTTTCCTCTACCTGCTGCTGCACATAACCAGACAGTCTTGATGAAGAAAGAATACTCCCTTTTTTTTAAGGAGAGCCCAGAGGCATTAGAGATTCTGAGAGAGAAGCAGGTGGACATCTGCCCTCCCTTTTAAGAAGAATTAATTCCCAAACGGAGTACTTTCTTAGCTTTCTTCCCAGGTCTTACCATTTCTAATCCAAGATCAGCAACTAGCAAAGCAGAGATAAAGGAAAAAGGGTGAAATAAAGGCTTCCTGGTTTTAGTAATAATAAACACTTTGAGAAGAAGCAATGGTACAGTGCAGTTTTGCTCTGGCAGAGCTCCTCTGGGCAGAGCTGATTCACAGCTTTGCAGAGCTGCTTGCGGGTTTTGTGGGGATAGAAGAGGGCTCTGCACAGGGTGGGAGAAGCACTTTCCCTTTTCTTTACATAACAACTGCTCCTTTGACTCATAGAATCACAGAATAGTTTGGTGGGATTGGACCTTAAAGCCCATCCAGTGCCACCCCCTGCCATGTCAGAGACACCTTCCACTGTCCCATGGTGCTCCAAGCCCTGTCCAAGCTGGCCTTGGGCACTGCCAGGGATCCAGGGGCATCCACAGCTGCTCTGGGCAATCTCTTCCAGTGCTTCACCACCAACCACTGTGAAAGATTTCTTCTTGATATCTCTCCTGAGTCTACCTTTCTTTGGTTTAAAGCCAGAATGGCTTTAAAGGTCTGTCCCCCTCTTTCTAAAAAGCCCCTTTAATAAGGTCTCCCCACAGCCCTCTCTTCTCCAGGTGAACAATCCCAACTCTCCCAGCCTTTCCTCCCAGCAGAGCTGCTCCATCCCTCTGATCATCCTGGTGCCTCCTCTGGACTCTCTCCAGCAGCTCCAGGTCCTTCCTGTGCTGGGCCCCAGGGCTGGGGCAGCTCTGCAGGTGGGATCTCACCTGAGCACAGGGGCAGAGGGGCAGAATCCCCATCCCTTCCCTGCTGCCCACGCTGGGGGCTCAGCCCAGGATAGAATTTTGGCTTTCTGGGTTGTGAGTTTGCATTGCTGACTCATGTCCAGCCTTTTATCCACCAGCATTCCCAAGTCCCTTTCCCTAGTGCTGTTCCATCTGCTCATCCCCTCTGGGGTCACAGGGCAGGGCAAAACACAACCTCAGCAGCAGAGGAAGCTGGAAGTGTTTAATCTACAGCAGCTGCTCCCTGGCACCAGGGAGTATTGTCACCTGTCCTCACTTTTCACAGGCAAATTGGTACTCTCTGGACTTGTCCTGACATCTTGAATGTAAATTGTTATCTTCTGGGTTTTGTGGAGCTTTGATTTATCCCTTCTTCTCCTTGTATGTGAGTTCGAAATACCTAAATGCAGGCACAGCCCGCAGAGGCCAGCTTACTGGTTAGGGCACTGGAAGCATCTGGACATCAGACGCTGCCCATTCAAGTGGAAAAAGAAAAGTTTGACCTCATATTAGATTTATAGAATAACTCCACCATTTAAGTGGGTGGGGGGAAGATTTGAAGGAGAAGGTGGAACACCCAAAGTGGTTCTGTCTGACAGCTTGCCTTTGCAAAGGCATTGTGGGGGAATGAAAAGATGAGATTTTGAAATGAAAGCCATGATTAAACATTTTAGGCAATATAACTGTAAAGAAAAGGACATCTGAGTTTGTACCTTGTCAGACAAAGCCAGGTCTCCTGGGACTTCAACATCCCTATGCAGAATGCAGGAACTGATTTTATTTTCACATGTTAAATTTGGTTTTATGTCAATAGCATTGCACTTTCTGCTAGAAAACGAACGTGACAAGCATCAGTAACAGAAAGCACCATCTGCTTCAAAAATGAACCCTAAGACCATAAAGCAGTCTTTTAATAAGTGAGATCTATGTATGTATCAATAGATGTTAATGTATGCTAAAAGGGTGAGGGAGAGACACACACCATGAGTTCTCATGACTTGCACTTCTCATTGGTCAAAATAGGACCCTCAGTTCTTAGACTATGCATATAAATTTTTTCTTCACTTTAGAAGTGGAATTATGTCTCTGCCTAAATCAATAGCAAATAATGTTTCCCTGTCAAAGCCGTAGTGACCTTCTCCAGATAAATATTCAGCCTTGGAAAACCTTCCATCCGTATTCCCATTCAGCAGGCAGAAGGAGGATTATGTCTGATCAGTGTCAGGCTGGGAGGCTGCAGAGGTTTGGAGAGGCTGGCACAGGAACTGCTCGCTGCCTCCTGCCTCTGCCCTCCCGGAGACTGCAGTACACGCAGGGCTTGGAGACACGGCAGCGCTTCTTCCACTGGCAGCATATCCCACCAAGATGTTACCTTTGGCAGTGGGCTCACTGGAATAGGGAAGAAAATACTTCTCTTTATGCTGGCAAAAGTCACATTTGGATAAAACACCGTGCCTTAGTTATCCGTGCGCTGATGGTTGCTCTCGTCCAAGAATTTGGACTTCCGTAGTTGGCCAACTGAACAATAGGAGTGTTATGGCAATCCTATCTTTGACTCGGGCTGGAATTTGTGGGTTAAATAAAAGAGGACCTCCTGCCATTCTGTAGGCTTGGTTTGAAACAGGCATTTCATTTCCCAAGCAATGACAACTGGGGGATAAGAAGAGGTGAAGTGGAGAGCAGTTGTCCACTTTTGTAGCCTTAATATTCCAACAATTAACTTACTGTAAAAAATTATTGGAACAAATTTTGATGGGCTTGGTGCTTTCTGAGGGGGAGGAAGAGGTTAGTGAAGGAAAAAAATGTTTACCAACTCCTTAAAGGACAAAAAAATCAGGAAAGTTTTCGGGATGGCTCAGCAGAAAATGTAATTAAGTCCTCACAGGCGTAACTTCAGTGAAGCCACAAAGTTTGGGGCTGACTTTGCTTAATATATCTTAGGTTAACTTTCTTCAGTACTAATAAATCTGAAGTAAGGCACTCTGACACCCAGAAGGTGTCATGTGTTTCTGTGCTTTGCAATATGCTGCTTTTCTGGAATTTTAATAAAAATCAAACAACAATTTAATTTAGAAAATCAGTTTGACATTCTGTGTCTTGTCCTGCTTACTTTCCTGAGTTGAAAAGCACAGTTAAACACTATTAAAACAGAGGGAAAAAAAAAAAACACTTATAAACTTCATTGAAAATCATTTAGAGGTTGTTTTGCTTTTGCATACTTGTAGGACCTATACTTTTGAAATTAGAAAGGGAAACACAACCCTTCCATCAGTGACAGAAAATAATTCAAGAGCATGACAAAATTATTAATTAGATTTCTGATGACCAAACAATATTAAAAGTCCTTTCTGAGTTTTTTTTTAAATTTATCTAAAGAGTATATGAAAATTCTGTGTAGTAGACAACAATGATTCGGATTTTTTACTTGTTATCTGCAAGGTTTGCAGAGAAATACAGTTGCAGCCAGAGATCTATTTCTGTGCCCATCTAAATTCATTCATGGACACTCAGACAATGCTGTGACTGTTCAACTCATACTAATTTCAGAGGGATTAAAGCTCCCTTATTTATTACATAAACAAGATGCAGAAAATGTGATCATTACTGGACTTGGATCAGCTCTTAAAGCCAAAAATCATTGCCAGTCTTTATAGCAACTTCCACAGGGTTCAAAAACCCCAAAACAGCCCCTGAGGACCTCTTAATCCTGGACAGCATTAACTCCTGTGACCCTACAAACATCCCAGACATCACCGTGGATGGAGCAGGTTTCTCCTACTCACACACTTGGCATGTGGAGCATGAAGCTTCTGGGCAGCAAAGGGAAAGAATTCAATGGAGAAATTGTGGTTATTTTGGCTTCTTTGACAATCTCGACCACCAGCAGGCAGTGAGGTATCAGGATTAAAAAGCCAAGGAATTGCTAAAGCACTTGTTCTCAGCTGTGAGACAACACTGAAAAACTAGTAATGTGCACACTGCAAAATTCATCAATTCAGAGATATTGTATAATTTAAGCTGCAGTTGGGCATAGTCCCGAGTCACTTTTCAGGTGGTGACAGCATTTACTTCTGGTCACGTACAGATACAATTTGCATCTTGTTACTGGAAGTTTGCAGGAGTGTGAAAAGTCTCCCAGTCTGTTCTGCTCATCTAGAGGAACCTCTGAACTGCTTTGGGAAAGAAACAGGATGAGCTGGAAGCCACCATGCAGGTGGAAAATTGTGATCTGATGGCTATCACTGAGGCTTGGTTGGATGGAGTCCTGCTCTCAGTGGCTATAAACTGCTCAGGGAGGAAGGAGGGAAGGAGGGAAGGAGGAAAGGGAGGAAGGAATTCGGAAGGAAGGAATTCGGAAGGAAGGAATTTGGACGGAAGGAATTCGGACGGAAGGAAGGAAGGAAGGAAGGAAGGAAGGAAGGAAGGAAGGAAGGAAGGAAGGAAGGAATTTGGAAGGAAGGAAGGAATTCGGAAGGAATTCGGAAGGAATTTGGAAGGAATTCGGAAGGAATTTGGAAGGAATTCGGAAGGAATTCGGAATTCGGAATTCAGAAGGAAGGAAGGAAGGAAGGAAGGAAGGAATTGGCGAGGGAGCTGCCCTCTGAAAAAAAATGGATTGATTGCACAAAGCTGTCCTTGAGAAACAGCAGTGCAGAGGTTGAGGGTTTATGGATAAAGAGTAGAGACCAAGCCAACACAAACCTCGTGGCTGATGCTTCCTTCGGGTCATCAGAACACGGGGAGCCTGGTGACAAAGGGTTCCCACTGCAACTGCAGGAAGCATCACACCCACAGACCCTTATCCTAGCAGGGGATTTCCCCCACCCCAACGTCTACTGGAACAAGCTGAAAGCAGTCTTGGAGACTCCTGGAGTGCATCAAGGGTAATGCAGAGGATTCAGAAACCCAAGTGAAGGAGGAGGCTTACTGGATCTGTATCACACCTGCACAGAGGA
Source organism: Corvus moneduloides (assembly GCF_009650955.1). Classification (NCBI taxonomy): domain Eukaryota; kingdom Metazoa; phylum Chordata; class Aves; order Passeriformes; family Corvidae; genus Corvus; species Corvus moneduloides. The sequence goes on along the minus strand of NC_045484.1, from coordinate 2,360,077 downwards.
GCTTACTGAAGTGGAGCCTCGGTTGCAGGGATCATGTCCTGGTGGAATTCCTGATCTTGAGGGCTATAGCCCAGGAGACCAAGAACCAAAACCCTACCTAAGTGAATTTAAAAAGTGATGGATGGCTTTTCCTGGGAAGCTCTCCTCGGGGATAAAGGGAGCTGGAAAGAGCTGACAGCCCTTTAAAACATTTTTCTTGCATCACAAGGACCCTTGATTCCCATGTGCAAGTAACCAAGAAAGAAAGGCAGAAAACCAGCATGACTGAGTAAGAACCTGAATCACACTGAATCACAAGAGGGGAATGTATAGGCAGTGGAAACAAGGACAAAAATCCTGGAAAGAATATAGGAATATGGTCCAAGAGTGTAGGGAAGGGAGTAGGAAAAGCAAATTATGTTTGCAGCTAAGTTCAACAAAGGATGTGAATAATAGTTAATAATAATAATGTCTTCTACCAGTGAGTAGGGCAGAAAAGGAAGATTAACAAAGATGTACCCCTGCCTTGCACCCCCAATAAATGACACAGGAGAGCTGGTGACAATTGGCATGGAGAAGGCTGAGGTGCTCAAAAACTGTTCTTGCTTCAGTTTTCAATGGTGATCCTTCTCCTCACACTTCTCAAATCCTTTAAAGTCAAGTCAGAAACTGGGGGGGGAGAAATCTCTCCCATCATAACTGAAGATCAAGGTTGAGCTCATCTGAAGAACATGAGCGCAGACAAATCTGTGGGGCCCAGTTATATGCATCACTGGGTCCTGGGGGAAGTGGCAGATGTAATTTCTAAGCAGCTCTCTCCATCATATTTGAAAAGTCCTGGCCTGGTTCTGGTCAGGACAGGGTTAATCTTTTGCCAGGAGGGACACAGCAAAGACCCTGAAGTTATTCTCTACCAACTCACATCGTTGCCAGGTGTAGGGGAAAGGGACTTTCTCCTGGGGCACAGGGATTCCTCCTGGTGGAGACAACATGGCTGAGGGAGCCATCTGGAATCGTCTGTTTTCAGGGAGCTCTCCTGTGTGAATCATTCCTTTTACCCTCTGTCATTAGTGTTGTTGCTGTTAGCCTTCCTTTTCTTATCTCATCGCTGTTTCCAGCACCTTGTTCTGATCTCAGCCCACGATCTGCACTTTTCTGCCTCCAGTTGTCCTCTCCAGATGGCAGGTGAGTGGTTTGGAGAATCTTGGAGAAGGCACTGAATTGGGGAGCACCATTCCTACTCGTGGGCATCACGACAGTCATGTGAAGTCTGCATTTACAGGAAGAAGGGAAACAGCACTAGCCTTTTGTCTCTTTTGCTGCCCTATATTGAGAGACTTTTAGTCTTATTTTGATGTGAAGCTTCTGCTTTCTGATGGGTTTCTGTGTGGAAGACGACTGTGGTAAAATACTTACACTTTGTAAATTCCTGCACAAAGAAATTCCAGGTGCAGTCTCTTCAGGGTGAAGGTTTTGGACAACGCAAAATAAATGTGTAGATTTACAAATGAGAAAATACTGCTGTTGTAGTTTGAACTCTACTGTTTTAGCAAAGTTACGGAGGAAGAAAAACATACCTCTACGAATGTACATGCTGCAGTTTGGTCAGAAAAAATGTAACTTTGATATAAACTTCAGGATTGATTCTTTCACTGAAGCCTGAAATTATGAGCTAATCAGAGATGGGACAGAAAAAGCATCTGTGTACAAGACAGCGTTAACATTTCAGCAGAAGATCCAGCATCTCTAGAAGTCCAGGACTTAGCTGGAATTAATTCAGAAATCTTTACATTTTCAGTTGCTCTCAGTATGTCTATTACGCCTGGATACAACTACACCCACTGCTTTCTTTGTTCTTTTAAACATAATATATTTTTGTAGAGCAACAGAACACGGCAGAGTACTGAAGAAGAGGATAAAATAGACACTCGAGGTTATCATTTGCACACTCTGCAGTAGAAGATCTAGTCCTAAAGGGCAGTATTAAGCCCTGTCAGTGGTACTGGTAACCTTATTAACCATGAATGCTATTCACATGCAGCAATGTCAAATGACATTTTGCTCCTTATATACTGATAGGCCTGGGGGTGCTGGAAATAAATATCATCTTTAAGGCTGGATTCCAATATCTTATATTTGCTCTGCAAGCTGTAAAACTCTGTTAGTTTTCTTTGACCAAAGAAGGATATAAAAGGACACATGTACCAGTTTTGTTGTTTGTTGACACATTGTAAAAGAAGAATATACTCTTTTTTTTACTTCCCCCAAGAAGATTTAAAGAGTCACTGACATTAATAAGCGAATAAAAGAGAGCCATAAAGATTTTTCACAGTTTTCTTGTCTAGAACTTGTATAGAAGAAAAATAATTAGCATTGAAATTTCTTTGCCAAATTGTGTAGGTTGTGATTTGTTTCTCTTACAGATAAAATTGGCTGTGAGGAAATGGATGTTATGTCTTTGAAGTTCTTTTTAAGGCTATTACCCTTTCCATTTGTGAGAACTTTGGTTCTCTCTTTTCATTTATTACATTATCTGTTAGGTCCTCATTTCTCGCACCTTCTCTGTTGAGGGTTTATAAGAATTCCCAGCTTTCTGTGTGGACTAAAGGCCTTTTTTTTTATCATGTGAATGTTTCAAATGAAAACTTTTTGGTTTTCTGTGCCACCTAATTTCCTGAGTTTCTTTTTCTGAAGATTTAAGGTAACTATGAGGATGGGAAAGGGACTGGAGGGGAAGACTTATAGGGAGGGGCTGAGGGCACTTGGTCTGTTCAGCCTGGAGAAGAGATTGAGGTCAGACCTCACTGGGTTCTTCAATATGTTCATGAGGGGAAGAGGAGGGGGGAGACACTGATCTCTTCTCTGTCATGACCACTAGACAGAACCAAAGGGAACATCTGAAGCTGCGTCAGGGGTGGGTCAGGCTGGATATCAAGAAAAGATTCTTCCCCCAGAGGGTGCTGGGCACTGACCAGGCTCCCCAGGGAATGGGCACGGCCCCAAGGCCACCAGAGCTCCAGGAGTGTTCAGACAACACCCTCAGGGATGCACAGGTCTGTGTCTGTGCAGGGCCAGGAGTTTGACTGGATGATCCTTTTGGCTCCCTTCCAACTCAGGGTATTCTGCGATTCTGTGATTCTAGGGATCTATGATACGACTACTACAAATTCCTGCTGCTACAGAGATAGCTACTCTTCTTACTACTGTTAAAAAAAAGATGTGCCTCACTTGAAGGGATGAAAAAAAATGGACACGTCAGGCTCAGCTCAAAGATGAGGTGGTCAGCAGTAAGTTAAAATACGTGCTCTGGGTATCCCAGCTGCCAGCTCTGGGGCATGTGCTGCTGCTGGGGGCCGCTGGGGTGGGGCAGCCCATGAAACACCAGCCCATGATAGCGACCTTAAGGCACAAGGCTGGAAGGTCTCATTGTCCGTGCCATCACACAACAAACAAGGCTGGAAAGGCCCACAGTGTCTCATCTGATCCCACCTCCCTGCTCCAGCAGGGCCATCCCAGAGCATGTGGCACAGCATTGTCCAGATGGTTCTGAAATATCCTGTGAGGAAGACTTCACACCCTCCCTGGTCTCTTTTAGTGCTCAGTCACTGCACTGGAAAGTTCTTCCTCATGTCCAGGTGAAACTTCCTGGGCATCAGTCCCTGCCCCTCTTGTGCCATTGCTGGGCCCCACGGAGCAGAGCCTGGTCCGTCCTCTCAACAGTGACACCAAAGACCCTCAACTCTCCCTTTTACTTTCAGTGTGTGCACCCTGGATTTCTCCTGTTCTTCAGTAGACTTGTCAATTAATGGATTCTGCAGGGAAGGCAACGCTGAGTGAAGCATCTCAGAGCTGAGTGCTTTGAGGGATGTGTGAATGCCTGCAAATTTATTTCTCAGGTTTCTCAGTATAATGGGCTATAACTCAGTGCAGGTACGGTATCAAAGTCTGTTCCTCTTGAAGAAAGTGAGAATAAAATCTGGGAGACTAATGGAACATAAAATGCTTGTTTATGTCCCTGACAGAGCTGTCTGTGTTGCTCTCCATGTCTGAAGTACATGCAGATATACATTACCCATCTGACCTGCACTCTCTGGGGCAGCCATTTGCTGTTCCATGCAAGTAAGCCATAAGGAAATAAGGAGCTTTAAGTCACATATTAATAAGCTCCCAGTTCTTTGCTTAACTAATTAAGCAAGACAGGAAACAGGAGCAACAAACTCTTGGAGCCTCAGCACATTCCCTGGACGGATCTTTGCATCTTTGTACTTGGACTAAGTACATGGCAGGTGGCTGATGAGAACAATAAAAACAACAATAATATTGTTGTGAGGAGAAATTTGGATTGAAAATTCTTCATTTAATTTGAAATTAGAATTTCATCTTTTTTTTTTTTTTTCTTGGAGGAGAAAATCAGGATATTTCATAACAGTTTATATTTTCAAACTTTTATGGGCCTCTTTGCAATTAAGACCCTGGAAACCTTTTGCAGTAACATTTTCATGAACTCTGACCCTCTTCCTGAAATCTGGACAGACATTTTCTGGAATACTTGTAGTCACAGTTCAATGTGACATGGGACAGAAGAGAATCAGGGAATGGTTTGGGTTGGAAGGGACCTTAAAGTCCCACCCAGACCCATGGTCCACACTCCACTGTCCCAGGTTGCTCCAAGCCCCGTCCAACCTGGCCTTGGACACTTCCAGGGATGGGCCAGCCACAGCTTCTCTGGGCACCCTGTGCCAGGACCTCCCCAACCTCCCATCTAACCCTGCCCTCTGCAGCGTGAAGCCATTCCCCTTGTCCAGGCACTACAAGCTCTTAAAATAGTCTCTCTCCATCTTTCTTGTACGCCCCTTCCAGGTACTGATGAAGATTGATTAATGCATTTTGACAAAATATTTACTAGGGACAACCTTAAGAAATGCTAAAATTAGAGGGCTGGGTGGAGGACCAAGACAAGAATTGTGAATCTGTGTGTCTTGCTGTGGTCCCCTTGGCACAGCACGGCAACGTAGCACATTCCATAAAGAAGTCTGGAATTGCTTGTCTTTCCTTTGTAGCTCTTTTTATAATGTGAGAATTGAGCAAAGGAGCCACCTTATTTTGGAAATAACCACTAATTGTACTTATTTCTTGTCACGGCATGACAAAATCTGCTGATAATGCTTTCCAAGTTTATACATTACCAGAAAAATAATGAAGTCCATGCAGTTTTTCTCAGTGGCATCTCTTAATGAGACTGCTTGAAAATAGGCAGAAGAGCCATCTGCTGCTACTCACAAGAATCCCCCTCTCTCTCACCCCTGGGTAAAAGGGACTCGTGATGAAGCACCAGCATCTGTGTTTGTAGCAAAACAGTAAATTCAGTTTTTAGTTCCTAAAAATGTTAAGTGTAGCCCACTGGCTGGATTTGCCTTTGTTAGGAATTTAGCCACACACAAGGGGATTCTTCTCTGCTTCTATCAGCATCCAGTTTGCTGACAAGAGTTCACAATGTACATAAAAATGGAAGGGCTCTACCATGTTACTACCAGGCTCCCCTGCAGAGAGGTTGTTTTTATATAACATGTTTAAATGTTATATAAAGCAGAACTGACCCAAAAAAGGCCCTTTATAGTCTTCTGTGAAGGCATCCAAGAACCAAAGGGAATGGTAAGTACAGAAAAAAAGAAAAATGCACAGTGCACACAGCAGATTTGGAAAGATTAGATTCTGCTACAGTACTCCAGCAGCTCCAAAGGAAGAGGAATATAACTTTATTTTTTTCTCTTGAGCAACTTGCTGAATTTCATAAAGACTTTACTTAGACATTTTCCTAAATTTACCATGATAAACTCAAAACCCATCTCTAGGAAGGGAGATCAGTTATCAGACAAATCTAGGGGAAAATCCAACCAGCCAGCTAAAATAATTTCAATGAGATATCCACGGAATCAATCTTGCAGGAAGAGAATGGCAACATCGAGTAGCTAAGCCCAGCTGCTCAGCTCCTCTATTGCTGCTGGTTCTGTTTTATTCATGGGAACTCCTACACCTGCTGCCATCTCATCTGTGATCTCGCTGGAGTCTCTTCTCAGAGCACAGCCACAAAATCCCAGCCTCACTGGCAGATAAAGTGTTTCCCTACATACAGTACAGTAATCACCCAGTTAGGCGAGTTCCTGTCTTCTGGTGCCTTTTCATTTTCAAAAGACAGGCTGTTCAGAGTTGTTGGCTGAATTCAGAGATAAAAGTTCTATTCCCTGTTCCTTAGTTAACATTTCCCCACTGAAAAATAAGCTTTCCAGTACCATAAACAGTGAAAAATGTCAGTTTTACTTGGCCTCAAACAGACAACAGAATTGATTTAAGAGATTGGCATAAGGACAAGTGGTTTACCTGTAAGAACTTGTTTTTCTCTAGCAAATTAATTGATTTTTTAGCTTGAAAGCAGAACATATGTTTTTCTAAACACATGAAAATTTCATGTATCAACTACACACCACGAGAAAAAACAAAACTGCTGATAAAGAACTAGATTGAGTTAGATGGTTTAAAGACAGAGCAGTATTAACATAGGCCTAAGTGCAGAAGAGATTTTGAGAAGGCATGCACCTTGGTGAAGGTGAAGAAGCCACTTCCACCTGTTAACTCTTCCATCTCTCCGTTAAGTGAACACTGTGATCCTTGATCACTCACTCACATGCAAAGCAAAACTGAGGACAAGGAAATAGAATGCAGAGGGACGTAGTAATATTGGGAGGCAGGAAAGAGCAACACAATGAAACGGATCTTGAAAAATGTCAAGTCAATACACCTAAGGAAGAATTATTTCAGAACTTTGGAGATTCACTGTTGATGTGGGAGATATGAAAGAAAAGTTGAACTCATAAAAAGCAACAAATGAAACCTGCATCAGTAAGGCAGAATGCCAGATGAAAGAAAAATTGCGAGTAGGGTTTCTGTGCTGCATTTGTTAAAGTCATGCCGTGATATATATGCAGAAATAATGCCAGGTTGCACCACGGTTGCACAACCCACCTGGAACATCATATTTGACTTTATGGCTGTAAGAGGATGCCAGAAATAACAAGATGCACCACACAAATAAAGTGAAGTTGATTGAGCTCTGCCAGACCAAGAACTCTAAACTCTCTTCATTCAGGGGAACAACATTTTGAAAAGATGTTGTCATCCATTTTTGTAAAATTAAAAAAGTCTTTAGTAAAATCTCTACCTCTTCCTTATGTCTCTGTTTTCCAGTTTTTAGTAATCTGCATGGCCTTCTGAGTTGGACTGACCTTGGCTGGATATCTGGTGCCCACCAAGCTGCTTTATCATTCCTCCTTTCTCAGTGTGACAGGGGAGAGAAACCGTGATTAAAGGCTGGTGGGTGAGGTAAGGACAAAAAGATCCCCTGCAGATCCCCAGCAAGGACAAGATGGACTCAGTTCTGGGGAATTCATTTACTACCAAACAACAAAGGAGTAGGATAATGAGAAATAACAACAGCGCTAAACCAAACTTTCTCCTACCCTTCCTTCTTCCTGAGCTCAGCTTCACTCCCAGTTGTGTAGCTCCTAAACCTGAGCAGCACAGGGAACAGGAACAGGGGTTGTGGTCTGTGCATCCCATGGTATATCTGCTGCTCCTTCCTCAGCACATACTCCCCTGCTCCAGTGTGGGGTTGCACCTGTGGGAGACAATCCTTCATGAATTCCTCCAGACTCAGTTCTTCCCATGGGCTGCAGCTCTTCACAAACTGTTCCAGCATGGGTCCCTTCCACAGGGTCAGTCCTTCAGGAAAAGGCTGCTCCAGCCTTGGTCACAAGTCCTGCCAGAAGACTTGTTCCACTTCGGCCTCCTCTCTAGATGACAGCTGTGAGGGGTCTGCCAAGGGGAGGTGAGGGTCAACAACTTCTTCCACTCAGGCATGGCCAGCAGTAGGTTCATCTCAGAGCTGCCTGGAACTGACTGTGTTGAGCATGAGGGAGTTTCTGGCATTTTCTCACAGAAACCACCCCTAAGAGCCCTCCCTGTACCAAGACCTTGCCTTACACACCCAGTACACCACTGGGGAATGTAACCTGGATAACTCAGGGAGCGTGAAGACAACAGTGTGTGACCAGAATACCCAAAACCCTCTCCTCTGAGAGGCTGCTTGCCCAAACCCTGATGATTACGATCAAGAGCAAATTAAAAATAACAAGGTTTCCTTATGATCATGATCAGCCAAATTAAGATCTTAACAAGGTTTCCTTATGATCATGATCAGCCAAATTAAGATCTGTCCAGAGCATGATCAAGAGGCTTTGGATGAAAGAAGGAGTCAGCTTGAAAAGGCATAAAATTAAGGATGGGAAATACATGATGCAGCGATTGAGAAGAAGGTAACAGAGAGCAGTAAGCCCAGACTTGACACCCCAGGAGTCCCCTTTCCAAAAAGCCTCCCAGGAGGGTGTTTGTGTCTCACAACCAACCATCCCTGCCGGACTGGGAAGCACACAGGGCCCCACCTTGGCTGTGCAGCTGTGGCTCTCTGAGGTGTCAGTGGCTCAGTGGGCTGTGAGAAGCAGCAGGAGGAGCTGGACCACCGGCAGCTCCCACGGAGGGTGTGCAAGAAGGGGAACCCTCAGAGCCAGGAGAGGGGAGGTGTGATGGCAGCACACACGGTGTGGGGGTGGATCAACGTGAGTGTGTGAATGGCACTGTGTGGGAGTGCATACTTGGAACATTTTGCAGAAAGGTGTTAAAGGGTTCTGGAAATTTATAGGGTTTTATTAACAGCTATTGAATGTGTAGTAATGCCATTTAGGTGTCGTATTGCTGCTATTGATTATAAATGTATAGCTCTGGGATTGCCATTTCATTAGGTATTGCTCAAATAAAAATCAATAAACAATTTTGATCCCGATTTGAGTTAAAACACATGTCCAGAGCAGTCTTTTCTTGTGTCATTCTGTAAGTCTCATGTCATGTCTGCCTGTGGGGCTGGCATGGTCACCAGTTCCATCCTGGTACCATTCCAGAAAGCTCAGTGAGGAAGCATTTACATTATTTCTTGTCACTACTGGTTTTATATGTACATTACTCCCATCTCTGATTTCATTTCTTCATTATGAAGCAGTGATGACAATATACCCAAATTCCCCAAAATTGGTTTGAAGAATTTACCACTGAACTACTGCCTGTTGGAGAAAAATATTTCAAAAATCCATGTTTCATTTTTTCTCCCAGTGAAGAAAGTGAGCTTGATCAGACTCTTCCACAGGCCCCATTCTTTCTGTCAGGATATATAATTCAAATTATTTATTCAAGAACTATGACTTGTGATGTTTCTATTACTTCAAACTTGAGTGTGGACACGTGCACAACATATCAAGCTACACCACGACGGTAACTATGACACAAACCTGAATTTCACTGTTGCACTTACAGAATTAATTCCTTAGGACATGGGGTTCAATTCCTCCCTAGATGTTGGGTACCTCTGTGTCTCTCTGCGGTTCCTACACAGGAGTGACTGAGCACATGGCCATGACAGATCATGGAATCATGGAATCCCAGGCCTTTTGGGTTGGAAGGGACCTTGATGATCACCCGGTGCCACCCCTGCCATGGGCAGGGACACCTTCCACTGTCCCAGGGTGCTCCAAGCTCCATCCAACCTGGCCTTGGACACTGCCAGGGATCCAGGGGCAGCCACAGCTGCTCTGGGCACCCTGTGCCAGGGCTTCCCCACCCTCACAGGGAAGAATTACTCCCTGATATCTAATCTAAACATATCCTGCCTCAGTTTAATGTCCTGTGGTTCAAGAACAGGAAGAGAAAGTAGGTCAGCAAAATTTAATTATCTGAACCAGGTGATTCTGCTGGACCATCATGGCCCTGAAGACCAAAGCTAGAGTGTCCCCAAATACTTTTACCTCTGGAAGCTTGCAGAAATTTTTGCATAAGCAATGGGCTACATGGATGCTCCCTGGATTTTGTTCAATGTATCTAGACCTAGAGAAGAATAAAACAATTAAATTTAAATCCATGGGCTGTTTAATTCAAATCAACAGTGTCTAAATCATTTGTTGCTTTTGTGTCCATCACAAAGTAATACATTACCATTAAAAAACTCCACCAAACACGCATCCAGAACTCCCATTTAAATCATATCTTGCAGGATGACTTCCTTTTGCCTAGATGCAGCTCCACATGTTCCACAACCATTCATGTCTCAGTTTTCCATCATCTGAGTCCCTTGGAGACTTGGGTGAAAACAGGACCAACAGTTTACTGCCACCTGCCTTTTTCAGAGCAGGGAGCATGGGAGGGTGGGTTCAAGTGCAAGAAGAGACATTTTAGGGCCCTTAAGAAGGAGTCCCCTTGAGTGGTCCTCTGGGAAGAGGTCTGGCTCTTCTAAACTTCTTCAGGGGGGTGATGACTGTCATTTACCTGTGGAACGAAGAGAAAAGTAAAGGAGACCCAAAACTAAACCAAGCTCCCTTTAACACAGTGAGTAGCCAGCAGATTTGCCTTTTGTTTCCTTATTTTCCCATGAATTCTTTGATTACAGGTCTTCTATGTTAATTTAAAATTAATAAATAAAAGAGGTTATATATTCTGTGCTGGGTGGACTTTTTTTTTGCTTCAGAAGTGAGTAAATAGAGACCAGTTAATTGCTTCAGTTGTTTTTTATGAAAATAGACTGGTTTTCAAATTAATCACATTAGTGAGGCATAAGAAATGGTGTTAGAAGATTGTTGAGGTTTCTTTCTAATTAGGGCCACTGAGAATAATATTGTATTTTTTACTGTGTTGAATTAACATTTCATATTTAGCTGCAGGTGTCCATTTCAGTGATTTAGTCTCATTTAACCATTGAAAAAATATAAAAAGGAAATCCCTCCTTCTCAGAGACAACCCACAGCATTTTTTTCCAAAAACCTTTTTCCTGCAGAACAAGAAATTATACGCACTGATTTTCATAACTAATTACAATGAAAAAAAATTCCAAATATCTCTAAGAAAAGTCCAATTTCTTAAACAGTTTTTGTTCAGAGTCTCTGAGAGATGCAGAGTTTCTCTCCAACCTGGGAATCCAAAGATGAGAAGGATAAATAAGGCAGTCAATTTTTAAGGGTAATTTAAAATTCAGTGGAGATTATCAACTTCATGAAAGTCAATTTCAAGAGATTTTGTGCTGTAAATAATATATTTTTGCTTGTGTTTTGCCTTAAATTGAGTGCCTTGGGCTGGAGAAATGCTTATCTCTGAGGTATTTTTCAGAGATCCTGTAACCTTGCATGACACAAGTAGGATTGAGGCAGTTGTTCTTTTCCTATACACATGGTTTTGGTGTCTCTTTCCCACTCTTGCTCTTGCCCATAGCTCTCACTTTCTCTTTGCTGTTCCCTTCCTTCCTTCTCGTGACTCCCAGATCAGGCGACAGCAGGACGCACACCTTGGAAAATATTTCTTATTTAAACTAACGATAAATATTCACAACCCAGTTCCAAGTGGTGTTTTCACACTTACGGATCACAGAGTCATGGAGTCCCAGACAGTTTTGGGTTGGAAGGGACCTTAAAGCCCACCCAGTGCCACGCCCTGCCATGGGCAGGGACATCTCCACTATAGACTGGGTTGCCCCAAGCCCCATCCAACCTGGCTTTGGACACTTCCAGGGATCCAGGGGCAGCCACAGCTTCTCTGGGCACCGTGTGCCAGGAACTCCCCACCCTCACAGGGAACAACTCCTCCCCAATATCCCATTTAACCCTGCCATCCATCAGACTAAAGCCATTCCCCTTTGTCCTGGCACTCTGTGCCCTCTTAAAAAGTCCCTCAAAAATTTGCCCTCGAGTTGTCACAATGCTTCCTTCACAGCCCACTGGGAATTGTTTGGTATTCAATGTTACATTCCTTTGTGTGCATCAGGAGGATTAATCCTTCCCACAAGAGAGCAGCCTGAAGAAGTACTTTGGTGGTGTGATTTGCTTCATTTTAAAGAATAATAAGCAAATGTTATGTGAACTCTTTCTAGATGGCAAAGAAAGTGTTTATTTTAGGGTGAATATTTACAACATTTTCAAATCCCAGACTGCTCCGATGAAAGCTAATTTAAATTAAATTTTCCATTAAAATTTTGAGACTTGATAATAAGAGTATTGGTAATACTCAAATCTAATAAATATACTGCACTTACCTTAAGATAATGGTAATATTTTCTACTTTGGTCCACAGTGCAAAAATGAGCTTACAGCCACACAGGATGACACAGAAACTGACTCCATGGATGGATGGATGTCTTGAAGAGCTAGAATAATTTTCTGAAAACATACAGAACTGGATCTTTTTTTCCAGTCATGAAACTGATATTAATGTTGGCTGTGGGGAAGCTTTTCTTTTTTTAAGGAAGTTTACATTGTTTTTAAATGTTGTGTTTCTACCTGATACTTTACCATTTGCCTGTCTCCTTTCCCATTCCAGATAGCAAAAGACTTGAATTAGATCTAAAACCTGGCTTTAAACATGCAAGAATAACTTGTTTTCTGTCTTTGTGCTCCTTAAGCAGGCTGAACAGAAATTGAAAACTTAGAAAATCTCTGTGCATGGTGCCCATTTGGACCTGAGTGCATTGTTTGATGTAGTTCTCCCCTTGTGCTCTGTATTTGCTCTGTACAGACTCACACAGGCAATATCACCCTCATCTTGATTAGGTCCAAGAACTAGTGAAACACATTTTGAAATGAAATAATTTGTGGATATCCTACTAAAATGAGTTCTTAAAAACAAGAAATCTGAGCTCCAGATTTTGTTCTGAGAAAATATTGTGAAAATCTCCTTTTTCACTGAAAAAAACCCCCAAACCCCTAACCAAAAGACTGCCACATTTCACTGTCACATCACAGCAGTATTGTACCATTAAAAAAAAAAAAAAAAAAGTGTTTTCCAGTTTATTTTATAGTAATGGATAATTTTTAAAAATTCTTTGCGTCCTGGTGCTGGCCAGGACAGGGTTAATTTCTGCAGTAGCTGGGAGGGGCATGGCCAGGACCCAGACATTCTATACCCACTCACAGCACTGCTGGAGGTGCAGAGAGAGAGAACGGGGTTCCTTCTAGTCTAGAAAACGTGGCTTCAAGAATCGAACTTATACCTTTGCAATTGCAGTGTAAGTCGGGATATATGGATTGATAACTCTGCATGTTTCTAACCAATGAATTATTCTATGAATCACAGTTCAGATCCTCAGCAGGCACAAACCAAAGTCGTTTCTGATCAGATCATCTTGAATTTTGTGTCTCACAAAAACATGAAATGTTTTTTCTTACAAGGAGTCAGTTTTGTGTGTTCCCCTCAGTGACTTTTAGTGATTTTTAAAAACCCTCAGCAAATGTACTCATTTCAAGAGTTTAAAATCAAGGTAAATATGCAGCATTAAAATAGAACATTTCTGATGAAATTTGGATTACTGCCTGTTAAAGATGGGAAGTCTTCTATCCCGTGATAAGAACCTTAAGTCAGGAGGAACATGTGGCACCCTTCACTCATCTGTGTAAATGCACCCTATTAAAAGCCTGTAAAATGTTCTGTCTGTGTTGTTCACACTTCTTTCCCTCTATGTGCTTTGCACCATAAATCAACTTGTTGGAATAGTAGATCTATACCAGACTGGTACAAAACAATTCTGCACATGCCTGCACAGCTTCCTTCAGCTAAGATTTGCACTACAAATATTAAGACTGGCGTGAAGACGTTGAATGAGAGCTTATGTGTATGAAAACACCAGTTCCTTCTAGCAAGGACAAGATATATGTGGACAGCAGATGTTGGTGGCACCTAATTAGCAGGTTATCAAGATTATGAGACATTCTTGAGACACTTAGACAGGGAAGGCCTTGGACATCTTAAAAGACAGATTAGACTTGACTAAAACTGTGTTGCTTTGGAAATATTCTGCCAGCACAGCAGCACTTTTAGGTAAGAAAACTTTAAGTATTATGCACAGTAATTTCAAAATATAATTCACCATTGGATTATTTACTTAATTTGAAATCAAATGAGGTGAGATGAGGACAGGACATGAGAAGATTCTTGTATACCTGTGTGACAACTCCCTCACTCTAAAGAAAGGAAGTTCCTTTCCCAATCTGCTCCAAGCAGGATTGCACCTGATACTAAAATCTGTCAGTGACTTAGAGAACAGAGCGACAGGAGTAATTAGTGCCAGCAGGATGAAGCTTCCTGAGTGGGAAAAATCAAGTAGAAAGAGACCTGCATGAGAGCTCATTTCTTTCCTCAGAAGTGGAAATTGGTGAGGAGGGAAGACTGGGCTGCACTGCATGTTTGGCATTGAACTGCTCAGCCTACAGAGACCTCAAAATAATAAGGGAAGGACTAGTTCGGCCTGAAATATTTAATAGGATTGATTGAATTGTTTTGTTGAAAATTATTTCACCACAAGACAGATTTAAGTTTCCTTTTTTGCTGAACCTGTGAGACAGAATCTTTGTCATCCCTGTAGAAAAACAGTGTACTTACAAATTTTCCACATCATGAAGCATTACTACGCCAGTGTTTCCTTCTTCTCTCATAATCTTTGCATTTAAAGAGGGAAAATAATTTTTAAGCACTTGACAAGTGTTGTTGGAATGGTTCCATATAAGTGCGTATGTGGAGTGTGGGACTGAAGAATCCCACAGGTTTCCTGTCAGGCATCATTTATTTTATTTGAAGGAGTTAACATCTGATTTCTTTAAATCTAGTTTCCTGACTCCTTTTTCTCTCGAGTAAGGACAACCCCTAAAACAGTGGACAATTACACCACAATTATGTACTCATAAAATTGCATAACTGTATAAGCATATAATTATATGAGCATCTAATTTTAATATCTTCCAGACCTGGTAAAATTGAGGAAGTCAGTTCACAGTGGCTTTGCGGTGCCCATCTGCAGTGTAAGAGTCCAGGACATCGTCTGGGACCGAAGGTCTTGGAGGGAGGAGACAGAAGGAGTGAAAAAGGACGAGTGTCAGCACACCATGGAGCCCACCCTGTTCTGGCAGGGTGTTGGGGGTGAGCTTTCTGTACCCTCATTTGTCCCTGCTTTGAATTAAAAACTTGAACTTTGGGATACAGAATTTTCTGATAACTTAAGGCAAATCTTTCCAAGTTTACCTTTTGCCAGTATTAGAATATTGTAAGAGGAGTGTTTAACCACACAGTGTAGTGAAATCTTTTAACAATGATCTAATACAGACGGATCTTTGAACGCAGTTCAATTTGTCTTTTTGCAAGAAAATTTCACCTTTTTCTTATTTCCTTGCAGTTAGCTGTTAATGAGCTGTATTATGCAACATTTTACATAGGTAAAGGCTTTATATATTAAAATTAGCCAGTTATTACTCATTTTCCCACTACTTAGTAGATATCAGTGCCCTTTCCCTGGCAAAACTAAATTTAAAACCAGAAAATCCCGATCCTGTTCCATCTAAGGCATTGGGAGATTTTCAATTGCTTCTAGCAGGATTTGAATCAAATCTGAAACAATAATTAGAGTATTGGCATACTTTTATGAGCAAACCTAATTTTATTTAAAAAAAAACCTATTTAGCAGATAAAGTAAGTGTCATATATTTATTATATTTGAATATTAGCAATGCTTTTATTACCAAGTCTTACAATCTTAACCGAAAAGCTAATTTAAATTAGCTGTCATCTGAACCACTGGATAGAGGTTTGAAAATGTGCTAAGTAACTATCTTCATTTCTAAATTCTGCTTTTCCTCAGAAAGCTCTATCAGTGTTTAGAGAGCACTAGAAACCCATATGAAGTGTGCTGTATTGAGCTGTGCCATGAAAGTGATGCCTGAGGTGGCCACCTAAAAACAGAGACTAGACAAGAAAAAGGGAATAAAGGTAGGTATTTATTTGAAGGGCCTTCGGGGTACACTCTAGGGAGTTAAAAGGCTACACCCAAGATGGACCCTGGGTCACGGGTTCTTCACCCTTTTATAAGTTTGGTCCATTTGCATATCAGGGTTAATTCTCCAATTATAACCTCAGTCCATTATGTAATTACCCCAAGTTTGCCCCCCCTTCAGAGGCTTTCAGTTTACACATTTTGTGGCCTGGTGTCCTTGGTGTGGAAACCTAGAGAGGTTTGTCTAACCAGCCTGAGAGAACAGTAGCTAACAGGCCACAGGAAACTTCAGAGTTGCACACTAGGCAGTGCAGGATTTGAAAAATATAAACGTTAAAACCTAAGGTATCAAAAGTATTGTGTAGTCAGGGATTTGAGACTTAATTGCACATTATCGTGCAGCAAATTAATTTATTTTCACTCATCTGCAAGCATGTGAACATGTGTCACTATTCCACAAACTTCCTTAGTTTTCATCACACAGAGGTCTGATAAAACCTGATGGTCACTCTTACCTCTGTATCGACCAGAAATGCTACATCATTTTGAAATACTCACAATTAAGGGTCTGCCTGTAAGAGCTCATGAGCATAATGAGTTGGAATGTTTTCCATCAATTTTTTCCAGTAATAACCTTGGTCCATTTGAGACATTGTTTAATAGTCCATAACTTCTACTTTAATAGGAAACAATAATTGATTTCTACTTGTACTTGAATACTGTAGGCTATAAATTTTAGCACATTTAATACCCAGTTAATGACACACCTCTGGAAATGGTAACAGAAGGAAAGTCTGGGCCAGCATTGTTTGCATGTGCAACCTTGAAGATTTACAGGGTGTTTACTCAAATCACATAGGGTACAAAGGAACTAATAATTTTTCTACAGGGGGAAAACCCCCAAGCACAACAAAACAAACCAACCCGAGGAAACAGCACAACCAACAGCAGCACATTGTGCCATTGTGACTTTGCTAACAACATGTACCTCATCAAATGTTTTGTAACACAGCCAACCACAAAGTTGGTTTATATTTATTCCTTTATATTTACACAAAGATGTGTGAATATAAAGGAATTCACTGGGATGTGTAAGAAGCCAATGCTCCAGATGATTGAAATGAGTGCAGAACTGAGCTCCTAAGAGATTGATTCTGTATTTTTCTGCTGATTGACTAATGGCACATAAGCTTAAAAGTTCTATTATTCTATTTCTTAGGGATCCAAGTGATAGATTTGAATACTCCAGAAGAACTCAAGCTACACTCTTTGTTGATTGAAAGAAAATTTACTGCAACATAATCTCGTAATTTGGCTTGCTCTGTGGCAGTCAAAGAGAAGAGATCAAAAATATTGCATGGGCAGTGTCAATTTGCAAAGTCATCCTTCCCCTAGCCACTTGTATGAGTTTTCTGCTCTAAATATCTGACAGAAGATACGGTTTCTAACCCCACTGTTTTCTGAAACTTATTTGCTTTTTATTTCATTAAAATTAGTCTCAGGAGCAAGGGGGAAGGAGGGCAAAAAAGAGAGACTGGGAGGGAGGAAGAAAGGAACGAATGAACAAACATCCCTACTGGTTTGCAATTTAGTAATTATATATAATTGAGCATCCATGGTCATAGAAATTACTGATTGCATGTGAATCTGCAGGTCAGTGCTTGCTTTTAAATAAGATTTGAGGAAGCACCAGGGCAGCAGGGAGAATGGAAATGATCCACTTTCTCTGCTAGTAATTCAAATCAAGAGGCTGAGATCAAGATCTGACAGGCAATCCAGTGCCCTGGTGAGGGGTGGGTGGTGGAACACACAGAAGACACTGTTTATGTTATTTTTTCCCTAGCTTTATATGTGTTTCAGATTTTGAAAGCGACCACTTTTTACTGGGCATTGACTTGTCACAATGTAAATAGAATAAATGGCCTAGTATCTCTGGCACTAAACACCCCAGGTGAATGGAACAGGATGTGGTGGAGAAGGCAGGGATAGCTGACAGATTTATAATAAAAACAGCAGCAAGTGCCTGTAGAGTTGTCAGGAGTTCAACTTTGCACCCTAACAATTCACATATATCTGCAGCGAATATTTTATTAAAGTTTAGGTAAGCCCCTGGCATTAGAGTCATATAAATAAATCTTCATGGAAATAATGTCCATTGTTATGCAAGATTTTTGAAATTGGCATTCTGTTCGGCTTTTGATAAGGTAGTGCTCAAACCCCCAGAAAACTCCTGGGAAATTTAATATTTTAGTGGTTTTGTCATTATATTCATTTTAAGATTGGGGTTTCTACTTTGTTTTTGATATATTATAGCACTGAATTATTAAATAGATGAAAAATTACATGCCACACTAGGGTGGCAGACTTTATTGATTAGGTCTTTTTACTACTTGAAAAAATTTTGATAGAATTTTTTTATCTTTTTTTGTATTAAATAGGGACAAAAAATTATTAACTGCATTTTATATACAAGCCCTACTTTGGGACAGGGATACAGCATGATGATTTTTATGAGATCTCTCCCTAATTCATGTCATACCTCTTTTTCTTTCAGCCAAGTTTAGTTACATCAGTTTTTCTGGATGTCTATAAAATCAGACTTACCATTTGATTTTTTAAATTGTGTTTTTCTGTTGCATTTAAATTGTGCCCTTTAATGATGCTTCACATATTGGTGCTGACAATGGCAGCTTAAAGAACTTGCAGCACATCTCCAGTCACAAGGTGCTCTTGCTGACATCACCTTGCAACATGGTCTAATTGCCAGAATTTTTTAAGAATCACTCATTTATGTAACTGAGGAAATAAATAGCTGTAATCCTGAGTATCTGTTGTTTGTTTCACACCTGCATTTTAATTTTCTTCAGAAGTTTACAAGGGACAAGTACATTATGTTTACTCTGGGAGTTAATGGCTAATTAATAGGTTTTGTGTCACACATGATGACTGCAGCCCTTGAACTGTAGAAAGATTTGTTGCTTGTGAAAAAAAAATACATAACAAACATTTGTGGAGGTTCACCATCAAAACACGTAATTTCCTCTCCTTTTGGTGTATGATTTACCTTTTTTTTTTAACTAAACTGAAAAGCTAAAGCCATCCAAACAATGAGGATGGGAGTTGGTTTGGTTTTTTTTCGTTTCAAGTTTGATGCCATTCAATTAATATCATTGTTTATTTTAAGTCTAAAGTGTAAAAAAAGTCATGGGATCTCAGATGATTAAAGTTAAAAATAAGCAACATGGGCCAGAAATGCTGGAGAAAAAAGGATTATGAAACATAATTAATGGACTGTGTGTTATTTGATGCGAAATCAACTTTATTAGACCTAATCTTCAGACTTGCTTTTTAAGATGTTCTGAGATATGGCACAAATGGTGGCAATTAAAAGGGAAGGGGAGAACAGGAAAGGTAAGAAATTGTAGATATTGATAAAACTTCATTCCACTGTCTTGCTGTTTTTCTCTGAAATAACATATAAATACTGCATAGAATAAAGCTAGACTCTGCTAACACTGTATTTGATAAGAAAGGCATTATTACCCTTTCTCAGTCACCAAGAAAAAATCTGAAACACTTGATTCTCCAGGCTCAAGGACCTCTCCTCTATGGACAACATTGATCTGCTTCTGAATTATTGTATCAAATGTCTTTTGGTCAAGAACAAACAAACACGTTGCTCTAATACAGAGTGGGCAGAATAATTTATTGGCTTCAACAGTACATTTTTTATTTCTTGGCTGGCCTGAAAACTACAGTGGAAAACCTGCAGCATGGTAGTTGTAGACAGATGGGTTTGAAAGAGCCCTTTGTACACTTTTCAGTCTTACTAAGAGACAGGACAAAGTTCAGGTATGTTAGCAGTTTAGCTTAATAAAGCTTAGTTTGTTTATTCACTCCCAAAAAAACCCTAAAAAAACCAAAGGAAATTGAAATCTGTAGAGAAGTTCTTTGCCAGCCCTGGTTACGATGGCTTTTCCCTGCTGTTAAATAGGGAAATCTAGAAACAACAAGTGCTGAAGTATGGGTAGACCTCACAGTATTTACCATCTCTTGTTTTCAGCATCTTCCCCCAAAAGAGAGGAGGGAGGAGGGGGAGAATATAGAATAATTCCTGTGCTTTTGTAGGCCAAATTTCCCTTGATTTTATTTCAGGCCAAGGCCCCGAGCAACCTGCTTAATCGAAGATGTTGAACTGGATGATCTCCAAAAAAGGTTTCCTCCGTTCTCAGACATTCCATGGTTTTGTCTCCAAGATAGGAATGGACAAAGTCACAAACTGGGTGAGGGGAAGAAAGGAAGCAGTTACACCTGGAACCAAGATGTGGGGTTAACAAAAGGCAGCTATACACCACTATGACTATGGCTCTATCCTTTGAAAGTACCACACAATCAAAACAGAAGGGAACTCAAACAGGCTAAAATCAGTTGGTTTTTATGCAGATTTAGCACTTAAATCCTCTGGACATTTTTCAGTTTGTTAGAACACGTTTGTTAATAGCTAATAGTGTTCCAAGCAAAAGTAATGCTTTTATATTACTTGCCTGTAAGTTTTCCTATTTACTTGGCACTCGTTATTCTTTCTGTGAATAAACAGATTTACTACTCTAATTGTGTATTACATGTGGGAGCTGTAAATAATGTCCTCTACATGGAAACAGGAAATAGCTTTTCTGGAAGCTGTCCATGTTTGATTTGGTGTCTAGTTAGAGCTAACATTAATTCTAAAAGTACAGACTGAGTGCAGGTTTGTCCAAGGGATGTACTGAGGATGATTAGGCTGAGATCATAATACCAATGGCTAGAAACACCAAAAGTTTCAGGAAAGGTAACTGCAGCTGCTTTGTACTAATTTTTTTATGAGGGTGGGCAGGCCCTGGCACAGGGTGCCCAGAGAAGCTGTGGCTGCCCCTGGATCTCTGGAAGTGTCCAAGGCCAGGTTGGATGGGGCTTGGAGAAACCTGGGATAGTGAAAGGTGCTCCTGTCTGGGGCAGGGAGATTAGAACCAGATAACCTTTAAAGGTCCTTTCCAACCTGAAGTATTCTGTGATTCTATGATTCTTGTTGCAAATGAGCAGTGATAGAGTAAGGAAAAATAACTTGCACAAGAGTTTGTTTTCATACTTATAGTGACCAAAAATATGGCTTTAATTTTGTTCTGTTTCCAGATTATGGTCATTATTGAAGTAGATGAGAAAAGGGACTGAAAGAGAGAGAAGACATAAATAAGAATAATACCCTATCTGTTGTGCAGGAGATATTGACAAGTAGATTAACAGCCCAAATGACCAATCAGTCAATAAATAGTTCTCATGGAATCACAGAATATGCTGAGTTGGAAGGGAACCACAAGGAACGTGCAGTTCAACTCCTGGCCCCTCACAGGACATCCCAACAATCCCATCCTGTGCCTGAGAGCATTGGCAAAACACTCCTGGAACCCTGGCAGCCTTGGGACCATGACCATTCCCTGGGGAGCCTGTTCAATGCCCTACCACCCTCTGGGGGAAGAACCTTTTCCTGATATCCAGCTTAATCCTGCCCTGACACAGCTCCAGGCATTTCCTTGAGTCCTGCCCTGGTCACAGAGAGCAGAGATCAGAGCTGTCCCTGTGCTGCCCCTTGGGAGGATGTTGAAGAGTTCAGTGAGGTCTCAGTCTCCTCTATCCAGCTGAACAGACCAAGTGCCCTCAACTGCTCCTCATACGGCTCCTCCACACCCTTCATTATCCTTGTGGACTCTTTTGGATGCTCCCTAATGGCTCTATATCTTTCTTGTATTGTGGCACCCAAAACTGCCCCCAGCACTGGAGGTGAGGCCGCCCCAGTGCAGAGCAGAGCGGGGCAATCCCCCCCTGACTTGACCAGCGCTGCTGGGCCTGGTGCCCCCCAGGACAGGGATGTCCCTCCTGGCTGCCAGGGCACTGCTGACTCGGATCCAGCTGGCCACGGACCAGGACTGTTCCCACAGCGGCTCTGCAGCCTCTTGCTCCCCAGTCCATACACACAGCCAAGGTTGCCCTGTCCCAGGGGAAGAATCCGGCCCTTTCCCTTGTTAAATTCCGTACAATCGGTGATCACCCATCTCTCTAATTTGTCAAGGTGTCTGCAGGGCCTCTCTGCCCTCGAGGATATTCTCTCAGAATATAAGTGTAGGAACTTCCACTGTTTATTGAATTCCAGAAAGAACAAGTAAAATGAAAATGAAACGAGCATCTAGGGTAGGTACCTGTAACTTCATTTATGTGCCTGCATACACAGGGTGTCATGACTTCCTTCACATGACACACCCAAATATTGCAGGCACTTTGGAAAACTTCATCTGCTTTTTAAATCATGAAGAATTCTTTGCAATGAATTGGCCACAACTTTCTCAGTCTGAGTTGTACTTAAGTATATTTATGTTTTTAAAATCACACTCAGACATGCTACAAAGGTCTACATTTTCTATCTACGTTGAATTTAAGAAATAGCTTTCAATAGATACCATTCCTACAATTTAATGGTGAAGAGAAATATTCCTAAGCCAGTTCAATATCTTTGTTATTTCCTTTGAGAAAAGTCCTGAGACAAAAGCCTACAGTGATCATGAGACTGATGCAATCCCAAAAATACATCAGTAAATTGCAGCAGAGATGTTAATCTTCTTCTAAACAGAAATAATTTGCTGCATTCCCAAATGTGGCTTAACAACATGTGTTTATATAATAGTAGATATAAATATTGAAAAAATCAAAACCTGTAATAAGATTAGACTAGAAGGATTGTGAAATTGTGAGGCAAATCAGATTAATTTTCTCAAGATGATCACTGTGTCTGCTACATATGAGATCAGTGTCACAGGCAATTTTGTGATAATTTGTATTGTGGACATACACTTTTGAACATTTTTAACTTTTGTTTATTGTTGTGTTTTGGGTAGAAGCCACTAAAAATGGGAACTGGTTCCTGTTGGATTAAACTTTGAACTCTGTTAAGAAAGAAATGGCTCAAGACCAGAAGTTCCTAATGTTTTCCAAAGTTGAGATAGTGCTTTTAATCTGAAGTTAGACTAAAAAATAATTAATTTTTGATTATCAGTCAGTTTACTGGTGGCCCCATTAAAGCTACAAGAATGCTCCTAATTGTCAGTTTAGATGTGCCTGTACAATTTACATAACTGGGGCCTTTGTAGACTTTGACTTCAGAAATAAAACGAAAAACAACAAAGGTTTCAACACCTGCATGAAGGTCCCAATGAAGATGTTGGTTTTAGAGCTAAGGCCCTCATGC
Source organism: Corvus moneduloides (assembly GCF_009650955.1). NCBI lineage: Eukaryota > Metazoa > Chordata > Aves > Passeriformes > Corvidae > Corvus > Corvus moneduloides. The sequence continues at coordinate 2,336,930 of NC_045484.1, read as the reverse complement.
ACTTGAAAGATATATTTTATTATCTATTCTACTTCTAAATTTTTAGATAAATTATTATGTCCTTTGGCTATATTAAAGATTCTGTATTACTGAGTCCCTTTTGGCTCTGGCTCTGTGAGCACACAGACGCAGGGATGGCTTCAGTAATATTAAGCCAACGGCAAGGAGTTGAGAAGGGTCCTTGCTTAGAGTTCCACAGAAAGCAGTTTATTTCTACAACTTGTGAAGGGCTCTAGAGGTAAAGGACCCCAAGCACATGACAGCTGGAGCTTAAGTACAGGGGTGTGGCTAACACCAGGAGCCAACCGGGGAAGCAGAACTGGGGTACATTACCATAACCAAGCACGGCATCCTGGGATGAAACATAGATTTAAAAGAAACACAAAGATTTTAGTTCTAGGCTAGATGTGTTGAAATTAGTTAGAATAAGAAGGAATTCGGGCCCAGCTAGAGTTAATTAAAATAGTTAAGAGAGCTGGACCTGAAACAGTTTTCAATGTTAGTAATTGATTACTAAATAATTGATGATCTGTCATTTGTATGTTTGCTTAGCTGTGCTTAGAGCGAGGAACAGAAACTTCGATAAGTTGGTGTAGGGAACAAGAACAATTACCAATTTCCTCCCTCTGCGAGAACCTATTCAAAAGTCACGCAAGAGGAAATTTGAAGGTCACTAAAGTAATTAAGATTGTTAAAGTTCAGAAAGGCCAAAAAGGTCAAAATGAGGGAGAGGAGCTTACTTCATCTATCTGGGACCACTGACCCAATTCAAGACCACCGACTCTATCCAGAGCACGCACTAGGCATGCTTAACGACATTAAAGCTCATTTCCATATGAAGCGGAGAATGGGAGGGGTCATTGTTATAAATATGTATTTGTATTTTGGCTATTCATCACTTTTGTGGATAAATGAACTCTGTAACCATTCATACCTGGACACTGCACTTTAGGAAGCTGTTCCACGCAGTGCCTGGCGCCAATAAAACATTCACTTTCTAACTAAACTGTTAGAGTGCTTTTGTCTGTCTCAGTTGTATATCGATATTCACATCTTGATAAATCAGGGAGAGGCTCCTTTGCCTCACCAGAACCACCAAGTCTTTGGCACCAGAGACTGTCTTACCAAGGGCTCTCTCTGTCTCTTGGAACACAGTTGGCCACCACAATTATGGAAAATGACAGAGACTTGAATAGTGATTCATTTTTAAATGCTGTTTTTATTGTAGCTTTAAAGAATTCCAAATCACAAGGCATCCAGTAATTCTATTAAAAACTTTATGATGTCTCCTTATTCCACTGCTCAAAATATAAATTTTCCTCTGAGAAAACCATAGCTACTTTTTAATAAGAATATATCAACCTCTGGTGCAAGATGTCAGCGCTGTCAGACCTGTTTGGGTCACTTTCCTCTATACAGATCAGCCTGAGGAGTTTTATAAGGGAATTTTAAAACTTGAACTTGGTTCATGTAATAATATATCTGATACAGAAAGTTTAGATCCAGATTTGACGTTTTTTAAATTCATCTGGTGTTCTGTTTCAGGATTGTAGACAGAAATATTCACGTGAAAAGTGTTGAGGGAATTTCTGCCTTCCTGTGGACAAGGAAAAGCTCTAATTCTATAAATGTGTGCATGCAAGAAGGAAGAAATGGTCAAATGGCTTCTTGTCCAGTACTGTTAATTTTGTCCTCTCCCTCCCAGTGCAAGAGCTGCATCAGCCCTTATATACCCATTAGATATCAAACTTAAGTATTTGTGGCTGAAATCATCTGAAATGGAACCACAGCCCTCTAGGATGTCCCTTGATGCTCCTTCCTCTGACAGAGGGCTTTTTCCTTCTGGAGTGTGATCACAAAATGACTCTGAGATAAAGTATTAGCGTTACCATTCTAATGATTATTTTTTTTAAATATTGTGCAGAAAAGTGATTTTCTAAAAACCACATGGCCCAGCTAAAGGAATATGAATGTTGTAGGTTGAGTAGATGGCTTATTTTCTTCTTTTCATAGGCTGAATTTATAAACTGTTACTTCTTCCACACAGAACTAAAGCCTAAATATTTTTTCTAGACCAGTATATGGCAGTGCTGCTCATCATTGGTATCTTTTATTGATGATGCATAGGTGCGATTTCAACAAATCTTGTATTTTTATGACCTGTAGAATTCTTATTCTACCCTCATCTCCAACTTCACGTCTCATGTTGCCACATGAAAATGCACCTGCAGGAGCTAAAATTGCTAATTCTTTTCTATTGCAACTGACATATTGAAGACTGAACAGTACAGTTTTCAAGTTATAAATTTGGAATTGCTTTCTCTATCCACCTTCCATTTAAGATGCTTTTTTCTTTATCCAAAACAGTGAACAAAAGTAAATCAGGCAGTATATTAAGTGCCTGGAGACTGAGTATCATCTACTATGCAGTACTGAAGAATTATGGTCAGAATTTGGCATAAGGCTTACCTCTAATTCCCGTATACAGTATTTTGTTAACATATATATATATACTACTCTCAGCATAATTCATTTTGAATTAGAAAAGTGAAGGAAACTTATCCAAAACTAAATGGGAAGAGTAGCAAGTCAGAAGGGAATCATCTGGATTGCTGACAAACTGGGACAAGTAATGACTGTGGCATGGTCACTAATGCAGGCTGAAATAAGGTGCTTGTCCTCTCTTTATGAGAGAGGGGCAATTAATGATAAGATCTGGAGCCAGGGCAGTCTGTGCATCTGTTCAGTGGTTCAAATGCAGAAGAAACTGATTATAGAACTATATATTCTCAAAAGGAGAAAAGGCCCTGAGGCAACTCAGTGAATCCTCAAAATAAGCCTGGCAACAGATGATACTGCACCTCAAATTTAAACCAGAGGGCCCACTTCTGGTGGATTATGGTTCTGGTGGGTTTCTGGTCCAGTTCAGCCTGTCACGTCCTCACTGAAATCCTTTAGAAAAGCACCCAAGAGCTAAAACATGGACAGTTTCTCTCTAACAGTCATACCTTCATGTTTTTCAGTGGTGTTCTGCTTACCTGTGTCCAGGGTCTGCTGATGACCTCAGACTACCCAAAGTTAAACCTGAAATAGCAACAACAGGAAGAGAAAAGAGAACACTAAGGATAACTGGGTGATGTGACTTGAGGTACATCCAAGACCACAGCAAAGAGTGGAGATTTGGGTTCGCTATTCCCAAGGCAAATCTGCAGAGATTTGAGTGGAGCCAGACACTGCACCTCAGGGTATAGACTATTTGTGCTGGATGGAGTCAGAACTCACAGATTACCCTGTTGCATTAAAGCCTATATCCACTTTCCACTAGACCAGGTTACTCCAAGCCCCATCCAAGCTGGCTGTGAATGTTCCTGGGGATGGAGCAGCCACAGCTTCTCTGGGAAGAATTGGTTCTCAGACCAAATTTCTGGGTGGCCCTATTACGAAAAAAAAGCCATAAATAAATGTACAACACCATCAATATACCACTATTGTCCTGATCACAAAGCTTAATTTCAGCTGCTTTTGATTGCTATTATTATAAATTATTCAGAGCTTGAAAGCATCAATTAATTGTGAAGAACTAGCAATTAAAAAATGCTTACTTTTAAACTTTGGATTTTTACAAGCTTCTCCATGAGCTTTAGAATTTGGCTTTCCAAAAAGGAAATTGAAAAATATTTGAAACATTAGGGCTTTCCAAGTATTCTCAGTCATATTTAGACATGCTGTAAATTAAAATTCACCCATGGCTTACTGGAATTAGACAATGCTGTAGCTAATTTAGGCGTGTAGTCTCTTATTCCTTATGATTTATAAAGAGGTCAGACTAGTCTGTTTGCACTGCATATCCAATTTCTTGAGATTTTTCTAGTACTTTCTTTTGTTTCTGGTACTGGGTTATCATTATTAATTTGAAGGATTAAAGATATCAAAGCTGTATTCCTCCATTTTTGTGTTTCGCTTATACGTTGCCTTATCTACCTTTTCTATGCTGCAGAAAACATCATCTACAGCTCAAAAACTGACATATTTAAACTACTTTTCTCTTCAACAATATAATAAAATTTGTACATTCAATGAAAGGTTTTGAGAGGTCCCTGACTGTTGCATTTCAGTGAGATATGGGTACAGACATGGGTGCAGACAATATGCAAGAGGCTGGGAGGAGGCAAACCACTCTGTCCAGCCAAAATGCTGAAAAATTATCAGCTGCCAAACATACGGAGATTTTTAAAGTGTGTTTTAAAACTTAGCTCCCGCTTTTCACTGTCCCTGTGCGTGTAAGTTTATGGTGGCACTCCCAGACTCACCTTGACAAACCTTGCCTTTATTCTCAACACGTTTGCCAACGATTTCTTTATCACTTTTACAGTCTGCAACTCACATCTATAGGACTGTCATGAACTGTTTCTCATCCTTCTATCCAGATCCTGGACTATGTCTCCTTCTCCTCTTGGACCTGGCAAGAAAATGGAAGAAAAAAACCATCTCTAGACGGTGCAGAATCCAACATGTTGGTTGTGCAAGGCAGGAACTGCTTCTTTACTATGGATAGAACTGGTTTTCTCTGGACTATTGGAGATGTTGCTGCTTCTATTTACAGCCACATAAAATGGACAAGGGCGCAACTGACTGTAGGCAAAGATTTCTGTTTCAAAGAGGGCTGGAATGTTCAAGATAGGTTTGTGTTAGCCAACACAAAATGGCAGGATGGGCAAAGCAATCAAAACAAGAAAACATCATTACTGATAGATCAGCACTCTTAATGTCTTACCCAATAACTCTACAACCTGTAGGAAGGCTTCTTTCTCCTCTTAATCATTCTTCACTTTACCATCTCATGGCCACTGCAGCCAATAATGCCTTTGACCTTCACAAGAAGGTCCTCATTGTTGGTGAGTATGAGGTCCCACAAAGCGTATCTCCTTGTTGTCTCCTTTACCATTTGGGAGAGGAAATTGTCTTTGATGGTCTCTGGAATCTTCTGGATTGCTTATGCCCTGGTTATGTCCCTCCAGTGGATATCAGGGTAGTTGAAAAACCCCATGAGGACCAGAGCTACCCCAGAATCCAGCTGCTGGACCAGAATCTGTCTATAGAGGTCTCACCCACTTGTTCTTTCCAGTCAGGCAGGCTAGAGCCCTTCCCTGCCTCTTCTAATCTTAACCCTTAAACTCTCAGTTGCGTCCTCATCCATCTCCTGGCACAGCTTCGTGTACCCCAGATGTTTTCTCACATGAAGCAAGGCCCATTTCCCCTCTTTCCATCCTCTCATTCCTACAAAGCCTTTATCTCTTCATTGCAACACTCAGATCATGGCAGCCATTCCACCTTGTCTCCATGATTCCAAGACTAGACCCCTACAATCGCACAGGTTGAGAAAATTGGGAGAGTAGTTTACCTGGTTTTGTTTCTGCACACCCATTTGGCCTCCAATCAGACATATTAAATAATCCCATCCATAATTTATTTCATCCCATTATATTTTAGCACAAATCCTCTCAGGACGGTCACTGAGATGTATAACACAGCTCTGATTTAGTCTCACTCTGCTGTCTCCTTTTTAGTACTTTTTTCTGTTAGATTCATGCCCATAACTGTGACATTTTATGCATCTTCATCCACTTATCAACACTTAAATGTGCCACTGGGGTGGGCCACGTAGACCCTAATTATAACAGAAGGCATATACATATTCCAGTTCCTCAAATGGTGTGATGCTGTGACAGGGAAGGTTTAGGCTGGATATCAGGAAAGGTTCTTCCCCGAGAGGGTGCTGGGCACTGCCCAGGCTCCCCAGGGAATGGGCACGGCCCCGAGGCTGCCGGAGCTCAAAGAGTGTTTGGACAGCACTCTCAGGGATGCCCAGGATGGGATTGTTGGGCTGTTTGTGCAGGTACAGGAGCTGGACTGGATGATCCTGGTGGGTCACTCCAGCTCAGGATATTCTGTGATTCTATGGTTCCTTTTTCTATGTTACCGAATTGTTACACTGGTCTTGCAAAAGCATATTTGATGAAGATTCAGTGTCCTGTGCTTGAATTGAGGGAAAATCTATTGAAATACCCCTAAATTTGTGTGCTTGCTATTGATCTCATATATCACAGCTTCACAACAAACAGCTGAAAAAAACCCACATTAATCTCTTCTGGGGTAAAGAAACCCATCAGCTTCCCAACGCAACTAAGCAGTGACAGATTTGGGTTGTTTGGCTCATCCTCTCTGTTTACCATACAGTTTAAGATATTGAACTATGTAATTAATGATTTGCTAAAATATAATCTCCTTGGATTACCTTTCATTGTCAGTGCAGCAGAAAACATGATCATTCCTCTTAAGGGCTTACTAAGAGAATTATCTATACTTTAAAGAGAGTTAAATTCATAGCTTCCTGAAAAGAATTTTATTTTCCCAATTACCTTTTATCTTTCTGCAGTTTTCCATTAGAAGGTAAAATAACATCATCTATCTCTGTTAGGCACCACAGTCCAGAAAAATATTGCTGAAACTTGGATGTCATTAGGACTAAATATTCTTTCTCTTCTCTTCTTGTTTCGGGAAAACTGATACTTGCTTTTGAAAAGATAGATATAAGCTGGGTGTCACTTTGATTAATTAGGCCCTGACCTCTTCTCTTTCCTGTCTTATAAAGAAATCTGAATTAATATTATAACAAGGATTACCAAAATTAATCCAATGCACATTTTCAGAGAGAGAAAGCTGAGATGATGTTTAATAAGTTAACAATGCAGAAATCAAATAATAAAGCAAGTTTTTCCCTCCTAGTTTTAGTGTAAACTCTAGCCAGACAGGGATTTGGGTTTTTTAAAGACAGGATAAAAGTGATTTGTCCTGTTTTTCTTCTGGCACAAGCCTATGTGCACTAGGTGGTAAAGCTGAAAGCACCAACCCAGAGGCATCTTTACAAATCATTTGGCTCAACAAAGGGGTTTAAAAGGATTCTTTCAGGGTGTAGAATTCCATAGCAACAAGTCCCCATCACCTTCAGTAGATTCTGGCTGCATGGCAAACTGAGTTTTATGCCTGTCTATATGCTGTATGACTATGTAGATTACACAATGTGTGTGTGTATATATATATATATATATTTATTTATTTATTTATTTTTATTTATATTTATATTTGTGTGTGTGTGCAAAGAATTTGCAGAAAAACTTTAAAAAAAGTCAGCTCTCTTCCTCACTGTGATGCAGAGACAGCTTTGAAGCTCCAAAGTGCCAGAAGATACTGTTATAATAACTGAGAGAATTTTGCATCCCTTTGACATAATGCCACAGTAGTTCAGTTGGTCAGAGCAGGGTGATGACACCACCAAGGCTGTGGAGTCAATCCCCACATGGGCCATTCACTTAAGAGTTGGACTCGAAGACCCTTTGTGGGTCCCTCGCAGCTCAGAACATTCTGTGATTCTGCGATTCTTTAGAGGTCTCAAATTCTCATCTCTGTCCAAAAGAGAAGTCCCTTTCCCTCAGCTAATGCCAGTAAATTGTGTCCTGTCTATCCACAGAGTGCAGTTATTTAGCAGAACAGCTAGTGATCCCTCAAGACCCAGTGTAGCAGTCTTCCTCAAATTATGTGTGCCAGGATTTTATCATGGCTGGTTTCCAAAAGCTTTAGCATCAGACTTTTGTTACTTCCCTTGGGAAATGGTTCAGCAGTTAAAATCTCTCTATTAGGAAACTTTCTTTGATAACTTCAGTCTGAACTAAGGGAGAGAAAGAGAAGTGTCTAAGCCATGAAGTCTGCAGTTCAGGATATGAAGGCTAGAGTTCAGCCTTTTTTAAAAGTTTCCCTAAAGTCTATGTACGTGGCACAGGTTTTGTGCTCTTCTGAATGTAGGTGGCCTTGAAAGTGTGAGCCTGAACAGAGATTTCTTTTTTGGCTGGGGCAAGGAAACATATATTCTTTTAAAAACAGACCTTTGTGTGACAAACACAATATATTTTGTCTGATGTATAAAAATACATCCACACATTTTTGCTTATGTTCTCAATGAAGGTTTATACGTCTTATATAATATACAATATTAGGGATGCAATGCACTGAGATAGCTTAGAGCTGCCCTACACAAGCTATATATCAACTGGTACTAATTAATTAATTCTGCTGTCTCGGGTCATGTAGTTCAAGCTCTGTCTAGCATATTTCTCAGTATTTCCAAATGCATTATGCTTTCACATAACTATTGACATTCTTAGCAGGCAAGTCAGAACAGTTCTCCAGTCACACTCAATTTTGCATTTTTCAAGGCTGCAATGGTTTTAGAAATATTTATTAGAAAAGAAAATATACAGTTAATGTGAAATTCACAGCAAGCAGTTAGTTGCTTTCAAAATCCAAGCTGTCTCTGTTAATCTTGCAGAAAGTAAACAGCTTGAGATACAGGTATTTATCATATTATACTACTATATTTGGTATAGATATATACATTAAATTTTAAATGCATGTATATAAAAAGGTTCTTTGAGCTTCCTTTTCAAATTGCCTCCAGTTCATTTTTTCCCACTGCAAAAGTACACAACTTATACATTGTGTACTTTTAAAGCATCCAGAAGCCAGATTCAGAATTTCTAAGTAAAATAAAACTGAACTTCTTCTAAGACTCATCACCAAGCAACATTAACTCATTATTTATGTATTAACTTACTTCTTTAAAAGTATTTCTGTGATAGCAAAAAACATTAATGCTTCTGTATCTGTGGTACAAACTACTGTAACCTTTATGCCAAATCCTAACAATACATGGAGTTTGTCCTGGATAGAAAAGGCACCAAGTCAAATAGCAGCAGCATATGACTAAATATTTTGCTAGCACAGAGATGTTGTATAATTAAATATCTCTGGTCCAGCATGCAAGTTTTGTTGCATCTTGCATGAAATTCATAAATGCTAAATCAGTGCTCATTCATTTTCCAATGTATGAATGAGCAAGCAGGCACAGGAAGCTTAGTCAACTTTAATCAATTTTTAAAAACCATTTAACCTCTCCAGTAAAGCATATTGCATAGAGGAGTAATGGCAGGCAAAATGCAAACAGGGAATGTGTTAGGAGGCAGCAATTAGAGGTTGTCTTGGTCACAGAATTTTTGAAATTGCCATGTAATATGTTTTAAAATAGTTGGGGTGGGTTCCATTAAAGCCATGCCTTGACTTTCTGTAGCTCAGAGGGGTGTTTCTTGTTGTTCTGTCCTCAAAATATGTTATAAAAATGTAAATCATTGGGAGGGGCAGGAAAAACAGGCACTGAAAGAGATTCTGTTTCCCTCTCTAGTAATTTTCAACAAAAATACGAAATTCCCTTCATATTTCCACAGATAAATTTCTGCAAATTGTATGTGTGATAATTTTGCCCTTAAATTCTTCCACTGCTGCTTCATTACCATTTCTGTGCATCCTGCAAGCAGCAGCTTTGGGTTTTTTCAGAGGCATGTTGCTTGAAAATAGGACAGGCAAACAGCAGAACAGATTGCACAGAGTCTGTGCAGCCTCCATCCTTGGAGGTTTTTGAGACCTGAGCCTTGAGCAACCTCATCTGAACTGCACCAGAGACCTTCTGTGGCCCCTTCCAACCTCAGTGATTGTATGATTATCTGGAAACGGGGGAGAGAGGTGATGGAGAGAAGGGTGCTCTAATGAAACAGGATAATCAAACAGGGCTGTTAGGAGCAGAGGCGTTCTGGGTGGTTTGTGTAAGGATGTCTCTCAGTTGGCACATTTTTCCCTGATATGTAAGAGTGACATACCAGAATGACTGAAATTAAATCGTAGAAGACATAGGAAGGTAAAAATCAGGTGGCAGAGAGTAATTCCCCTATGGAATGAATACAAAAAGGGCATTAGAAATGTTTCTGGCTTGAGACCTGATATTTTGGAAACATTTATAGGGAATCAATCTAAAGATCTGGGATGTGATGCCCAAAGAGAGCTCTGGAGATACTTGTCAAAGCTTGGAAGTGAGTAGAGGATGAGTAGTTGGTGCTGCAGTTGAGCACCACGGACTTTGAGACAAGGAAAGTGCCTCAATAGTTCAGGCCATTGTCACGATCCGGCAATACAAGCAGGGGTCGTGATGGTTCGTTTATAGATCTCAGAGTATAAAAGGACACAAGGGATTTCAGTTTTAATCAGAACAGTGCACCTTTATTAAGTGCCCACAACACAGTAATGTGATAGAGGAGAGAGAGAGATAAAGAAAACAAAGTAGAAGAGTAGAGAGGAAGAAGCAGGGGGGGAATAGCTACCAACAGATGAGACGAAGTCCTCGTGGTCTTCTGCCAATAGATTCACCTTCTTTCCGTGGGGAGATCCCAAGCTCAGTTATTTCAGAAAGTCCCTTTATAGTCCTTTTCAGAAGTGAGGGCCAACTGGCCAAGAGGTGGGGAAATCTACAGCCATTGTTATGGGGCCCGTTGCTTTGGGAAACAGATACAGGACGGACGTACAGGACAGGTCGTACAGGACAGGTCATTCCTTTCCACTTCAGTGCAGTCCTTCCTGCTTTGGCAACAAGAATTGATGCAGTCCATTGGGACCTGCACTAATTTCCTCAGGAATGTGTACCAGTTCCCAGCGGGCACACCTACAGCCAACACTTGGCAGACATCCCACCTCAGCCAGGCCAGGACTCCTGTGTTCAGTCTCTGTCCTCGGCGATGATCGTGAGGCAGATGAGGGATCTTCGGACCGTCTCTTACAGCCATTGCTCCCACCCCAGAGATCAAGGTCAACAGGCCAACAACAGGTTAATAAACCTCATCAGGAAAGATAAAAATTTAGAAGTGTACAGAAACTGCTTTTTTTCCCCTAGTACATTTCCCTAGCTCCTTTCGTGTCTCTTTTGGATGAAAGAATAAAAATACTCTAGTTTGTAGAAAATGTCTGTTAATCACTTTAAGCAGCTCACCGGCTACCAGCTCTGAAAAAATAATTCATGTAGTGTTAAGCTCACAGAGCCTGTTGCATTGTGATGGCTGGAGATAGAGGTTGCTTGTACTCAGGAAAATCTAAGGCTGATTGTAAGTCTGTGTCTGCTCTTGAGGAAGGTGAGGTGAGCTACCCAAGTAGCTCATTGAGACAGTGGAGAGTTTTATTTTGTAGTAGTGTAAGTTATTAGCATTCCAGCTAGACTGATTTTGCTGAGACACTCTTTTGGAGCTGGAGTTGTAGCTTTTCTAGTATTATGTCTTATTGAACAACAAAATGTACTCACAAGTCCTCAGGCAAGGCGAAATAAACCTTAAAGGTAGCCGAGGAGAGAGATTTAACATCAAATGATTGACATGACCTCCGAATGCCCAAGCTGTAGTGTGCTGACTCCTCTGGGGTGATGCTTTCCTTAGAACTGAAAAACACCCTTGTACAGATCCACCAGGATGAAAATCAACCTACCATTTGTGGAAGCACTTCTGTATTCCAGATGAACAATTGCAAGATGTTTTTAAAGGGGAAGAGGGCAAACCCAAAAAGGAATCAGGTTTAATGCGAGAAATATTGCTTTTTCTGTTCTGCATTTGTGAAATTGTCTTTAATTTGAAACAGTTTTGTAGTTGTCCTGCAGAGAAGATCCTGCCATTAAGAAATCTTTCTGGGACTTTATTTTCCTTGTCAAAGTATGCTGAACTTCAAAGAATGAAAAACACTTTCTATTACTCATCTTCTTGGGAATGGGTTGCCTGTGATTGCCAGGATCGTGTCAAGGGCTCCTTAGAAGAAGTGGAAAAGAGAATTCTAAGTTTTAGCATGGTGGATTTGGACCATACACTGAGAAAGGAACAGAAGAAGAGTCCAGCAGATGCACTTCTGTTGCTGAGGAAGATGGCACTTCTTGAAATAGTCTACAGAACTACAAATACATATGAAGGAAATAGAAAAGCAAAAATCATTCTGGCATCACATGTATGCCGATGATGTCAAATCTCTGGCACTGGGCCAAAGCATCAAGCTGCTCTTGTTTGTTCCTTGTGCTGAGTGTGCTGATACAGAAACATTTCGGGTGAGGTTCCTTGTGGCCAAAGCCTCATAGAGCAGATTGAGGGATCCCATTAGTGTTCATTTCCTCAAGTTTTGGCACTCCATCCCATTGCTCATCCCAGCATGGCTTGGTCCCCTTCCCCCTTCCAAGCTACTTCAAAGCTCTCTGAATGAGCCCTGCTGGCTCCTGTGCTAGAGCTCCTTTTTCCCCTCTGAGAAAGGTGCATCCCATCAGGTGTCAGTAGACCAGATGTTGAGGAGATCCTCCCACGGTCAACAAACCCAAAATTTGCATGGTTTTCAATCCTAAAATTATTAGGACAGTGTTGCATTTTCAGACATCTATTCAGAGCTGCTGGAACACTGAAACCCTGGTCTGGTCTAAACAAATAAATATAAAATAATGATTTTTTAAAAATGTGATGTAAAAATCATTCATAGAATTCATTTTTCAGTTTATTCTGTGTTGGAATTTGAGTCTTAAATTCTATTGCACAATCTACTTTTTAAACTAATTCATACGAAAATCAGAAAAACTTTAATATTAGTAAAGCCCAACTATTTTTGCATAATATGAAAAACAGTTTTTAAGTCCCTTCTAGTAGTTTTCTTCTCATTTTCAGAGGGAAAAAGACAAAGTTTTAATTAAATAAGAAATTTGGCAGGCAATTCTTTAGTCATTAATCTGGTCTGGTGCCTTCTGCTATTTGTAAAAAAAATGGATTTGTACAATTTTGAAATTCATTCCTAATAAATGACCAATACTTATGTAGGTTTAATAGACTCAAGCCTCTAGTGCATGGAAAGCAGTCAAAGGCTTTTGAATTAATTGTATTCTTCACTGCATTACAATAATTTCCAGTATGGTAACAGATGAGCATCCTAACCCTGGGATTTTTATGGTTATTCATCCAGACTTTTTCCATAGCCCACTATAAATCAGGATAGTTCTGCCACAGAATGCTGCAGTGTGGGGAACTAAATACCTTACAATCTCAGATGTTCAATGTCCTTAAGACAGTGCTTTTATGAAAACCAGATGAAGCCAATGAAGTTTAAGAGTTAACCAGCAGGATTCTAAAGGAGGAGAACTACCTTCCAAGAAGTTTTTAAGATTCTTTATGAATACAAAGTCACAGCCATACTGCAGCCTACCTGCTGGGTTTTGCAAGCATTATTTCAGAGCATGGATCTCAGCATGAACTAATTTGCTATTTTTTTCTATTTTAATACATACCACTGCTTATGGCAGTTCAACAGACTGATGGAGGAGAACATGAATATTAGTCTTCTGAACTCCATGCTCGACACATAAACTGCTTCTGTTACCTAAAATAACTCTAATAAATCCTGTTCAGCATTTCCCTACTACACAGCACTTGATGCTGCAGTTTAATGCTAAGTAGTCTGAGCTTTACAGAACAGATTTGCTGTTCTCTCATGGTGGTAGAGTCTCTCCTCAAAATCAGCTCAAAATATTAGTATAGCCACAATTATTCTCATAAAAACACGACAAACAAGGAATGAAGTACCTGCACTTCTGGTGGATATAAATCTAATCTCCAATTGCTCTTCCCTATATCAAGGCTTACAACAAGTGCTATTCTTCTACTCTGTGCAGGATTATAGAAGTAATAGAATAGATAGACATTGTATTAAAAAAAATCTGCTGCAAAAAAATTGCAATTGCAACACAGAGCATGTTACTGCTTTGGTAACAGAAGTTATAAGTTACCTAACAATGCACTGAGACCTCAACTGCTACATCTCTCACCATTACTAGAATCAGGATTTCTCCTCTCCTGTTTACTGGGACAAGAATGAGCAAGAATCAGGGGGAAGGTCAGCAAGACAGGTACAGTGGAGGGAATCTGTTATAGATCACCCAACCGGGGTGAAGAGGTGGACAAAATACTGCGTAAGGGTCACCAAGGACAAGTGCTGGGTCCTGCCCTTGGGTCACTCCAACCCCAGCTTCAGGCTTGCGCAGAGGGGCTGGAAAGTTGGAAGAGGGCCTGGGAGTGCTGAGGACAGAGGCTGGACAGGAGTCCAGGTGTGCCCAGGTGGGCAAGAGGCCAGTGGCCCCTGGGCTGTGCCAGCCACGGTGTGGGCACAGGCCCAGGGCAGTGACTGTCCCCTGTGCTGGCACAGCTGAGGGACCTCGAGTGCTGTGTCCAGTTCTGGGCCCTCATGGCCAGAGAGACCTGGAGGGGCTGGAGCGTGTCCAGGGAAGGGAACGGAGCTGGGGAAGGGGCTGGAGCCCCAGGAGCGGCTGAGGGAGCTGGGAAAGGGGCTCAGCCTGGAGCAAAGGAGGCTCAGGGGGGACCTTGTGGCTCTGCACAAGTCCCTGACAGGAGGGGGCAGCCGGGGGGGTCGGGCTCTGCTCGCAGGGAACAGGGACAGGAGGAGAGGGAACGGCCTCAGGCTGGGCCAGGGGAGGCTCAGGTTGGATATTAGGACACATTTCATCATGGAAAGGGTAGTCCAGCCCTGGAACAGGCTGCCCAAGGCAGTGGTAGGGTCCCCATCCCTGGGGCAATTTAAAAGCCATGTAAGATATGGCACTTGGGGACATGGGTGAGTGGTGGCCTTGGCAGAGCTGGGGTAGTGGTTGGACTTGATGGTATTAGAGGTCTTTCTCAACCTAAAAAATTCTAGTATTTATTGACTACATCCTCTCTAAGTGAGTATTTCTAGACATCTTAGGAAGATGGATCCCTGCCTGTGCATTCAGTACAGCAGAGCCATGATCTTTTTCCAGTAGTTAAGGCAGCAGATATTTCCAACACAGGAAATGCACAGGGATCACGCAGGGGGGCATGTTAGACTGTTTATCTATGGCTCCTTTCAGAATGGCAAGGTCTTTCCAGAAAATTGAAGGGACTAAAGATTTTCTTTGTGTTAAAGAAAAATGAATAAAAACTGGATGATGGATGAAGGGATGTTGTGTATAAACCACACTGGAGTTTTCATTCAGAAACTGAGCTCTAATCCATGAGGTAAATACAGATAATAGCACTGCTGACTACCGTAGGTGTTTACATTTTTATCCTTATTAAACCCTTGCCGGGAAAAAATATATGTTCATCACCTATGGAGATATTTTAAACATGTGTAACCTTTTTTTTCTCAGTGTTGGAAATCTGTTTCTGCTGTTTTACTTTTTTTTTTCTCCAAAGGACAAAATTACGTGGTAGAAGAAACACTGAATGAGTAATTCACTTCAGTTAAAGTCTGAAGGTTTGGCGTGATGAAGCATCTCAAAAAAGCGAAAACCCAAAGGACAAACTCCTTCAAACCCTCTAGTTAATGTTTGCCCCCAGGTCTAATTGATCATTAACCTTTCAGATTACTTTACATTATGATTTTCAACTGCCTGGGAAAGGAAATTCTTCAGGGAACTACACATCCATTATGCTGTAAACGTCTTTAAGAAAGAGCCTCTGGTACATTTATTCTAGCCTGGGGTTCTCTGATCCATGGGAGATTCCCTCGGCCACAGAGTTGTGCATTTGTTAAGGGCAGGTGGAAAGGAATGACAACAGGAAGAAAATCTGGTCACTTACACAATCTTTTTTTCTTATGTGTAATAACAAATGATAGATTTTGGTAGACTGTATATTTAGCTTTTGTTTTGTGATTTATGTTGTGTTCTGTCAAGTAGGATGACTGGATCTGGTGAAAGAGCAACTGAGCATGAAAAACTGCAGCAAATGTGGTGGGGTGGTGGAGTCACCATCCCTGGAAGTGTTTAAGAAATGACTGATCATGGTACTTAGTGCTACGCTTTAGTTGACAAGGTGGCATTCGGTCACAGGTTGGACTCGATGATCTTGGAGGTCTTCTCCAACCTTAATGATTCCAGGATTCTATGAGAAGAGATGGGATCATGTTGCCATCAAGTGTCATCCAGGCCTTGGGGGCAATGGAAAGGAGTTCCCAAGGCTCAGCAAGGAATGGGAATCATTCATTAGCACCCAGAAGATTGCGGAGTGATGGAAATTAAATCTGGAAGCAAGAACTCACCTGCAATTCAACCTGGAGGCCAGAAGAGCAAGGAAAGAGTTAATTGTTGAGAAGCAGATTTTTGAGTAATAGTAGTGTTCTGATTTTCTTAGAATATTTACAAAGAAACTCAATAAAATTTCCCATGTCTGTAAACCTTACAGAAGTAGCTTCCCCTTGTTTCCACATGACTGGGCATGCAGGAATGATCACAACTGGAGGCTTCAGAAGGGTTGCACAGGGAGACTTGATAGTGCTTTTTCTCTTGAGTAAGAAAAGGAGCCAGAGCTACAAGATGTCTGGCAGTGAGGATAAAGGACTGGCAGCTCCTCCTCCTTTGTTTTCCATTAGGTGCTTCTGAAAAGAAAACTTTTTCATGTGAACAGTATTAACAAATACTTTCTCATGCCAACTGTCTCATCATTTCAGTCAGTATTAAGACTTTCATATTGTTGCAGGCAAAAGCTGCTTGGTTCAGGCAGTTTGCTCTAAATCAGAATTAAAGTGGTTTATTGATTCAGGAGTGACACATCATTAACCAACAGCAAGGAACTCTGCAAACGTGGTCACTCTTAGCAATACAACAGATAAACAAAAAGTCTAGACACACAATGCCAATGAACACCTACAGAGCTCCCAATACCCTTCTGTAAGTAGTACCTAAAAGATTCAGTTTCCCCTCCCCCTTACACATATTCCTCTTCCTCGTAAATGAGATTGTTTTGGAAAAAGACCCTCTCCAAACACCTCTGTATTTCCAGTTCAGACACTGCTGACACTGACATTCTTGTCTGACCTGTTGTTATGCAGCCCTTTTGCCAAGGCAGTGCCACGGGACTGACCACCTCACAGGTGTTAATAACCCCATATGAGTTCATTAACCTGAAATGGGTTCATTCATCTCTATCCCTTTATTTTCCCCGCAGGCTCTTTTCCTTTAATAACATTACTAGAACCAGGATTTCTCCTCTCTTGTTTACTGGGACAAGAATGAGCTATTTTTGCAGGTTTTTTGTTGATATTCTCCTAATTCTGTGTGTCTTTTCCTGTCAGTCTGTGCCTTCTGATATTTCTAATCTATTTTCCCAGATAATTCTCAGAGCAACAGCAGCAGTGCAAGGAGCTGGCCTTCAATGAGATACTGTTCAAAACAAAGGAAAAAAATTTTATTATTTATTGTTGTATAGGCTTCTTTGTCCGTCCCACATATTATGTGTGGGATGGAAGATTGAGAGGAAGAGAAAGAGAGTCTCTAAGGTGCTGAGTTTTCACACAGGGCAATGGAGAAATAGAGTGCTCCTGTAGATGTATTGGCAGATCAGCAGAGGCAGTGCAGTGAAGTATTGAGTGTTAAAGACAAATTCTATTGATATAAAATTAGTACTAGACTCACACAGGCAGCCTATTAGGTTATTGGACACATCTCTAATATAAAAATAAAGCTCGTGTTGCTGTGCAAAGTCCCAAGTGTTCAGCGATTAACAGCATGTTGTGCTCACAATTTGGTCAGTCTTGTCTCTGCAGCTCAGAGCTGAGATGCATTTCAAAGCAATAAATCTCTTCTGGAATACTTGTGGATGTTTTTTTCGCTCCTGATGCTAAGAAAGAGATTTACCAGGCCTCAAAACTCATTTTCTCCTCAAGAAGAAAAGAAAAAAGCCTTTTTAAATGTCCTTCTAATTGATCCTTCTGAGGGTTAAAGGCAAATTAATGAAGCAATTCATTTGTGCAAGGTTATGAAGTGAAGCCATTGTTGTCCATCAAAATGGTGGTTGAGGAAGAGAATGGAATTAAATTGCTGACATTGGGAGGCACACCTAAATATTGTCAGGTCCCATCCTCCTACTCAAGCAGGATCAGCTAGGGTTGGGTGTCCAGAATTTTTTCCTTTTGGGGTTTTAATATCTCCCAGAATACAGACTCTAAAACCTGCTGGGCAACATGTTTCAGTGTTTGATTGCTTTTACAGTAAAAATGTGCTTTCTTATGCTGAGGCAAAATTTCATGGGTTTAAATACAAACAGGTTTTATATACTTAAAAAATTTTCCTCTAAGTCTTCTGTTCTCCAGACTAAACAGTCCCAGGCCACTTAAGCTCTCCTTGTGGGAGAGATGGTCAAGCCCTTTAGCCATATTTTTGGCCCTAAACAAGGTAACTAATTTTCAAGAGCCTACTATAAAATTTGCCTACTGATGGCCAAATTTTATATATAAATTAGATAGATTTTTTTTCTCTCTTTTTTCCTTCATTGGAGGCTCTAGGAGCTTTTTGTTTTCCTTTAAGTGATGCTATAGAAGGAGCAAATATTATTCCATTTTTGTTACCATTAGAACTGGACCACAGGGGAGATTGACTCCATGGTTGGCTGTGCATCATCATGCAAGTCTGTTTTCCTAATGGTTCACATCACAGGGAGTCTCCATACTGGCCATGAATTCTCACTGATCCAAGCCAGGTATCTTGAATTAAATGCCAAATTTTCCATGGGCTTTGGTCTTACCCCTGTGTGAGGCTGGGTCGTGGAAGGGATATGAGAGGTATATTAGTGTATGAATTTACATGTAACCAGAAATGCAGGAATTCATCACAGGGAAAGCTGGGAACAAATCTTCAGTACGTCTAAGAGGAAAAATTAAACTCTTTTTAAACAAAATACTCTTAATTTAACCTCTGAGTAAGAGCCATTTTCTTATTTCATACCATTCACTTCCAGATGCATTTTCATGTTCTACACTACATTTTCTCTAAATATTTGAAACCTATAATGTGCATCTTCCTTCACCTGTACCTCCTTTTGGCTGAGAATTATTACTCATGATTGGTTTTAAGTATTATTCCCAATATTTACAACCTCTACTACTATTGTTCTTACTCCAAAGACAACGATTGGTAGCATATGAGTCCTTCTCCCTTCTTATCTCTTCATAAGGTACAGCTTCTCAAAGAAGAGTTTAAGTAAAAGTATAAATACTGCTCTTCTACAGAAATATGTATTTATTGTGTTTATTGAGCAGTTTTCCTCAAATCTTGATGATCTTCTAAATATCTTGGTTGCATTCTTTACTTCCTTTGGGAGTTGATAGAAGGTGAAAGAAATATAATTTAGTCTTTTATTAGGAAGTGATATAACGATGACTTCATAGATCTTTTGTATAAAGTGAGGTTCAGAGGACAGATCTTTGTATTTCTTTAGATCCTGGAAATCTGCAAAAATTGGCCTGCTCTGCAATGTAAGAAGTCTTCACTCAAATATATTGTTTTATCCCTGAAATTTTAGCCATCAGAAGTCCTAAGCATAAAAGGAGCTCTCATAATTTCTTTTTCTCCATTCCTCTTAAACACACAGCTAAGCTGGAAGTAGAAAGACATCTTTGTTTTCCTTCCAGAGATCTTTATTCTAGCAAGATCCTCTAAAAATAAGCATTAAAAACCCCCACGGTTTTCCCCCAAGCACTATCAGGCAATGCTCTCCATAACACTGAAGAACTGAGTAACTTAATAATTTGAAG
The DNA here is from genome assembly GCF_009650955.1 of Corvus moneduloides. Lineage (NCBI taxonomy): Eukaryota > Metazoa > Chordata > Aves > Passeriformes > Corvidae > Corvus > Corvus moneduloides. The sequence continues at coordinate 2,317,424 of NC_045484.1, read as the reverse complement.
ATAATGCTGCTAAACTCTCGTTGGTCTCATTGGTTTGCTGGAGAGGCTTTTAGATTGATCCAGCTGCTCTTGGATATGTGAATTTGTGGAAGAAGATCATACCAGGTGCACGAAGATGTCTTTGCTGGTTGTACAGCCATTCAGAGATGGTAAATCTCTTTCTTAACATTTAACGGTCTTAAAAAACTTTAAAGGAAACATTTCCACATTTTCCACAAAAAGAACACCATTTAGCTACAAATACATATAAATACTTGGAAAAATCTTGATAAATAAAATTTTAGAAATTAGAAAATACATTTTTTTAAAAAATAGTATTTTTTAGAAAATATAAATTTTTTTTTCTGACTGGGAAGAAGTTGATTTAACTTAACTTTACTTCTGGTTTTATTGAAATGGACTCACTTTCACACAATTCTAAAAGGGAAAAGACTTGAAAGAATTTTTTCTAGTTCTAAGCATTTTAAATTGTCTACAATAAATTAAGCTACTGTGTGTAAAGGTCCTTGTATTATCCTAGCAACACTGTTATGTGGAGCTACTCCTGTAATGTCCTAATATGGGAGGTGAAATATTTTCTTTTCATTTCATTTGTAAAGTGCTTCCACAATATCAGTGAACTCAATAGATTCTCCATCCTGATTTAAAAGTCTTATTTGTTTTCTTTTCAGAGTGTCTTTGCAGATTGGAACTTGTAATGAATAGGTTTGAAATTTTGACACTGATGGGTAAAATGTGTCAAACGGTTCATGTGCTTGGACTGCTGACATGATGTGCCATAACGGAAAAAATACTAAAATGGCAAATCATATTTTGAATGAAGATTTACATTATCAAATGAGGTTCTTTTAACTGTCATCTTTGCAAAATTAAAAAAGCCAGTACAAAAGTAAAACAAATGTAAAAATATTGATTTCCCACAAAACAGAAAGTGATTTTCAACCTGTTGTACCTTATGTCTCAATCAACAGGATGGGACTAAATGGTTATGTGTCTGTCACTGATTTCTGGGATAATTATTGTTATTATGTATGAATTTGTGTTTTCTCTTTTTTTTTTTTTTTTTTAAGAAAAGACATGCAAGAGATACAAATCTATTTTTCACACCAGTTACCTCACTGCCATAACCCACAGGTTTGTGTGAAAAATACAATCTTCCTAAACTCACAGCTGGAAAGGATGTGACCATCATCAGTGCAGGGGGACCTGTGGAGGATGGGGAAGGGTCCAGGCAGAGCAGGACGTAAAGGCCTAATTCCAGAGTATGCAAAGACTGTGAAACTGTGTGGGCAAGGTCTCTGTGGCTGGTGAATTTGCTGTCCTGGACAAAGAGGGGAAAGCATAAGGAGGGGTGTATTTTATGGGAAGCTCTAAAGGGATTTTTTATCATGTGCTTTTTGATCACATGCTGCTTCTCCGTGCCCAGCACAGGCTGAGGGAGCCAGGGCTGCTCAGCCTCGAGAGGAGCCCCAGCTGAGAGGGGCCCTCAGCCCTGGCTGTCCCTGGCTGCAGGGAGGGCTCAGGGCAGGGCCCGGGCTCTGCTCCGGGGCCCAGCAATGGCACCAGAGCCACGGGCAGGGCCTGAGCCCGGCAATTGCCCTGCCCAGGAGGCAGAACTGCTGCCCTGGGCAGGGCCAGCCCTGAGCAGATTGGCCAGATCCATCTGAACACAATCCTGGGCCATGTGCTCTGGGGATGGTGCTGCTGGAACAGGGAGGTGGGTTCAGATGAGCCCCTGTGGTCCTTTCCAGCCTGACCCACTCTCTATTTCTGTGTGATTCTGCTGTGTGATCTTACAAAAGGGAGCCTTAATCGGGCTGTGGCCTCTCCAAGATGACTTTTTGGGGAGAGGTAATGATGGGTATGGAGCAAAAACCGCATCCAAAGAGACTTTTTCTTCCTATCCCTTCTCTCTACCCCCATTACAGACAAATAGTAAGAAAGCAGAACGATTTGTTCTTATGTACTGGAGGAGCTGGGCTTGCTGTGCCCGGATGAGGACTGTGTGTTGGGATGGCAGAGCCCTCCTGGAGACACGTCTGCTGAGACGTCTGTCCTGGTCACTGTGCCAGCTGCTAAGGCAGCTCAACTATATCCTCTCCACTGGCTCTGCACCATGGCCTTGCATGGGGACAGGTTTGCTACTCACAGGCAGAGAGAAGCCAGTCAGTTTCCTCCTGCATTTTGTGTGTGAAGCACCAGATGTCACGGTCAAATAAAGACAGACTATGGGGGGGAGGACAGGACACAGATATCAGCAATTTTTAGGAAACTCTGCCTGTTTTTGCTTCAAACTGACAGAGAGTAGGTTTAGATTGGTTATTAGGAAGAAATTCTTCCTTGAGAGGGTGAGGCCCCAGCACAGGTTGCCCAGTGAAGCTGTGGCTGCCCCACCCTTGGAAGTGTTCAAGGCCAGGTCAGATGGGGCTTGGAGCAAGCCGGGCTAGCGGAAAATGCTCCTGCTTGGTGCCAGGGTGTTGGAATAAAATAAGATTTAAGGCCCCTGCCAACCCAAACCGTTCTGGGATCCTACAATCCTATGTTCCAGAAAGTGGATGTCAAAGGTCAGAAAAAATGCAGAGCCTGTGCGTGCTGAGGCTGTCCTGATTTATGTGCATTGATATGAGGTGATCAGCGAGACCTTGGAATATGGTCAGTGATACTTTTCCAGACTGTAGCATGCCTGGAAATAAATAAAAAGAAGTCTGGTGTCAAAGCTGTGCAGCTGGTCATGGTGTGTGTCCCTAAAGGCTTGGACCTGTAGTGGAAGTCCTGCAGGCTAAGATGAATAAGGCAGGTAGGTGGGACAAGGCAGTGCAGATGCCTGTGGTGACCACAGTGAAGTGTCCTGTAATTGCTGCCTTAAATAACTTAGAAAGGTTTGCTTTACTTGCTAGCTTATTTTTCATGTTTGTTTGTGCTCTGTTCTGGCTGTACACTGCAATAATAAAGTATTGTTACCAGCTTGGCAATCCCAGAATGAAACATTCTGAAATTTTAGACTAGTTGAAAATATTTATTGCAGTTCTGACAATGACCACATTCATGATTTACAGATACAGCAAACGAAAAGCTACTGAACATCTTTCATTGTTAAAACCTGATTTGACATTCATAACTAGAATAAGCTGTTAAAAGTTTTTGAAGTGCCTCTGTTGATTTTTGACCCAAATCTACACAAAAAAAACATTAATTGAAGTGTCACGCTGAATGTAGAATTTTGCATTCCATAATGAGTATCAATTTAGGGAGGGAATAACCTGACGTGGGTTTTTTTCAATATTAAGATAAAATTTACTCTTACATTCCTTATGGCACACAGACCATAAAGAGTTTCTTACTCATCCCTAGGCTAGATGTATTTTGATCCAGTCTTGAGTCCAGTTTATAGACTCTCTTGCCTTTTCTTCGTTCTGCGGATTTTGGTATCAAACTGAAATTGAGCTGATCTGGTCAAGGGAAAACACTATTACCATAACCCCATTTTGTTTTACCTAAAATAGTACAAATATATGACATGAGGGACCATGTTCCTGTATTTGAGTATCCCCTTCATCCTCTAAACAAGCAGATGAAATGTGTTTGGGACCAAAAACTGGAGTATCACTGAGCAAAGGTTACAAGTGAGCTGTCTGTTGTGAAATGCTGATCTTTTTTTCTGCTTGTCTGTTTTTATCACAAAGTCTTTCACTGAGTGAATAATTCAAATTCCAGATGATGCCTTGTCGTTGTCTGCAGTGGGCAATTATCTACTTTTATTGGGTTCTCTTGAAGTAAAACCAAAGAAGGGGAAGAAACCGTCACAATAACATTGTCAATTTGCTGCTCCTTTGTTTTTACGGTAGCTACATGCTTACAAAATTTCCTGAACTCACATAAAATTATGTATTTGATCTCACTGGGGTAGAATCTGTTTGGGAGGGAAGTTCATCTTCTTCCAATCCCCTGCCATGTACAGGGACACCTTCCACTATCCTAGGTTGCCCCAAGCTCTGTCCTGGACACTTCCAGGAATGTTGATTACATATGGTTTCTAGGGTACTTCCAGATGTTTCTAGGCAATGGAGAGCATTCAAGGATTAAGAAACCTAGTTTAATGAGATACCTAACCATTTTTTCCCTGCCAGCATCTTATTTTAAACAGGTAGGTATGTCTGTGAATGAAAGCAATTAAATTACACGCTTGCTTAAGTAGCTCATTGAACCTGGTTGTAATGAATAAGCAGAGTGACGTTGTGCTGCTTTTGTTTCACAGAGCAGGCAGCTGTCATTACTCTGTTTATCTCCATTTTTATACCCATTTTTATGACCTGCATTTGTGAATGCATCTCCTGTTCTCGTATCTTCATCAGTAACTCTTGACGTAAACAAATCTGCGCAGACAATGATCATTTTGTCACACTTGTTAAAGTCTTTACGTATCACTTTTCTGTTTTGAAAGACACATTTTAATCCGTGAGCTTGTCATTTTGTGACCAGTCAAAATAAAGCACAGAATCCTATAAACACATTTCTCATGGCATAGTTCACGTAGTAATAATTTTAACAAAAGAATGCCTTCCTACAGGCCACAAAAAATTTTTAAATTATTCATAAATAATGTCAGGATATAATTTAGCCCCTCTGAATGCATTGGCAAATGTGAGGTAGAGAGGGAGAAACAGAAACTACTAGAAAAAGGGAGAGTCAGAGGGAGAGAGACAGTGGGACAGAGAGAGAGATAAAGTAGAAAATATCATAACTCCATGGATCCCGACAGCATCCCATTGGTCCTCTTCCTCCGGTCTTCTCGGTGGTGAGGGTACCAGTCTTGTCCAAGTGATGGGTGCAGTCTCGATCTGGTGGGAGAAGCCCAGGAAACAGAGTGAAGGTTCAAGTGGGAATGCTCAGATACCTCCCCTGGGGCAAGGTTTTACACTGGATAATGTAATCACAGGACACTTATAACACCTTCTAAGACCTTACAGCTGCCTCTGCATCAGTGAGGTTGCGTTAATTACGGCCCCATGAGCAGGGATGAATCCTTCATGCTGTGAATATCCTGGTACTTCTCCAGAGGGCAGTTTTCACAGCTGAGCCACTTGTGTGAGGATGCTGGCACGAGGAGAAGCACTATCCCACCTCACAGGATTTGCCCTTATCTTATTCAACACCCAGCTGCAGCCCTGGGTGATGGGTGCGCAGGCCTGGGCAGTTAAGAAGTCGATTATTTGAGTCATTAACCATTAACAGTCCAGTTCCTCATGTATCCCACCATGATTCTCCACAGCCACAGTCTGCAACCATAGCACCTGCTAAGGGGGATGGAATGGAGGGTGGAGCAGAGTGGAGACACCGTGGCCAGGCTCTGCTGGAATCCTTGCAGGAAGAGGAACTTGGCGGCACTTTGCAGCTGAGAGAGGAGAAGATGTCCTGCTGATGACTGGGGCAAAATCACTCTCCTCCAATGAACTTGGGTCATTATAACCTAATTGCAATATTAATACACACCTCCATCCCAATGTATACCCACCCCCATGGTCCCACCACTCCTCACTCGGCATGCGCTCTAGATTTTTTTTGACTGTATCTTTAAAAGCAGTGAGACAATTTTACACCAATCAGTAACAAAGGTATGTATGACGAGGGTCAAGCTCCACCTAAACATAAAGAAACCAAATAAAAATAAGTAGAGAATGGGGAAAATTTAGGGAAGACTCCATCATAACTGCCAGGATCAGCTGACAGGCTGAACCTGTTTTCTCCCCCAGAGGGATGCCTACTGTGTGAGAATCATACTGTCTGTGCTGAATACTTTTACTGGGATTAGAGCTTGTCTAGGTATTGCTTTGAATACATTTTTGCAGTCAGACACCCATCGACAATCCTCGAAATTTAACGTGTCACAATTTGATATTAATAAAGAGCGTTATTCTGTAAACTGTCAGTGTGCATCCTTCCTGGGCACTGACAGCCACTGGCAGCAGGGAACACACTCACAATAAAAGGGGAGATCTGCTGAGGGCTCCTCCTTGTTTTTCCCTGACCAAGTCAGTCAAAATCCCTCCAATCCAGCAGGACCGCTCAGTGCAGGGTCCCACTAAGGGAACACTGACAGACTGGTCAGGCACAAGGGGCTCAGCATTCGTGGAGCACTGACAGACAAATTAAACACCAAGAGTTGAGGAAATCTCCTCTTTTCACATGACAGCACAAGTATGGTGTGACATGCAGAAAATTGTCTAGGAAGACGTATTTTTGACCACATTGCTACTTAACATTGATTAGTCCATTAGACCAATGACACAAAGAAATTGATTGGCACTGCCAGGGCTCCTCATTAAACTGGTATACAGTTAATGATATATTTTATATATATATATATATATAATGATAATAAAACAAACAGTCTTTCTACAGTATATTCAGAAAAAATTTCTAAGTAAAAATACATTTTGATGATTACGGTTAATTAAATATTAGCAATGCTTTAGCATTCCATGCACTGGTTTAAATTCTATTTTTATCCGTTCTGCAAAATGTTGTAGTTGCTTTTATTTCCCATGATTTAATTTCAACTTCCATGTTCTCTCTTAATATTTCTATGGCATAGTGCCATCTTGGGGATGCTGTGAGCATCTGAAAGGACATGAAACAGACTGAAAGAAAATCAAAGTATTTTTCCTGCACTATGTTTTTGTTGGACACTAGGATGCTAAAAATAAATGTGACTGAAATCTAGGACTCTCTAAAGTACCAAGAGTATCACAGCTAATGCCATGTCTATAGAAACTACCGCAAATTCTTGAATGCAGCATGTTAGCTGGTGTTTTAAACTTGTGAATTCTAGTGTATGTGTCAATAGAGAGTCTCAGCTTTTCCTTTAAAAGTACATTTCTCCTCTAATTAAAGAGAAACACTGATGTAATCCTAAAAGATTTGGAAGCTGGAAGAGAAATTGTATCCTGTTAAAGACAGTGACACTATTTTGGGGAATCTTTGTCCTGATTTCCAGTAATTGGTAGATTTATAAAGAGACCATTTCTTCTTAGTGTGTAAAGGAGGAGCAAAAATACAGCAACATTGTTTTAGTCACATTCTTGTAATTTGTAGCTTGACCTTTATTAGTATCTGGCAGAGGTTCAGAGCATAATTTGAGCTCTCAGGACTGCCTCTTCCTCCTTCATTCCCCAAAGCAAAACCAGACAGATCTGCTGACAGTGTGCAGTACAGGCATGGGCTACTATTGTCCTCAAAATATTTCAGGGTTTTATGTCCTATGGTGCAACCCTACCAAGGGACCACTGCTCCATCCTCCAAAGCAAACACCAGATTTTCCTGTGCATTCATTTGCATAATATTAAGAAATGTTCCACTTGACAGAGACTGCTTGTAAGTTCTCTGGAGAGACCTTTCCCAACACAGCTACCTGCAGCCTAACACGGAGCCATATCCTGCAGCTCAACAGATGGCTGAGAAATTCCAGCCTGAAATAGTGCTGCTGCTGGTGAGTTTGCTGTTCAGTGAAGGGCTGGGATATGCACAGGAGATGGTTCTCATTTCAGGAATTATCCCTTTAATCAGCAGCTTTGGAGAATATTCTCATGCCCTCTCCAGGTGCAGCTGCTGCTTTTTCCTCTTAGCAGCTCAGCAATGTGGGCTTGTGCCAGCAGGTGCTATGGTGGGTCCAAGTTCACCACCCCACCCACAAGTTCTTCCCTGTTTGCCAAGAATGGCCCAGCAAGGCGCCGTCTCACCAGCTGTGTCAGTTTCTCTTTCACACACTCCAGGAACCTCCTGGATTGTTTCCTCTGCACTGTGTTAGGTTTCCAGCTAACCTGGTAAGTTGAAGCCCCTCATGAGAACAAGGGCCAGCAATAGCAAGACTTCTTCCAGCAACCTCATAGAGTGTTTTGCCTGTCCCTGCATCCTGGTTTGGTGGTCTTTTACAGACTACCACCAGGATCCTTGCCTTGCTGGCCTTCCCCCTGATTCTCACCCATAAATACAACCCTCTCCTCACCACCATCAAGCTCCAGACCATCAAAACCCTCCTGCACGACCGGCTCTCCTTCCTGATGTGTCTCTTCTGGAGAGTTTGCAGCCATCCATTGAACCACTCCAGCTGTGCCAATCATCCCACCGTGCCTCGGTGACAACAACTGCATCACAGCTTTCCTGCTGAAGGAAAGCATTGGTTAGAAATACACGTGCTCCAGGCAAAATGTATGAGAAACCTGACTCTGCTTTAACTGCTGGCTTATGATGAATGGCTTGGGGAAGAGCTGCAACAAAACCTACATGCTAAAATGGCAAAGGTAGTGAGCAGCAGCTGTATGTTTAGAAACAGGAGAGGATACCTCGCTGCATCACCTGTCACAGATGAACAAAAAGAGGTTAAATCTGTTGAAAAGTTTGTGTTGGTTCATTAGCCACATAAGGTTGATGGTGAGGATGCACAAGCATTTTTGTTCCTTAGAAATGGAACAATGAGAATTAACCATTCAGCTTGTCTATAAATATAAAAATAAATAAATAAATAAATGAAATGAAATGAAACGTCTGGGGGAGATGCAAGAGGCAGATGTGAAAGAGGAAACAGAGCAACACCCAGGGGTTGGGACATGAAGAAAGGAACAGCTCAAAGAGCTACTCCTGAATCCTGTTGTAGTTACCTAACTATCTAGTAGTCATCTGCTAAATTTATCTTTTTAAGATTATGAAAGCTGTGGTATTTATAGATAAGGCTTTTAAAATCCTTTGGATATCAGAAGGGATGTGACTCTTAAAGATGTCTGTGAAATACCCATTGAAACTGTCACATATCAGTATCCAAAATGCAATGATAACTTAGGAAATGCCAGTAGATAAGTATCTGAATAAGGTAGAGATCTGAACAGCTTGCTTTTTGATAGATACTTTAGAATGATATTGTCTTACAAAACAACATAAATTAAACTCTCTAATTGTATGGAAGCAAGTCTTTTTTCCTTTCTGATTTATAGTGCTATTTCAACCATGATGTCTCTATTTTCATAGTTCAGGAGATTGTTCTTCCATATCAAGAAATATTCAATCATATTAAACGAGACTTTTTTCTCCAAAACAAATGAGAAGTTATTATAATTAAACAAGGCTTTTGCAACTTTTAACATTTTTTTTAAATTTTAAAAATGCTTGGGAGCGTCTCATCAGGCGTTATTGGAGAACTTGTGCTTGGCATTTCCCACGCTGCGGTGACAGCCTGGGGTGGTACAGGCTGCCCAGCTCGAGTGCTCCGCTCAGAACACCGAGCAGTTCCAGTAAAGTTTCACATGATTAATGACACAAACTAGTTTCACAAAGAGTACTGAAATCATAAGGTGGGAAATGCGAGACTGCCAGAGCAATTTCTTAACTTACATTCCGAGCAGCGCCTTTGTGTGTATATTCCCACTGCCTTTTGTTACATGTTTCCAAACTGATACAAGCAACAGGTCAAGGAACCCCTATTGAGCTTTGTGAACATTGATGCAATATAGAGTGAATTTATTAATAAAATAATTTTCTTAATTGCTACAGAAAAATTAGGACACTATAAGGTATAAGAACAACATGGCAATGTTAATTTGGGTGATTTCCCCTTCTCTGTCATTACTAGTGGTAATCCCTGATGTGAAATGATTTTGTGATATACTGGTATTTAAAAGACCCTGAATGTACTCTCCATTTTTTCCTCTTATTCTTCTGCAGCAATGAAAGTGGGAAGGCGGAAATGCACACCTACCTGAATGGTATTTATTTACAGGGACTGATACTGTATTCTACACAGTATTGTGACTAAAAACCCAGGCCAGCTTCAAACTTCAAAAGAACACTTTACTAAATTCACATTTAGTGTACATATCATAAACTGTGAGTTCTTACCCCTTATTAGTCATTATCACATCACAATTATCAAGCTTATCAAAAGTTACCTTTAAGTGTAAGGGAGTTGATGCTGTGAATCCTTACTGCTGTGGTCTTTGTTGGTCTTGATCCCCAAGGTCAAAGAGATTAGGTTGAGATCTCTTGGTCAAGGAGAGCTGGAATCCAAGCAGGCATCTTCTTTCTTCCTGTTGCGATTTGACACTGGCCAAATGCTAGGCACCCACGAAAGCCACTCACTCACTCTCACCTGCTACAGCTGGGCAGAGGAGAGAAAAAATTTCATGAAGGGTTCATGAGTTGAAATAAGGACCAGGAGAAATCACTCCAAGGGCAATAAAAACAGGCTCAGCTTATAGATACAAAGTGAGTATATTACAAACAAAATCAGAGGAGGATAATGACAAGCAAAATAAGCACTAAAAAACACCTTTTCTTCCCCCAAGCCCCCCCCTCCTTCCCAGCGACAGCACAGGGGAGAGGGCGTGGGGGTTTGCTCAGTTTGCCACACGAGGTTTTCTTCCACTGCTCACGGAGAGGAGCCCTTCCCCTGCTGCACCGTGGGCTCCCTGCCACGGGAGACAGTTCTCCGTGACCTTCTCCAGCGTGGGTCCACTCTCACGAGCAGCGGTCCTGCCAAACCTGCTGCAGCGTGAGTCCCTCCCACGGGCACACAGTCCTCCCAAAACTGCTGCGGCGTGGGTCACTCTTCCACGGGGTGCACTCCTCCAAGGCCAGGCTGCTCCAGCCTGGGAGCGGGGCACCCTCTCTCCATCGGGTCTCCCACTGGAGCACAGCCTCCTCCAGGCATCCACCTGCTCTGGCATGGACACCTCCCCCGTGGGCTGTGGGTGGATCTCTGCATCCCCCGTGGATCCCCAGGGGCTCTGGGTGGATCTCTGCATCCCCCGTGAATCCCCACGGGCTGTGGGTGGATCTCTGCATCCCCCGTGGATCCCCATCGGCTGCAGTGGCACAGCTGCTTCACCATGGTCTTCACCAAAGCCTGCAGAGGAATCTTGGCTCCGGTGCCCAGGGCACCTCGTGTCCCTCCTTCTCCACTGACTCTGGTGCCTCTGTGTTGTTCCCCTCAGGTGTTCTCACCTGCTCCTCTTCTCTGGCCAGGAAAAAACTGTCCGTGCACACTGTTCTGATTTTCTTCTCAAATCTGTTATCACAGAGGTGTTAGCAGCCTCTGCAATTGGCCCAGCCTTGGCCAGCAGCTTGTCCATCTTCAGAGCCATCAGGGATTGGCTCTGTTGGACATGGGGAAAGTTTCCAGCAGCTTCTCACAGCAGCCACCTCTGTGGCCCCCACACTGCCAAAAACCAGGCCCTGCAAAACCAACACAGTCCCCTGGTCCGGGGCTGCTCTGGGCCCGTTCCCGGCTGCCCCGCTGCTGTTGGGACCCTTTGTGACACGGGACCTGATGGTGGCCAGAGACCTTTGTGACATCAGAGAGCCCCACCCTGGCTGAGGGGTTTCTAGGGGCACCGCAGGGCTCGGGGTGCCCAGTCCCAGGAGAGCCACTCCAGAAGGAGGAAGCAACTCCCGGGATCCGTCTGCGCCAGAGGCCCAGAGCGACGGACGCGGACAGAGGCAGCGAAGCCACCCCCGAGTCCCGGTGCCCCAGCCCCGTAGCCAGCTGGCCGCACGGCCAGGCCCGCAGCAGGCAGTGAGTAGGGGCAGGGAGCAGGTCAGGCCTGCCACTGTCACACATCGAGGGGAGGACGAGGGGAGCTTTGCTGAGATGGGCCAAGAGCTTTCCCGGTGGGGAGCTGAGACAAAGCAGGAGATGTCCAAAATCTCCCTGCGGGAACAGCAGACAGGGCCAGAAGTGCACCCAGTGAAGGGCAGCAGCGCCAAGGAGCTGTCCCGAGGGGCAGAGGATGGAGCCCAAGAGATGTCCCAGCAGCAGGACGATGTCACCTGCAGCACTGGGGACAAAGCCTTGGGCCCAGGGATGGAGGAGGATGAGGAGGAGGAGCTGCAGCCTTGTTCCCCAGCGGGGTTCAGGCAGCTGTCCCGTTGGGCCAGTATCACCTTCAGCCCTGGGGACAGAGCCTTGAGCCCAGGGATGGAGGACGAGGAGGGGCCGCAGCCTTGTTCCCCAGCGGGGTTCAGGCAGCTGTCCCGTTGGGCCAGTATCACCTTCAGCCCGGGGGACAGAGCCTTGAGCCCAGGGATGGAGGACGAGGAGGGGCCGCAGCCTTGTTCCCCAGCGGGCTTCAGGCAGCTGTCCCGTTGGGCCAGTATCACCTTCAGCCCTGGGGACAGAGCCTTGAGCCCAGAGATGGAGGACGAGGAGGGGCCGCAGCCTTGTTCCCCAGCGGGGTTCAGGCAGCTGTCCCGTTGGGCCAGTATCACCTTCAGCCCGGGGGACAGAGCCTTGAGCCCAGGGATGGAGGACGAGGAGGGGCCGCAGCCTTGTTCCCCAGCGGGCTTCAGGCAGCTGTCCCGTTGGGCCAGTATCACCTTCAGCCCTGGGGACAGAGCCTTGAGCCCAGAGATGGAGGACGAGGAGGGGCCGCAGCCTTGTTCCCCAGTGGGGTTCAGGCAGCTGTCCCGTTGGGCCAGTATCACCTTCAGCCCTGAGGACAGAGGCTCGAGCCCAGAGATGGAGGGGGACGTGGTGCCGCAGCCTTGCTTTGCACCGGTGCCCGACATGTGTTCCCGCTGGGTCCCTGTCATCTACAACCCTCTGAAGAGACCCTTGAGTCCAGTGATGGAGGAGGAGGAGGAGGAGGAGGAGCTGCAGCACGAGGCAGAGCTGTCCCAGGGAGAAAGGAACAGCTGCTCCCCAAGGGTGTCCCAGGGGGAAGAGTTTTCGGAGCAGGAGCTGTCCAGGGCAGTGTCAAACAGGGAAGAGTGCACGGAGGAAGAGATGTCCCTCGGAGAAGCCAACAGCTCCCAGGAACGCTCAGACTGGGAAGAACACCTGGAGAAAGAGCTGTCCCAGGGGGACATCAAGAGCCGGGAAGAAGTTTCCGATTGGGAAGAACACATTGGCACAGCCCTTTCCCAACAGGAAGTGTCCCTTGGCCAGGACGTGATCCCAGGGAACGGCCACAGACCCTCCGTGCACTCCAGCTGGGAGAATGACAGCGACCAGGAGCTCGCGCAAGAGCCCTGGGAAGTCGGCACCGAATCTGGCAGCTGCGTGAAGCCCTTGGCCCCGGAGGAGGACGAGTGGGACGAGCTGAGGGTCCTGGAGCTGCCCCTGGAGGAAGACAAAGAGCAAAAACAGAGGGCTTTTGCGGCAGACGGGCTCCCAGTGCCTGTGCCTCGTGAGGCCTGGGCTGAGGGCCCGGCCCCGGAGCCGTGCAGCCTCCCCAGCCCCTCGCCTGCCCGGCTGGGAGCCCAGGCCCTCCGTGAGCAGCCGGCTGCCCCCAGGAAACGTCCCTCCCGCTTCAGGCGGGCGCTGCGGGCGCTGCGGGGGCTGCTCCGCTGTCCCTGCCTGGCGGCACCGCCCGAGGAGTAGGAGCGACACGGCACCCACAGCAGCCAGCACGCGGCACCCATTGCTCCAGAGCCGCCTTCCCTGCGGCGCTGCGGCACCCACGGGGCTCCCAACCCACGGCATCGGGAACCAACGGCAACGGGAGCAGGAGCATGGAGAAGACGGAGATGACAAAGAGAAGATGAAGAAGACGACGACAAAGACGACGACGAAGACGACAAAGACCACGACGAAGACGAAGAGGATGAAGACAAAGAAGACAACAAAGACGATGAAGAAGACGGAGATGAAGAAGATGAAGACGACGACAAAGATGACGACAAAGACGACAAAGACGAAGACGAAGATGATGAAGAGGATGAAGACAAAGAAGACAACAAAGACGATGCAGAAGATGGAGACAAAGAAGATGAAGACGATGACAAAGACAACAAAGACAAAAGAAGAGGAAGAAGAATAATTTAAAGATACATAGAAGAATAAGAATAGGAATAAGAATTAAGCAATACATAGCAGAAGAAGAGGAATAAGAATAGCAATTTAAGTATCTATAGAAGAAGAGGAATAAGAATTTAAAAATCTATAGAAGAAGGACAGTAATAGGAATAAGAATTTTAAAATCCATAGGAAGAGAAGAGGTATAAGTAGAAGAAGAATGTAGAAATACGTAGAAGAAGAAAAGAGAGAAGCAGAATAGTGAAAGAATAAGGAGAATAAGAAGAATAATTTCAAATTCCATAAATGAAGATAAAATCTAGTAAATAAATAAAATTAGCAAATATTTTCTCTTTGTTCCATATTGTACATTTACGTTGCAGTGTAGGATATAAAAACATGAATGCACAGTAGGTTGAATAGGACAGAGTTCCAACTCCTGAAGATATTTCCCCATTTTCCAATAAAATTTGTGAGGCACAAGAGCAGAGTCTCCAGATTTCCTTTCTCCTCCCTCCGAGCCATTGATGCATTTCCCACCTCAGTCCCAGGAAGTGCCCTGGGAGCAGCAACTGCTCAGCCCCAGCGCCCGCGGGAGAGTCCCCGGCTGGAACCCGGAAAGCTTGGAGCCAGCTGGGATGGGGCTCTGCTCCCAGGGAACAAGGGATGGAATGAGAGGGAACGGCCTCCAGCTGTGCCAGGCAAGGGTCAGGTTGGATACTGGCAACAATTAATGCCTGGAAAGGGTTTTCCAGCCCAGGCATGGGTTTCAATGGGGTCCTGGAGCAATGGGAGCTGCACACGGTGGGATGCTTCCAGGCCGGGCTTTGCCGTGGAAAACACAACCCTTTCCCTGGGTTTGGAATAAACCTGGAGTCAATCCAGGTCCCACGCAGGCTCTGGGCACAGCAGGGCCATGACTGCCTGTCGTGGTTTGGCGCTGGCCCTACGCCAGGCACCCACGAGCGTCACTCACTGACCCTCCCCTGCCGCAGCTGGGCAGAGGAGAGAAAAATGTAATGAAGTTGAGTTAAGGACGGGGAGAAAACACTCCAAGGGCAAAACAGGCTCAGCTTAGAGGTACAAAGTGAGTTTATTGCTGACAAAATAGAGGAGGATAAGGAGAAGTAAAAGAAGTCCTTAAGAAAAGCACCTTTTCCCCCAAGCCCTCCCTCCTTCCCAGCGACAGCACAGGGGAAAGGGCGTGGGGGTTTGCTCAGTTTGCCACACGAGGTTTTCTTCCACTGCTCACGGAGAGGAGCCCTTCCCCTGCTGCACCGTGGGGTCCCTGCCACGGGAGACAGTTCTCCGTGACCTTCTCCAGCGTGGGTCCACTCTCACGAGCAGCGGTCCTGCCAAACCTGCTGCAGCGTGAGTCCCTCCCACGGGCACACAGTCCTCCCAAAACTGCTGCGGCGTGGGTCACTCTTCCACGGGGTGCACTCCTCCAAGGCCAGGCTGCTCCAGCCTGGGAGCGGGGCACCCTCTCTCCATCGGGTCTCCCACTGGAGCACAGCCTCCTCCAGGCATCCACCTGCTCTGGCATGGACACCTCCCCCGTGGGCTGCGGATGTATGTCTGCATTCCCCCGTGGATCCCCAGGGGCTGTGGGTGGATCTCTGCATCCCCCGTGGATCCCCATGGGCTGTGGGTGGATCTCTGCATCCCCCGTGGATCCCCACGGGCTGTGGGTGGATCTCTGCATCCCCCGTGGATCCCCAGGGGCTGTGGGTGGATCTCTGCATCCCCCGTGGATCCCCAGGGGCTCTGGGTTGATCTCTGCATCCCCCGTGAATCCCCACGGGCTGTGGGTGGATCTCTGCATCCCCCGTGGATCCCCAGGGGCTGTGGGTGGATCTCTGCATCCCCCGTGGATCCCCATCGGCTGCAGTGGCACAGCTGCTTCACCACGATCTTCACCAAAGCCTGCAGAGGAATCTTGGCTCCGGTGCCCAGGGCACCTCGTGTCCCTCCTTCTCCACTGACTCCGGTGCCTCCGTGTTGTTCCCCTCAGGTGTTCTCACCTGCTCCTCTTCTCTGGCCAGGAAAAAACTGTCCGTGCACACTGTTCTGATTTTCTTCTCAAATCTGTTATCACAGAGGTGTTAGCAGCCTCTGCAATTGGCCCAGCCTTGGCCAGCAGCTTGTCCATCTTCAGAGCCATCAGGGATTGGCTCTGTCGGACATGGGGAAAGTTTCCAGCAGCTTCTCACAGCAGCCACCTCTGTGGCCCCCCCGCTACCTAAAACCAGGCCCTGCAAAACCAACACACTTCCCCATCTTTCCTTCTTGTCACTGATATAAGCTCTTTAGTTACCTTGTATAAAGAAAATATGCATATATATTTCATGTGGTCCCAACACTGTTTGTCCTATTCTGAGGATCACACACAGTACTGATCTGGTTTTGCTAGGCTTTTTTCTTGCTAATTCTGTTTCCATCAGCTGCCTTGCCTGCTTGTATGCCACCCCTGTGCTTGTCTTGGAGGTTTTACCACTTGCATGTGTCTTTAACATACCTCATTTGGCTGACTCTGGCATTAAACTCTGCCCCTCAGACATTATATGTTCTTCCTATGTTTATGCTCATCTACATAATAAAATTGTTACATAGGAATCTAAACTGCTCATTACGGGGTGGCAAAATATATACTGTCACTATTTATGTTATTTTTGTGTGTTCATATCTGGTTTCAAGGCAAGGAAATATGAGATGAGCTATAAAGTCCCTTCCAAAGCAAGGAATTTTATGATTCTATGATTCTGTCATTTGATCGTGTTTCTGAGTACTGAAAATGTGAGATATTTGCAAAATGGATTTGCAACATGCAATAAACATATGAAGGTTTCTGGCAGGAAGACACTGGCTGTGGATCAGGAATTTGTGTTTCACTACCAATTTGCAGTGTTCAACAAAGGAATATCTACTCTTCCTACCTGAAATGGTGTATTTCAGAAATATTCATATTATTGACAAATTAAATCATGTCTTGTAATAAAGAGGAGAAAATGATCTTTGAGAATGGATGAAGGACAAAAAAAAAAAAAAAAATTTACACGTCCTCTCTACTTACTTTGCTGTCTGGTATGTGGGGCATTCCCTGCTGACTGACTTCTTCCCAGACATGTATTTTTAATTATCCAACAGCTCCTGAGCTAGCACAGCCATGCTGCTGATTAACGTGACTACAGACAGGGCAAGGGGACCTCACTTGAATAATTATCAGCTTTCCATGTAGTCTAGAGAGGTTTGTAATCCTTGAATTAACTTTTAGGAAAATTCAGTGCCCAATGCCAGGAACACATCAGATTGTGTATGACCTTTAGTGCTAATAAGGGAGCTGTATACTAACGAGAGGTGCTTATATTTGCTTATTTTTCTCCACAGAATCAATAACAGCTTGTTATGTTTAAAGCATTGCTTTATATGAGACTCTGAACAGCTGAGAAACACTGTGAATCAGATCCTGTTTATAAATTTGCCAGATATATTGCATAATTCTAGAACTCCTTGATAATTGTGGAGCTGGGTCCACCAGAGCAGTCATAAACATTACTGAATTTTGTAATTTTAAGTAAAGGTAAATCAAAGAAAAGCCCCACATATTAGGAGCACTACCTATTTTCCTGTTTTCCTTTAATTCATGTGTGTCCATGGGAATGATCTTTTCTTCAGGTCTTCAAATCTTTAACTTTCTCTCTTTGTTTTACCTTGTTTTGAAAGGAACAAAGAAAGCTTTTCTGCTGTTTTCCTAAAGGCTGTTTGGTGTTTTCACAGGGACAGTCTCAGCTGCTTTTGCTCTCCCCCAGGCTGTCACAGCACAGCTATGGATCTAGAACAGGAGGATGGAGTCAAAGCAAAACCTTTAACACCTGCTGCTTACCTTCATCAGTGTTCTGTCTGACTGATTACTGGGGATCTGGAGATATGCCACACAAACAGGGGGTTTAATTTAAATACTTATTGACTAAATTTAAGGACACAACAATAGCAAAAAAACAGTAAAACAACAATGCTAAATACTCAACAATGAAAAATAATAGCAGAGCACAAACACGCCAGATTCACACCTGACTCGTCATTTTTAGGTGGTATTTCCAGCCCACACCAGGGATGGAATCCTGGAAGACACGGCCCCACTCAGACAACACCACAGACACCTGGAAAGGGACCTACCTGACACAAGCCACTGATAAGAAGGGTTGTTCTGACTACTGCCCAAAGTAGGTGCAGCACTTGATTTATTCCATGACTTCACTTATTCCCTGCTGTGTGCAGTGAAGGCAAGGCTCCAGTGCTTTCATGGAGCAGTCAGGCCTATGGCAGCTCTTTCTGGGAAGTTTTCAGAATGTTGTCCCCAAATTTGTTTTACTACATTTACACCACTAAGTCTCCTGGCCTGCCTGTTAGGTGGATTGCCCAGTCAAATATTACTTTTGACTATTTCATTCAACCATTATCCTTTTATAACCATTGTATTTCATTTACTGTTGTTAATTGCTTCCTAAAATTGCGTAGAGTGCTAATACATTTCTTTATTTTCATCTGGATTTTGCATCACTAATCTCCAAGCAATGCACTGTATGCGTCCTTCCATCTATATTCTTTTATTCTTTTTTCTTGTAGCTGAGGACTACAGCTGTAAAGACTGTTATGTGCACATTTATCTCCTGCAAGGTCAAAGCACCAAGTGAAGGTCACCCAGACTCCTCCACAGCTGTTTGAAGGACTAATGTCAGAAAGAGCAATATCAATTAACTTTCTTTTATTTTTCAAATAGCTGAGATAACTCTCCATGTGGTACAATTGAGCAAGTCAGTGTGGTGTATTTGCTTTTATAATGAACAAAAGCAAGGACACAGAAGATGCTCTAGCCTGGAAACAAGAATTTTGTCATCATGCTAGTGCATGACTGGAAGGGCACAGGTTAAAAAACCAAAGCAATAAATAGAGTATATTGGTAGTGAAAACAATTCTTTCAGTTGCTACTTAAAGCAAATTATGTAACAAACCCAGAGCCTGGAGTACTTTGAACAGTTCGAAACTTGCTCTTACTGGTCACTGCAGCTTTTCAAGCTAAAGTTTCCTTTTCAAATATGTCTGCTACTAATTATGCTTCTAGAAATTCATATACAACAAAACCAAAGCAGCTGCAAGGACAGTCAAAGAGCACAGTTGCTCTCATCCTGTCCACATTGATCTGTGCAGCATTTTGGTGTCCAATATAGGCATTTAGGTTAGATTCATTCCACTCTTTTTGCCTTTCACAATGAAGGTTTGTAACCTCGAAAACGGTTTATGGGTTGTACAGGGGTGGTTTTTTGGTGATAGAAAACCATTCTGTTCCCCTATTAGACAGATGCTTTAAAACATGGTATCTTTTGCCCTCATAGGGTTTGAGAAAAAGACATTGTGAAAACTTCTATTATGTCCCTGACAAGAAGAATGACAGGATGGTTAAGGCTGGAAATGACCTCTGGAGAGTCTCAAGCAGGTTCAGCTGGAGCAGGTCCCACACGAGCAGCTGGGTTCTCATCTCCAAGGATGGAGATTCCACAGCCTTTCTGGCCAAAGGGGTCCTCTGCTCACTCACCCTCACAGAATAAAAAATACGTCTGCTTTATCTCCATTTTGGGGTGGTGATTTCAGAAGATGTCAAGACATCAAATCATTTGTTAATTTCCTTTTTTTTAATTCCTGAGTACTTTTTATCGGTTGATGTTATGGTCTTTCCAATTTGTGTGTTGGAAAGAGGGAGTTCAGATCAATTTTCATTACTGCACTGCACACAGAATTATTAAGAGTGGTACTTGCAGGTGAAATTAATGCAACTGATTTTTTTTTTTTTCTTTAATCTCCAGATAATGCACTGTGTAGGCTACTCTAGGTTTTGGTGCAGTATGAGCAATATTTTAAAAGATAGGTTTTATTCCAATCAGTGTGAGAAGCAAACACATTCCAGTCAATGTGAACAGCAAACCCCATGAACAATTCAAGGACATCACAATAATTTAGAATTTCTGTGTTACAAGTTAATTATTTAGATAGAATGTGAATATGACTGACTAATAGTCTCTGCACCAAGACATGATTTTGATTGAATGGGCTACTCTTGGCATCCTTCCAGCATAAATTTTCCCCTTTTTTATTTCTTTTGCCAAAAGTATAGAAGCAAAACAAAGACCTGGAAAAGCTCCAAAGTCCTTTGGGACACTCTAATGAATTATATGTATTAAAAAAATAGCTGGTTTTCTGTAGGAAAAATTTAAGATGGTCCATAATAGGTTAGAGCAACAAGGGGAAGAAGCTCAAATAACATCTGGAACACAGTGATTGAGAAAATTCAAACTCTGTTAATGGACGTATAACTTGATGTTTTCCAGGAGGCTTCAACACTGCCTTGGAAGGGAAAAGACATTAATATCCATTTACCAGGGAGCTATATTTGTATTAAACTGTGCTGTGGAGATCAATGGGAGTGGCAGTCTTTAGCTCCTACTCATACTTAGCTCACATTTACAGTGTAAAAAATTACATCTGCTGAAATTGAAAAAGACTACCCACTCTGATTTTTTCAAATGTAACTTCTTCTTCGACATAGAGAGATAGTTGGTGCTTGGTATCAGATGGACACTTGGCAATAAAGACCTAGACAGCAATTACGAGACCTAAAGTCTACTCAGAAATATTTTTTTTTTTCTGTCTTTGTCCAGTAGAGCTCTTTTGCGTGTATGTTATAGCATCAGACATTTATTCCTCGGTTTTCCAATCATTCCCTCAAACGTGTTTTGGTTGGGTTCTGGTTGTTTCTAGATCTTGGGGGGTTTTAACTTTGTGTTTGTAGAACACATCATATGTACAAGATGTCACTGTGCTCCAGTTCCTGTCTTTACTGCAGTAGGAAACTATAATGTTCATAATTCCCTGTCCAAGCTGGTTAGCTGGAGTAAGGAAATTTCTGTAATTTTTCTCATGCCTTTTTTTATTAGGCAAGTTGAATTCATTAAGATAAAGAAACTAAAAATGATGACGATTGTGAAAGCCACAGTTTTCAATCATGTTTTGTTATTGTCACTGTTCGTATTCACTTGTGAGACTGGGGTTTCTGATTTATTGGGGGAATTCTGCCTGAATTCCTGAATTACTCACATTTTCCATACTACAGATGTCAGGGCAATTGGTAGGCAAGAGGGATCTCCTGTAGGGAATCCAAGTCTTAATGGACTTCTGTGCATGTGAAATGAATCTGAGGGACTACAGAGACTTCCAGAACATCCAACAGAAGCCAATGGCCTCATCCTCGATGGCTTGCATTCAATATTCCCTTTGGAACTGGGACATTTGAAGTTTTGAATCAGAGTCATTTTTCTGTGAAAAGAGAGCAGCTTTGCTCCTGATTCTGGGGGAAACAGAGTACAAGGACACTGAGAGGAAGCACAAGCAAAAGAGCAGAAAATCTAAGAGTGAGATTTTCCTGCATTTCAGCTTATTCACTTGCAGTTACATTGGCACATAATGCATAGATAATAATTCACAGCTAAACATCTATCACAGATTCTGTTTTAGTTTGATTTTAAAAAGACACGAGATTTTGAAAATTAAATTAATAATATAAAAAAATCAGGGCCGTTCTTCCATAAGTTTATTTGGTTGGTTGGTTGATCAGGTTTTTATAGATAACGTGTGTTCATTTCTTGCTTGTTTCATGCCTGTGTCCAAAGGAATACATAACAACCACAGACTTTCTCCTGTTTAGGAGTTAGTACAAATTCTAGGATTAAAATGATGCCAAAGCAGGTGAACAGTGGAAGAACACAATAAATATGTCATGGAAGATAGTGTAACTCTGAGGGAAGTTTATGAAACAAGTTATAGTACACGATAAAGAAAAATAAATCTGAATTCATGAAAAGTAGAACGTGAGAAAAAAAGACTGAATCCGTTAAACTGTAGGAGACAATAGAAAAATGTCAATTAGATCTATGATACTCTGTAAGAGAAAACAACAACAATTACTCCAGAAAAGTTGGAAGGATTATCAGTTCGGGGACATTTTTGGGGACAAAATAAAAAAGACCCAACAGGTGAATGATCACATTCTAAATGAGCATACTGAATATGACAGGAGATGTGAGCAAAGAAAATAAACATGGTTTTCTGTGATACCTAGAATAAAACATAATGATAGGGGTATTTCTGTTTCTACTATAGTGGACTGTAAAGTCTATTCTACAGAAAAAAATGTTGAGATCATCACTCCAGAACTACCAGAAAAATGAAAACACCACTGCTTTTGCAGGTTTTTTAACAACGTGTTGTATTTTCTTTTTCTCGAGAATATTTTCAGACATAAATATTAAAAACTCATTACATTCCCAAACACCTGACAATAAGGAAATGAAAAGAAATTTCAGCATTTACATGAAAAACTTAGTGTTTTGATAGAACAATTGGTGAGCTTATGACTAATGAATAATTAACCATCTCTGACAACATATTAATGGTCCATGACTTTGCCGTAGGCTACACTTCAGTCCTTAGCTTGCAAATGATTTAGAGGTGCTGATCTAATATTATTAATTTCTTCAAACTTCTTAAGGCACAGATGTTCTTGGGAACTCTCGCTGTATGAAACATTTCACAGCAAAATTAACAGTTGTAATTCATGATGTGCCTGACATTCCTGAGTTTTGAGGGAAATTTAACTTGGCAAAGAGTTGAAAGTAACTTTTCCTGTTTAATACAGCGAAGCACTAGCACAGGGTGCCCAGAGCAGCTGTGGCTGCTCCTGGATCCCTGGAAGAGTCCAAGGCCAGGTTGGATGGGGCTTGGAGCAACCTGGGCTAGTGGAAGGTGTCCTTGCTCATGGCAGGGGGTGGCACTGGATGGGCTTTAAGGAATTCTGGTATTCCATGACTCTAATATTAATTAGATCACAATCTTTTTGAAGCAGTTTGTTCAAAACGTGCATGTGTTACATCATTGTTTTACTACTCTGATAGCTGAACTTACAATTTAAATTCTAATGTCAGGATTTGCAAGACATCATCTGACAGTGGGCATGTCCAGGCCAATAAAACCCAAACAAACAAAATCCCAAACCACTCCCCTAAAATATTAATTTTCTAAATTAATAGGTAAAGGTTGCTGTCTTCTGAGGACATACTTTACATCTATTCACTAGTTTAAGTTTCTTATGGTTCTGCCCTGTGTTTCATCTGTAAGTTCTATTTTTAATTCTCCAGTTCTCTGTAACTGCAGTTTAGGTTGGGTCTTCCACCATTAAGGATTAAATAAAATGTTGGTTATTAAGCAGCTGCTTTATATTCTTGTTTTGATCCAAAAAATCCATACCAGTTTTCAGGGATGGACACATGAGGGAATAAAGGGCATACCTAAGAATTAATTTCCAAAGTTCTTGTGCTTCAAGAGTCTGATAAAATGATTGCCAAAATATTTGTTTAGGACAGTAGGTTTATATAGAAAAAGAATTTCTGTAATTCTCTGTCAAAACTTGTTTGTCAGCCTGATCCTCTAATTGCATAAATAGGAAGAGGAACAAAACAGCAGATTTACATTCCAATGTGTACATATCTTAAATGATTGCTTGATTTTCTGTCAGCATCCTGTGAAAATTAAAGCACAGCTGTTGTTGCATGATGAGAATTACAGACAAAAAAATATTTCCTTCAGTGGGAGCTGAAATCAGTCATTATTTGACAGAAAGAATTCATTGCCTGACTGATTTGTTCCTCTACACTTAATAGCACCCTTCTAACTTAAATCACTTCCAAGCAATAAATTTATGGATTGAATCCCAGAGAGTGCAAACTGAGTTGGTTCTTCTGAATTCAAAGATATTTAAGTTTATGCAAATTGATAATCAGTTTGTGCTTCATCAGTTTAGTTTATATATGCAGAATGTACCTTCTTTCATCCCTAATAACGAGTTCAAGCCTTTTAAGTAATTTCTGAGTTCTCAAAGGTGGCTGATCTTTGAAATAATTTCTTAATCAGCATTCAGGTATGAGGAGGAGGCAGGCTGCGTGTTCTCCAAGTGGTAATTCCCAGGCACAAAGTGGGAAAACTTCAAAGACTACAAAAACAAAGTTAGTTTCATGAACATACCCTGCCTGCTGTGTCTCTTATTTACTTATTTACTATTTACAAGTATCCATATGGTCAGTGCACACAGTTTAATGACAGATAAATGATACAGCTTGCCCTGGGGCAGAGAATAGAATGTAAAAGAGAGAGTAACCTGTAATTTTGGTATCATTGCTTCTCAAGTCAAAGAGGCCTGCCTCACATTTCACTCAGTGGGAAAAACAGGCCAGCTGAAGTAAGAATAATCAGGCAGAAAATGACAGAAGGAGGAAAAACCCAATCCAAGCTTCTGTTGGCTCAAGTCCTTAAGAAGAAATTGCACAGCTCATAAACTTTCACAGGGAATCAATTAACAAATCAAGAAGCAAAGAAAATAAAATACCACTGAAAGAAAAAGAAAAAGGATCTTCTTGGCTTTTATTTCTTTTCAGGCTTTGTGTTATGCTTTAATAAAGACCTAAGATTCAGAATTTTATAGGGTTTCTGAGAGAGGAGAACAAATCACTAAAGTTATACAACTGTGATAATTTCCTCCCGCTCTCAGCAATCTCCGGGGAAAATCATAGAGGGACAGACAAAATAACCATCTCTCTTACTTCTATTCTTAGTTTCCATTGATTTTTGCTCTTGTTTTCCACCAGATCCCTTTTAATGAGCTCTACCTTTTGCCCAAGCTTTTATTGGAATGCACTTTTGATATTATTGTAGACTTAATTAACTCTTTTTTAAATTATGATTTTCATGGTGAACTCACCATTTGTTCAAAAGCCTATTGCAACCAGGTGTTTTTCCAGTCTCTTTTTGTTAATAACTTCAGTAGGTTTTAATTAAGGATTTTGGGGAATAGGGAGGACAATAAAACTGAGGATTTAGCCTGAGCTACAGTTCTGTGAAATCAGTGTGTCCTCTAAATAATCCAACAAGGAGAGAGGATTAGGCTCGATTTTTGTTGCAGAAGAGGATTGCACTTCCAGTTTGGTAAGTTTTGTTTAGGCAAAAAAGAAATTGGCTGAATGGTCATCGATGGAAAATAGCTTTGATTTATACGAACAATAATGTCATACCTTAAAAAATGTCAGAATAATTTGTGCATGGAATCACATTCGATCCATGGAAGGCAATATACCGAGTATTTGGAAAACATGGGGTTTAGTTTCTCTACTTCAGCATCTGGAGAATGTAATTATCATTTCCCCTTCTTAGAATCAGCTTTTTCACGAACTAGAGAGTAAATCCAGTATGTGTTTCTCCTGCAGGTTAAGTCAACGCTGATAGATTTGTGATGTTTACATTAAAATGCTGGAGATCAAATCAATCCAGAAAACAGTGAACTCATCCACTACTTCACGCAACACCCAAGTGAAATGTGAACCTTGGCTGAGTTATGTTCTCTCTCATTTTCTACCAGTGTGGAATACATTTGAAATTGCAGAAATCCCCAGGGCAGAGTAGACAGGGGATCTTTTCTAATCCCCAAAGTCAGATTTTTTCATTCTGCAGAAAATGCAATATATTAAATAGACAGAAAGTATATAAATACACATCTTTCAAAATATAAAAATTATAAATACATAAATTTTATAAATAAATAAGGAAGCTAATTATCATATATTAATAAAATATAAATACACTATATAAAGAAAATAACTATTTGCATATATATCATATTTTTATGTAGAGAATATATAAAGAAAAATTCTAAATATACATAATACCAAAAACACCTGAAAATGCCAGGAGTTGTAAGGAACATGTCCATGCATGGTGGCTAGATGCATACTGTGTGTGAAGGACATATGGCAGAGCAATAAAAAGAAGAGCCAACAGACTTCTTTACTTGGTAAAATGAAAATTTCTACCTCCCATCATAACAAATTCTTGGGATATATTTTTGCAATTATCTTTTCCTTCTGAAGTCAGGCTTTTTCTATCCTGCAGCTCTAAAGCAGCACAGGGAATATAACTTGAAGTAATGACAAGGGGTTAAAAATTCATATTTTATTATAATTTATCATAATTATAATATCTATTATAATATAATGTAATGTATAAAGAATTATAATTTATGATTTAATAACTTTTGTTTTACTGAAGTAATGGATGGAATAATATTCTTCCTAGATATTGCTTTAGTGTGACAACTATCTATTCTTTTTAATATGCTCTTCTGTACCTTTAAAATATTAGAGGGAATGGAAAAGAGATCACAGAGAAAATCAATCATGTAAATAAGGTAATGACATGAGTAAGTCAGAAGGAGGGAGGTGTAGACTTTAATTTGGTTTAAGTGCATGTAAACCAGTAAATGATCAGCACATGAGCGATTACCATGTCCAGAGATACATCTGTGTGTTGTAACCACTCTGTGTAAAGATTGTGAGTTTAGACTGCTGACATCACTTCTTTTTCTGCTCTCTGTTCCAAAGCACATCCTTTGAATTGAAGTCAGTGCCTTCTTTTGATTCGGGAGAGCTCCTGTGGTTGACATCAGTGGCAGCATCTCACTGATTCGCATCACACTGGAACCCCTCCATCTCAGGACACTTGGCTCCAGTGCTTCCTACTGCTTATTCATCCATTAAAAAGGATGTGTACAACTTCAAGTTCAAGGAAGCTTCCATTAGCAATTAATGAAAAAAATCGATGAGATTTTAGGTATATTAAAAGTCTTCTAATGACAAGTCCATGGAATGACACGCTTGGATTAATCATCAGTAAAAGAGCTGTGTTTGTGTTCTCAGTTTGTGGTAATGTGATCTTACTATGTAGTTAAAAACAAATGCTAACGATGGGTCCTGTTCCTTTATTAGAGAATAAATGTTGGTTTTTTTCAAATAGATACTAGAAAAATACAAGGAAAAAAGACATGGTATAACTATTTAAACTGTGCATTTTTCCTTTTTAAAATGTATACAAGGAGACTATAATTTGTCTGCTGTTGTGGAATGAAGCTGAAACCTTCTGAATCTTTTTGAAAGCAATTATCTACAGCTGTTGAAATTTTTAGTTTTAGGAAGCGCTATATAAATGGGGATAAGGACTCACCTTCAAAATTCAAATGTCTGCATGATGCAGGAAGGGTTTTTTCGTCTGAAAACTGAGGCTCACACTTATCAGAGGCATGTTGTCCTACTAAGCAGTTCTATCCTCTTTGGTAGAGTCATGTTCTGTGTTTAAAGAAGGGTATTCAGCCTTCTTGACAGCCCTGTAGTGGTCACAGTACCTGCAGGAATGACCAAAAGTTAAAGCAAATTACTAAGGGTACTGCCCAAATGTCTCTTAAAAACTGACAGGTTTGGAGTAACAACCTCCTCTTCTGGAAGTCTGTTCCCATGTTTGACCACACTCTTGGTGGCCTTTAAACGATCCTTTTCAGCTGACACCATCCTGTGATTCTGTGTGAAAGATGTCCCTGCCCATGGTGGGGAAAGGTGGGGAAGTTGGGCTCGGTGATCTTTAAAGGTCACTGCCAACTGCAAGCATTCCATTCCATTTAGGTTTGGCACATCTGCCTCCAGGAAGGCAGCCAGACAGCCAGGTCTCATGGCTCAGCTCAATCCTATGGGAAAATGGGGGCATTTCTCCATGCTCCTCTCTTATCTCACTAAGTTCCTGTTTGGTTTATGCTCTGGGAATTAGTAGATCCTTCTGAAATTTCATGTGAAGTCAGCGTTTCTCATTGTTTGTAGAGAAGGGACAATATTTTCAACCCAGCTTTGGGTTGCGTAGATACAGTGAAAACAAGCCTCAGAGAGTGATCTGAAAGGTCTCCTGGTCTTCCAGTTACCACACTGACATCTGACCCCTGAGCAGAGTGGGGTGAGAAGGGAGTGATGGCCACATAGAACTGGTGGTGTATGAGACATCACAAATTCCTCTGTAAAAAGCCCTGTTTTCTCACACAAAATATCAATTTTGTGTTCCTTTATTTTGTTTTTATTGTGGTCTAAATCACAGGCAATGAAATAGTCCTATATCTCTTATATTTGAAAGATAGACAATAAAGAAATTCATATTATTAAGATCCTCAGTTTTCAACCTGTCAGTCGAAAGGAGAAAGGGAAAAACTGCAGCTACGGGGCTTATATATAGATGTGCTGTTTATGAAAATCCTCACACTGTTTTGTCACTCATAATTGCTGCAAAAGAGACATGGAAAGGAAGTTGTATCCTAGCTATAGATTTCAGCCTCTGAGTTAGAAATACTCCAGCTAGGTTCTCCCTGAGAAATGTGTTTTAAATTATAATTGTGTTTGGTTTGCCAAGCAGCGCCGGTTCTACAGTGTGTATACAGGTGAATATTGGACTTGAGGTAGCTGCACTTAGTGAATTAGATTAAATCTCTGGGGTTTAGCTTATTTCTCATTCACAAACATTATAATTCAGGTAAATTCCTCCCTTTAATCCCATCCCTACCAAATTCCTCAAAATGGCATTTGTGAAGAGTTGTCTACATGGAGTGACGGGAGCAAGAATTGTTCCCATTTTACATACTAAAATTGGGACAATTGCTGCCCTTCCATCACTCCTTAGCTCTGCTGAGCAACAGGAAGAATAATATGGCACCTGTTAGGCCACTACTGAAAATAAGTTTCTGTGAAAAAAACTCATCCAAGAGTTTTTTTAAAAAGCTGTGCACCTCACATTGCATTGTTCTGGTATTCCCTAACCAGACAGTGCCACTGCCAATCAATCTTACTATAGGGAGTCCCTAAGGGAGGTTGTGAATCCATCCTCCAAGGCTACTGAGAAATATGTATTTTTAAACACCTTTTTTAGGGGTTTTTTTTCCATACATTGTATTCCACGGTGCATATTTTGGCAGGTATTTATGATGACACCTAGAATGCGTGCATAGATGCAATGAAATTATTAAGTGGGCAGAAATAATTCTATTTGGATTGCTTTACCTGCTGGCAAAAGGCAGCAGCATCCACCACCAGGTCAAGAATATGTTAGTCTTTAGTTCCAGGTATCTTTATCTTAATGAACATGGTGTAGAGGCTTTTGAGCAGAGAGGCTGTTGGTCTTATTTGTTTCTGTGGTAATGAATTCAGAAAATACAACACTTCACTTTAAGAAAGAGTACTTTTTGTGGTTTTGAAATAAACCTTGGCATCTGCTTTATTTCAAAATTATACTTTTAAAAACTCTAAGATTAAACTTTATTTGCAGTGAAACTGATTTGGACATATGTGGAAGAGTAGGTTTCTTTAAAAAAGGGACAATGGAAATTCTTGTAGGTCCTAAAGGCACCTAAACAGCTCATAGAACAACACAAGATTGAGAGCAAGGCAGGAAGTGTTCAGAGGAACAGGTTCTTTGCCGTGCTGTTTCTGACAAAGCTTACACTGTGAGCACTGAAAGTTCTATTTTGGTTGCATCCCTCCCCACCACCACAGTGCTTATGTCTTAAAAAATCCGATTTACAATAGAAACCTCTAAACCATCTTCTTGAAACTGCTCGTCAAAGAAATCTGACAACACCTTATGGGCTTTTATTAAATCAACAAATTTTGTGGAAAGTAAAACTAGTGTTTCATTACAAGTTCTTTCTGACAGTGATTTGCAAGGTTTCTAGGTTTTTAAGGAGTCTGTCTTCTTGTCAGGGTTTTAAACGCAGCTGGGAATTAAGCACCACACAGCTCAACCCTCCTCCTCTCCCTCCTTGCCCTGGTGGAATGGGGGAGAGAATCAAAGGATAATTTGTATGTTGAGACAAGAACAGTTTACTAATTCAGAGTAAATTACAATACAATGATAATGGTAAATAATAATAACAATAGTGATAATAAGAAGTGAAAAAGAAGTGATGCACAATACCATTGCTCACCACCTGCTGACTGATGCCAGTCCACCCTTCCTGAACCCAGACTGGCCCTTCCAGACAACTCCCCCAGTTTATAGACTGGACAGGATCTTCCACGGGGTGGAACATCCCTTTGGGCAGTTTGGGTCACCTGTCTCAGCTGTGCTCCCTCCCAGTCTCCTTTGTGAACCTCCTCAGTGGCAGAGCAGGAGACAAGGGAAAACAAGTCCTTGACTTAGGATAAACACAACTTAGCAAAAACTGTGTTACCAACACCATTCTCATTGTGAATCCAACACACAACGCTGGAACAGCTACGGAGAAGAAATTAACTCTATCCCAGCTGAATCCAGGACACTTCTACAGAAGCACGAGCAAGTCAGTGTGTCACTGACTAACCGATTCTTCCGGAGTTCTCAGTAATCACATTAATTTCCAACAAGCTTTAGACTTTCCACCAGACCAGTTTTGAAGAGAAGCCCTTCAACTGGACTTCTACAGAGTCATGGAATTGTTAAGGTTGGAAAAGGTCTTTAAGATTATCAAGACCAACCATCAACCCAACACCACCACCATGATCAGCACTAAACCATGTCCTCAAGTGCCATATCCACACCTTTCCTGAATATTTCCAGGGATGGTGTCTCCACCACTGCCCCGGGCCATCTGTTTCAATGCTTTACAACCCTTTCTGTGAAATACTTTTCCTAATATCCTATCTAAATCCCCTGGCACAGTTTAAGGCCATTTCCTCTCATCCTGTCCCTCATTCCCTGGGAACAGAGCCCACCTGGCTGCCCCCTCCTGTCAGGGAATTGTGCAGAGCCACAAGGTCCCCCCTGAGCCTCCTTTTCTCCAGGCTGAGCCCCTTTTCCAGCTCTCTCAGCCACTCCAGGGGCTCCCTTCCCCGATTCCGTTCCCTTTCCTGGACACGCTCCAGCCCCTCGGTGTCATCCTTGACATGAGGTCCCAAAGCTGAACATGGAATTTGAGGTGCAAATCACTGGGACATGCACAAGCACGGGACTGACAGAATTCTGTGTGTTGCTGGTTGAACAATATTTTTAATGGTTTTATAAATGCCCTGAGAACAAAGCCACACTGACCGGGGTTTGCTGGAGCTCGCTGGCTCCTGTTACTGCTCCTGTGTACAACCTGTTACAGGGACATCTATGAAAGCATGGCCATAGCCACTCATACTGTGACAGATTTGAAGACAGCCTTCATCTCAAAATTTGAAACGAAATGATTCATTAGTGGTGATATATATCTATGGCATATGTCTGTAGACATAAATGTGTAAAAATTCGGTGTACAATGACTGCATGCAAAGCTCTGAAGCAAAAATGCCATCCTAAGACCAATGTCTCCATTCAATTTAATTCTAAATGCAAAACTTTCCCCTCGAAAATTTTGTCTGACTTCTCAAAGGTGGTGCCACTAAATCTGTCCATTTCTCATGCACTCGGTAGCCTAGCATTTTAAAGTCATATATGAGAGGTCAGACGATCTAGTTATCTAATTTACACTTACACACGTAAGAAAAAGAAAAATTATACCCTTTCCTCCTGGTAGTAG
Source organism: Corvus moneduloides (assembly GCF_009650955.1). NCBI lineage: Eukaryota > Metazoa > Chordata > Aves > Passeriformes > Corvidae > Corvus > Corvus moneduloides. The sequence goes on along the minus strand of NC_045484.1, from coordinate 2,286,150 downwards.
AATTCAAAAACTACTTTAAAAGCCAGAAACACATCTTTTAACAATACCTATCCTTTTTTTTTCCTTCTGTGTCAAAAATTCCTAGGATGGAGGAGTGAATTATTCTAGGTATTTTTTTACATATTACATTACATTTTACATATTACATTAAAGCTTGTAAGAGAAAGACCCACCCCTCACTAATCATTATAAGATTTTATGCATGTCATATCTAACCTAAATCTTGCACCTTCTTCACTCTTTGTTACTATTCAGCATCCCAGATACCTCAAATCTTATTTATTCCACTTATTTAACCACTGATAAGTCTTATCTATATGGAGATTGTTTGCCTTTGATCAATCCTTATCTGAAGCAACTACTTTCAGATTTCTTCTAATAAGAGGACACTTTTACAGTATGTTAAATTGTAGAAGGATAAATACAACAGCCAGAAAGCACCCAGGGCTTACCTATTTCAGTGTAGTTTGCCTAAAACACATCGAGTTTGGTTAAAACCTTAATGTGCAGCAGCTCTGCCTCCTTGGTGCCCTGTTGGTCAGATTACTGTGTCACACTGGCCTTGCTTTGGCAATGCCACTCCACATTTTCCTTGGGGCTACTTTGGAACAGCTACAGTGGAAAGAAATGGATGGTTTAGGTTTGTTTCTTACTCAGATTTTAGCCAGATTCTGCAATATTTGGTTTTCATTCCCCAGCTAGTCTGTAATTGCATCAAGTCCATGTAAAACCCCTAGTACATGGACTTTTTTTATGATGGAATGTTACTTTACTTATTTTTACATGAAGATATTGGTTATGAAAAGCTACCTAAAAATCAGAGGCTCAAAGCCAAGGCATTGTTCCTGAAAGTGGGTTCAACTGTCCCAAAATTCTTATTCCTATATTTCTGGGGTTATTAATAGTGTAATTCATTATAAATGCCCAGATATCTTCAGTGACTTTGCGCTATGCATTTGACAGAGAATGATAAAGAGATGGAAGAAAACTTCCAACAGCAATTAGCCCAAACTTGTCAATGCTGACTTGCAGGAAAACAGCTTAAGCTCATAAAAATGGGTTGATCAGCACAACTTCACCACCAGGCTACAGGTTCTCCTGGGATACTGAACACAGGGAAACAAACAAATATAAATCTTTCCATCCAAACTTATACTGAAAGGCAATTAGGTTTTCTTTTCAAAATATCTCAGCCTTCACCATCTATGAGGTTAATATTCAGAATCACTTTGGCTGCTGTGCCCAGAAATTCAGTGAGGCAGAAGCCCAGCTCTGACAAAAATCATGCTGGAAATAAAACATGGAAGATTTCATTTGAAAGAAGAAGAGGTACAAACCAAGAAGGAATTAGAGTTACAGGGCAGTATTGTAGATGTTTATTGTCTGCTTAAAAGACATGGGTATCCCTTTTTATTATCATAATTTTTAAATTACTTCTCTACATGGAGCTCCAAAGGAATTCAGTTCTTACTGGCTTTTAACTAGGTTTTACCTCTCCTTTTCTGCCACAAGATCAACATTACAAGAAGCACAAGCTTCTATTATTCAGTTCTTACAGCCATTTATAGAGAACTACTGCATGATTGGATTTTTCCTCCATAAATATATATATTTGTCTCAAAACTCATAAGGAGGATTTAACACCTTAGCAGTATTTTCAAGTAAATAGTCCTTTGAGAGCAATGGTGGGGGAAAGGATTGTCACATTTGACTAATATGAAATGTGAAAAGCGAGCCTGCATTTGATGGATGTCTAAGGGGTAAAAAGCACAGACCTTTTCTGTGTCACGGTGAAACGTTACAGCAATAGAGCTGAATGAGTTTGTGATAAGGAGATAATGTAATAATCCTTGCAGAGTGTGCTCAGCTCTGTCCAGAAGAGTAAGTAGCAAGGTGATAAGATCCCAGGCTGGAAGAACTGACTTGTAAACGACAACCTAAGAGAGTGCTGGAGGTTGCAGATCCAAACCACCTGGCTCCTTAAAGATGTGCTTCACTGAGCTTACTGTGAGGATGCAACTGTAAGTATGTGAGCACGTAAATTGGACTTTTAAACGTGGGAAATTTTAAAAATAAGGAAGTTTAATTACAAGGCATAAACAGAAATTATGTGTGGCATTAATGATACAACCAGAAGAGCTACTCTGAAGTCCCTTGCTGGATATTTAGGACTTTTCACGTGGCCTGAGGGTTCTATCAACTAATGAAAATTCAACACTCATTTAGATCACTGTACAACGGGATGAATGTATTTCAGAAATACATTTTCATTTAAAGTTCTGTCTGTCTTTTTTGCTGACATTCCCTTTCTGTTCTCGTTTCCTGTTTTAGCCAATATTTGACATCAAATAGAGCCTTTTGCTCCTATCTGTATCATGGCCATTGTTATGTAAAGTCTTCTGTACAAAAGATGTTTTACTTTTGCCCTTAGAAAGTGTACTTTAACATTATTATTTTTCTTTTGAATTCTCCCCTTAAAAAAAAAAAAAAAAAAACAAAAACCAGAGACCAGATAAGATACTGGAATAATTACCTTTCCTACTGTGTCTTTGAAACCTTAGTTATTACTTGAATATATTTTCCTTATAAATCTACTTTCTACTTGCCAATGCATCTAATGAATAGAACATCAAAGTACATTTTGTCATTCCCAAGGTGTCATATAGGTGTGCATGTGTAAACTTTTGTATTGATGTTTTATGCCAGAACTAATACAAGCACAGTCCTTTTTCAGAAATAAAACTTTTTTTCTGGACTGTTATGGCCTCTGAGCTGCTAGATATTTTGAAAATACCACACAAACTTGAAATTATCCTGAAGTACTAAAGAGAAATTCACCTTCCTCTTAATACGGTGTATCTACTGTCTGCAGATCAATTTATTTTTAATAGAATCCATAGTTTTAATAGTCTTAACCCAGACTACCAGGTTTGACTGTGCCATTATACATCAGGAAAATGTTTTAAAGGTCACAAGGATATAGTCAGTTGCTTTGTGCTTTTTTTTTGGTTTTTTTTAATGTGAAGTGTTAAATGTTTTGGAGTGATGCCTTGCAGTGTGAAGTGGCTATGTATTTTATTATACTTTAAGCTAGAGTTTCCCATTCAAGTCAGGAGATGGAGCATTTCCTGTGCATTCCTGGGAACAGGCAGGAAACCAAGTGTGTCACTCTAATGGAGGGCAAGGATCTGCTGCTGCCTGTGGGGTTATCACTGCCTGGTCAACATGAGGGTCTGGTCCTCAAATCTACACCCATCGTGGCCTTGTGTCATCAAAGGCTCAGTTGAGGGAATTCTTACGGCCTGCAAACCAACATTAAATTAAAAAGAAGCCTGCCATTCTTGTCCAGTGTATCTTGGTGAGAATTCATCACAGCTGTGGTTTCTTGGAGAACCACATAGCACTAAATCTTGAATTGATACTTGTGGCCACTGAAAGATATAAATAATATTCTTCTTAAACCTTAGTGGTGGGCTGCCCTTTATATTCCTGGGCCCTCTTTTTCAATTATGAGCTACAAAACATACGGAACTTTGTCTTTTCTGTCTGTTCAGTGCTTTAGAACTAAATTATTATGCACAATAATAAAAATGCAATGGCAAGCTGTGTCATCCACAACAATAGGAGGCACAACACTTTTCAGTGTTGCTTCAATTTGCACCTTATGGCTAGGCTGGAAGTTAAAATTAAGCTAAACTAAGACTGCAGTGCAAAAAAAGTCAGTTGGATATTCACTTTTATTTAACCTCAGAAAGATGCTCCCTTCTGAATTAAAATTTTGTTTCCGAAGAGTAAACTTTGCAGACCTGTATAAAAGGGAGCTTATGTATTCTGTGGTATGATTATTTACGAGCTGCCTAAGCAGTTTTAAGTGGTTTTCCACCCTTGTGCAGGGTATTGTATCTTAAAACTGATTTGTATTGACCCTAATGAAAGACCTACCAGAAGTCAACGTAATACAATACAAATAACGTATCCCAAAATCAAGGGGGTTGGTTAATGGCCCTTCCTGAATATGATCATTTTTCTTGGCAGAACTATTCAGAATATACACAGTGAAAAAGTAGAATTGATATTTATAGGCAGAAAAAATTCAGAAGACATAAATTTAGCATCTAAACAGAGACACTTCCAAAAGTGCACAGTTCTGGAGAATCTAACATAGAGTGATGCTGTGGAGAGATTTAAGAAGCTGTTGGGCTCTATTTCTATGAATCTCCTGGGAAATTTTCAGTTGTGTCTCCAGCTACCAATATAAGTCGTTGTCTTGACATGTTTAAAATTTTTGGAGATACCTCACGTTGATAAATTGCACATCCAAAGACTGGCTGTGTTCTGTTCTCCAGATCTCCTTTCTGGCCCACAGCACCAGCTTCAGATTTCTACCATTTGATATGATGATATGCAAGTCATTTAAGCTGAAATCTGACTCTGTCAATTTAAGAAAATCTCAGTTAAATTTGACCCTATCAACTGATGATTCAATGTCCTCACACAGATTACCACCACTGTAATATTTGAGTAAATTGTGCACTGAACGAACCATTTTAAATGAAACATTTTACTTTTGCTATTACTTTAATGCATCTTTTTATACCTAGCCAGGGTTATATATTACTAATTGCTTGACCCAGCACTGCCAACTATATTATTATATACTGGAAGCATATAGCTTTCCTTAATTCCTTCCAATTATTTATAATATATGATATGGGATGAAAATCGCTAAAAGGCAAATCTCAATGAAAATTTTAAGAGAGTAATTTGGATAATTCTGGAATTAATCTCTGGAGGCATTTTTCTGCCTAAGATATCTCCTAAAACCACCTTCAAGTCAGCCTGGACAGGAATAGAATAAAGTGATAGAACAAGAGCAAAATCACTATTCATATCATCAGCCTGTAACAGAATCACAGAGTAATCGGAGTTGGAAGGGGCGTCTGGAGATTGCCTACGCCCTGCTCAGAGCAGAGTCAGCTGGACTCCATTGTCCAGAACTTCAGCTACTCAGGGTTTAAGTATCTCCAGGAATGGCATTTGGTGATGCCTTTTGTCACAAGGTCTTACATCTCACAAGGAACACTTCAGGACATCTTTTTCTTGTTACGCTTTTCGGTCACCCTCAGCGTTGTCCAGCTGTGCTCTGAACATCTGATGGATGTTTCCCAACCTGCTTCAGCAATCTGTTCCAGTGCTTTAACCACCTTCATGGTAAAGGGTTTTTTTTCATAGCAGCCATGCTCCAGCCGTGCTCCAGCCCCTCTACCACCTTTGGGGCCTCTCCTGGAACTCTCTCCAGAATGTCCATGTGCCTCCTGTACTGGGAACCCCACGAGTCCAGGAGTGACCTCACCTGTGCTGAGCAGAGCAGAAGGACCCTTTCTGCTGGCAGCACTCCTCCCAGTACAGCCCAGGGTCACATCAGCCCTCTTGGCTGCACACTGCTGGAGCACTGAGGCTTTGTGTTCATGATGCTTTAATATAACTAATTTTTACAAATTTTTTAACAGCCACGTACAACATTGCAGGTCATATAAAACAGACATAACCTTAGTATAAAATGCACTGCTCTCCCAGTTTATTAAGAACTTGAATGTGCTGGAATCACTGGATCTTTTTTATTAGTGTTTGGGTTCACCAATTAATTTCTTTTTTGAGATGTATACACAACACTGACTCATAGATATAAGACAGTGTGAACTATTTTTATTTCAAAGACAAAAAGCAGGGATTAATTTGGTTAACAGAACTGCCTATTTCGTCTTTATTTTGATTCTATATTATGCTTTTTGCTAACATTGTAAAACAGTGTAATTACCAGGGTACAGATAAGTAATTGAAAATTCATTGATCATTTTCCCCAAATGCTGCCTGTCTGCCTCTTTAAATAAAAGCAAGCTATTTGCAGCCAGTAAGAACAAACATGTGACAGTTTTACAGTACTTCACATATAGATTTGCAGGATTTCTATCCTTCTGGATAGAATGGAGCAGATGGGTTTAAGGTCTCCATGAGAGTCTCAGTGACTCAGGTCAACTCCCATTAAACTGCCCAGCAGACACTAATGCTGTGGCATTAGCAGGAATTTAGGTTACTCTTGGTAAAATTATTCTTATCAACACTGTGAGCCTTCCACATTATTTCCCAGACATGTCCATGTAGCATTTCTGACTCTGCTCATTTATGAAAATAGTTCCATAGTGTGTGTTAAACTAGCGTTGTTCCAAGTTTCTGCTTTACACCACAATCCAAAAAAATTAGGATATTTTTAGCCAGACCTCAGAAATACATGGAGTTTCCCATCTCAGGTATAATATGAATATATTCCATCACCTCTGTAGAAAAAGCTGTGCACATCCAACAGAATTTTACAGTTTCACATGGTCTAAGGCTCAAAAAATGCTAGAAGAAGTCCTTTCCATTCTGTTCATTCAATTAATATTGTTATCATTCCAAAAACTCTTTAAGAGAAATTTGAAAGCAAATACCTTGCTCACTCATCATTTAAACATTGAAAAGTCTATTTTAAAACACATTTTTTTAAGTGACTGCTCCATTCTCAAATTCATCAGCAGCATCTACAAAAGGCAAAATTCCTTGAATTGCCACGTATGATTTTCTAACATGTTTTGGCTGTACAGAGATTAACATAGGTAATATTTTTTTCAGTTTCTTATGGCTAAAAATATAAAAAGAAATTATCCTTGGACTCTTAGATGCTGTTGCCAGAACTCACAAGTGCAGAAACATCTGAAAATGAAAAATTATGGATTGGAAGAGTGAGCTAAATTGTTTTCAAGACTGAAAAATAATTACTTAAAACAAACAACCAAAAACCAAAAACCAAACCCCAAAAAACTAAACCCTAAAGCTCTGTTTCACATTTGTAAAAAACCCTAAAAGATAGATTTGTTTTATATCATTTCTTCTTCCTTATGAAGTTGTTTGAAAAATTAATACATGTAGGAAAAGTTTTTTGCTCCTGATCAAAGCAGAGAAACACTGTGCAGTACAAAAATTCATATATGGGATTATAGTAAATACAATTTTAAAATGCTGTTTAGCAGTTTTAAGACTCTGTGTGCATCTTGTATGCAACACAAATATTTTTCGTATAGCCTGAAATAATTTTTACAAACTAGCCTGCCTTAGTAAGAGTTCCTTTCTTAAAAATGCATCTCACACCACACCCTGAAACATAGATTTAGAACACGAAGATTTTAGTTCTAGGCTAGCTGTGTTGAAATGAGTTAGAATAAGAAGGAATTTGGGCCCAGCTAGAGTTAATTAGAATAATTAAGAGAGCTGGACCTGAAATGGATTTGAAGATGTTAGTAACTGATTACCAAATATCTGATGATCTGCCATTTGCATGTTTGCTTAGCTGTGCTTAGAACGAGGAACAGAAACATTGATAAGCTGGTGTAGGGAACAAGGGCAATTACCAATTTCCTCCCTTGGTGGGAACCCATCCAAAAGTCATGCAAGAAGAAACTTAGAGGTCACGAAAATAATTAAGATTGTTAAAGTTCAGAAAGGCCAAAAAGGTCAAAATGAGGAAGATGAGCATACTTCATCTTTTTTGGGACCACTGACCCAATTCCAGACCAGCAACTCAATTCAGAGCACACACTACACATGCTTAATGACATTTAAGCTCGTTTCCATACGAAGCGGAGAATGGGAGGTGTTAATGTTATGAATATGCATTTGTATTTTGGATATTCATAATTTTTGTAAATAAAAAGCTTTGTGTTTGCTTGGGTCGGGGCCCTGCATCTTAGGGAGCCATCCCACACAGTGCCTGGCGCCAAATAAACATACACTTTCTAACTCTAAACTGTTAGAGAGTTTTTGTTCATCCCAGCTGGATATCGATACTAGATTGATAGTCATACTTTGCTAAATCAATCCTAAAATCCTCACTGCTGACGTTTTATACCAGCACATTGAATAGGGCACTGGAAAAGGGACGGAATGTCCCTGCAGAGGGAGTATGGGGCACACCATAAGGTGGGCTAAGGAGCATTATACAACTCCTAGACTGAAGGATGTTCATGTCTCTACATCTTCCTTCTAGGTGTTGTCATATTCAGTCTTTCCAATCTAGTTTCCAATTAGTCCTATATGATGATGCTGTATAATCTCCAAGAAGTACATATTCTGATGATAAAACAGAAATGAAAGTGTGAGGCCTGAGTAAGAGGCTACATTTTAAGCCTTATTTTAGTAGCATCATGTGTGACTGTTCCCCACTGGTTTTTAGCATACAGAAGTCCATCCCAGCACCTTCTTTTTAAACAGATTTATGTTTTGGTGCCAGGGTTGCTGTGTAGGTAAAGATATAAAATATCTCCAAAACCTTTCTTGTCTATACTTAAAGTCTTATTCTTGTAAATGAGTGAGATTTTAGGGGATGTACCAGCAGTGTTATCACAGTGGCTCTGTGTAATTACACTTCATTATCATTAATGCACAGGTGGGTCAATTGAGCTCACTTGCTGGTGCTGTCTTCCTCTGATGAAACGCTTCAAATTCCAGTCAGTGAGACCTTGTTCAATCAATATGTAGCACTGAGGTAACCTACGGTGTCAAGTTGTTCAGGGCATTTTTTAGACAAGTATTCTGCTAGAGTGTCCAATGTCAGAGCACAAAAATCATAAATCAAATATTAAAATCCCTTACTGTCTCAAAAGGCAATAAATTTAACTTTGTGGAAGGACAATTACCCGCTTGACCCACTGAAGTTTTCCATATTCTTGCTGCCTTCTTCCACCAAAAGTTAAGTGAGTGGGTCCCTCTTCAGTGGATCATTTTGCTGTTTGGCTGGTTTCTCACAGAAACTCAGCAGCAGCAGGTATCCAGCAAGTCAGTTCTATCAATGTAAGCAAGCTGCTCTGTGCCTAAATTTAAGAAAGATTCACTATCCCTAAGTGAAGATGAGACATGCTATGTCTTTGATTTGGCCCCAGAATTTCCTACATTCTTTTAAATGAATGTCAAAAAACCAAAAAAAAACCTCTGATTTACAAAATATCCTTTGATTTACAAGATTTCTGCTTTGCAACTGCCGGTAATTAACCTGTCAGGTCAGTAAAAATCCATGGAGAGGCAAGATTTATTTCATACCTAGGGAAACAAGCCTTGCTTGGCTCCCTGAATTCCCTGCCAGTGCTAGAAAGAAAGTGATTTCTCTTTCTTGGTTCCTAAAAGCATTTCAAGAACTGGAAATGAAAATTGCTGGTGGGGGCCTTGCACTGTTGTTACTGGAGAAGACTTAGGTGTTTTAGAAACTTCTTCTACCCTTTTTTCAATTGCTTGTGTCTTGATCCTAATTAAAATTTTTTCACTAAAGCTGTCTTGGTGTGATTTTTTTAATGAGTTTCCACTCACTAATTCCTTTCCCAATATTACCAAAACCAAGGCTACTGAAAAGTAAACTGTTCTCCATTATTTAAATTTCTGTCGATCTCATTCTTAATGACTTCGGAGAATGTGGTTAAAATTTGACAGTGGAGTAGCACTTGTGATGCCTCTGTGCCTCTTAACATCTGTATAAAATTTGTCACAGTTTAAGTTTCATTCCTAACAGGATTAAACAGAAAAATAACCTCCTTTGCAACGTTACCTTTTTCACTTTTAACAAGGACAAAAGGTTGAAGAAGTTGGCTGATGTGAATGCAGAGGTAGCAATAAATGGTGAAACAGGAGGAACAGAGACATGCAAAGGAAAGGTAAGGTCAGGTCAAGAAAACAACGGGAAGGAGAAGCTGGTCCAGCAGCTGGTTGACTGGGGACAAGCAAAAACATTTAATGGTGAGGATCCAAAAGCAAAAGGTGGCTAGGACTCGAGATTCTGCCAGGTAAAGGGCAGAAATGCTTTAATTTGGGAGGATAACTTTTGACTTTGCAACATGGGTAGGGAATATTTACTTGGGATTTATTTGCATGATGAGAATGTTTTGTGATTCAAGAAAATCTGATCTTTCTTTTCATTTGTTCAGTACCAAGGAGGAAAAAAACAAGAATTCAGAGGAAAAAGTATTCATACGATAATGGCAAAAATATGAGACTGTTAAAATTAATAGGAACTTTCCTAGAAAAAGTACTTCCTTCTATTCTCAGCAATAAATTACTGCAAACTCTCCAATTTAAAAAAAAAAATACTCTCAGTGAAGTATTTGTACAGAATTACTTTGATTTAAGTCTTATTAGAATCCCCTTAGGCTTAGGTTTTACAGGGTTATTAGAGCAAATGTGAAAGTTTACATTCACATGGATTTATTTGTTCTGGAATATGCTTAACCAAGTTTGAAGAAGGACAGATTTTTCCATGCCTTTTAGATAAATATTGAGACACACAGAATGTATATCAGAAAGGCCATTTATGAGCTGTAGCATTATTTTTCATACTGGAAATGTAGGCTAAATATTTTCAATCTATAAAGTTCCTCCTTTTTTCTTTTTTTTTTTTAAGCTTTAGCCATTCATCACAGCATGTGGATATGATGAACACACCAAATGTGCAATATATTCAGCTCATCTGAAGGAAATTCTATTTTCCAGCATGAAAGTGAAGTCAGCTTACAGTTCTGAGAATTCTTAGAAGTAAATTATTGTACAAAATCATATGTTGCTACACTAAAATGTAAAGCCTAGAAAACATGAAGCATTGCAAGAAAAGCTGGGTTTAGTGTGAGGAATCTTTTCCTACATTACACAGAAATGATTAGAGAGTAGTTAAATTGACAACAGCAACTCTCAGAGGATTCCCAGTTTTGCCTGCCTGGTACTTAGATTTAGGGAGGAACTCACTGGTGCTGGGTATCTCTGTCCTCACTCTTTAGACACTTTAGACACATCACTCTTTTCTTCTGTCTCCCTCACAGTGCTCTTTTATGTCAAAACCTAAATTTTAACTAAACTTCCAGGTGTTAATGATGAGTAGCTGCTTTAAAAGGTGAGGTAATTCTTTGGGGACAGGTCAGGAGCAGAGGCAGCTCTGAGAGCTTGGAGGGGAGGGTTTTACTTACTATGTATGAGAAACTCCAAGAACAGGAGAAGGTCCCTTTGACCCTTTGCCCAACAGAGTGTGCTTCCACTGGGGTGAGTAGCAGGGGGTGGAAAGAGATGAGCTTTAAAGTCCTTTCCAACCCAAATCATCCTGTGGTGCTCTGACTCTGTGAACGTGCTGGTGACAGAGGATGTATGTTTTCTGTCTTAACAGCAGGATGTCTGATCCAAGTGAATTATCAGTGACGTGTTCCACTCAGCTCAGTCCTTTGTGAGCCAGGCCACCAGCACTGGTGTCACCAAACGGGATGTACAGACATCACAGGACACCATGAGCATGTCCCTGGGCATCTGAACCGAGGCTGCCTCTAGGCAAAAAGGTTGATGTAGAAACAAAAATGCTGTACACGACAGCATCTGGGTTTGTGCCCAACTCAGGTAACAGCAAAATAACTTTAGTCACCTCAGGGGGGCACTTAAGCTGTCAAAATAATTATGCAGCACAAGAAATCATAGAATCACAGAAAGGTTTGAGTTGGAAAGGACCTTAAAGATTGTCTCTTTCCCAGTCAACAATTTTAAACAAATCAAGTCTTCTTCTAGTGCTGCAGTGGGATTTGATATGAATTTGAGGTCTCAATATATCCCCAAGGGCTCAAGAGACCAGAATTTCATGTGTCTTGGCCAGTTTTTCAACCCCCTGGCCAACAAAAGGAGTCCAGAATGCCTTTCCTCTTTTCACTTGTGCATTAGTTTGCCCTAGTTCCCAGAGATTTTTACAGCAAGAACATAATCTGTGAGGTCTTCAGCCCATTAGTGCCATGTCTCACATGGACCTACAGTGCACTGTTCCTTTTTGCTGTTCCCTTAAAACCCCTGCAGCCTTAGAAGTTGGAGTTTGTGGAATTGCTGCAGAGGCATCACTCAGGAGCCTCACTGGGGGCTGGAGGAGCAAAAAGTCTCTTGGATGTTTTTTCTGAGTGACAGCAGAGAGGAACACAGGCCTTTTTCTTAAAGCAGAGACTTGGGTGAGAAGAGATCTTTCAGCAAAACAGAGAAGAAGTTTCACCCCCAGATGAAAGACTGGGGATAAACGAAGGAAAAGTTCCATCAACAAACCAGGCAACCTTGTGGTTATTTCCTACCTTGTTATTTTTTACTTTGACATGAAACTCTGCCTTGTAGTCCTGTTGCAATGTGCTCACACATAATGTGTGTAACAAGAGCCCTTTTTGATAAGTTTCAGAGCTCAGAACTTTCTCCTCCAGAAGCTTGGGGTACTTTGTGTCCTGCAGGGTGTTGGAGCAGATGATGTGTGTCACTTTGATTGGCCAAGCACCCACCTCCTAGATTTGTTTTGCGGGTAAATGGAGAAGGAAAATTTTTGAATGTAAAATTAGATAGATTTTTATCAACAATGCTTCATAAATGGCTAATTAGGGATATTTTTTATAGTATGATTAATTAACAGCACAAATCAAGAAATTAACCCAGCTGAACCAGTTGCAAAACCATATGTATTGAGTTTTCTTGACTGAATTTACTTCCATTGGACTTAAATCCATTTATGGAGCTGATGCAAAAGCAGTGCACCACTTATATTCTGAAAATAAGACTTCAATGTGCAGAAGAGCCTTTCTTGGTAGTTTGATAGGACATTTTACTCACCTTATGCAATATTGTGCAATGTCTGGTTATTTGAAGGACAGCTACTTATTCATTAAAAAAAAAAAAAAGGAAAATGATCAAAATAAAATTCAGTGGCTGAGAAAGCTGAAAATCTTTGAGAATATGAACCCCATTCACTCAGTTTGAAAATGGATGTAACATGTTCATGAGCACAAACTACCAAAATTCAGAAACAGTGAAATTGGCTACTCAGTCGTGTGAGGTCATGTTCTGCTGAACTCCTGACAGTTTCACAGATTCCTTCAGCAGCACAATAAGCCAGTACAGAAACACTGAAAGCCAAACTGTAGAAACTTCAATACAGAGAAAGTACTAGAAAATTATGCTAATAAAGTTCATTTGATGTGAAAGATACTGAAAATACCAGATGTTTTGGAATAGTGTGTTTTGATGTTATCATGGATGTATTATCTATCATTTCTATAGGGAAATCTTCTTGTTCCTCTTCTGGAAGATGCCACAATTTTTTTTTTTTTGAATTATCCCTTCTTCGAGGTAGAGAGATGAGTTAGAATATTTCACTTAGTACTTAACCAATTTATTTTACATCCATAACAATGGGAGTCCAAGCAAGAAACCTCTTGTGTTCTATCACCTCATACAAGCGACAAAAGACTTAGGGTTCCTGAAAGGAGTTTTTGATAGAATTAGAAATGCCAAAAATCAAATGAAAGGATTTGTCCCCCTTCAGTCCTTGAACCAGAGTCCCTGCTGTGCTTTGTGTTCTCTCCTGTTGAGATTCACAGAAGCTGGACAGGTAATTCATCCCATTACAATCACCTTCTCCTGCCAGTAGAAGAAGTGCTCATTAACTGGAAGTGATAATAGCAATTTGGGAGGACTCTCCACCATAAAAAAAAAATTATTTTATTTATATTCTTTCAATCTTGATGCCAAGGAAAGAAACATGCACAAAATGTGGTAAGATGGAGCACTTAAGTGACATTCAGTATTATTTAGAGGAAGATCTATGAAATAACTACACAGTTCATCAAGCAGATGAATATAAATAGTAGTTCCAATGTTTTAAGTTGGCATATAACTAACAAAAGGTGTCAGAAACAGCTGAGTTAAGAAAGAAATAAAGCAAACATCATTCTAAGTTGGAATTACAGTGCCTGTGAAATTCTTAAATCTTTCCTCTGTGAGCAAAACACTGAAGACGCCATAAATGAAAAAAAAAAAAAGAAAAATCTTCCATATTCATTAGAAAGTAACACATTCTAAAAACAACACCAAAGCTGAAACAAACAACAAAAAAGAGCTGTTTGAAATGGAGGGGGATGGCAGCTTTTCTTTTTTAAAATTACAGTGTTAGCAGTGTGTAAATGTTAAACTCTTCTTGAACAAAACTTTTTATTTCATTCTGCTCTGGGAAATGCTGATTTTGAAAACATACACCAGAAGCTGGAAGGAACTTCTTTATGCCTTTTCCATGGTTTTCAGTTCCTTAGAATAAATACAAACATAAAATCATCATGGAATCATAGAAAGGCCTGAACTGGACCAGACATTAAAGATCATCTAGTTCCACCTCCCCAACATGGCCAGGGACACTTTCCACTAGATCACGAATAAAAAATATATGCGATAGCTTGAGGAAATGCTGATTTTTCACTGGACTGAATTCAGGTTTTGCAGTGTATGGATTTCTGTGCCATGATTTTGATTACTTCCACATTGTGCTTGTGGAATAAAGTAATTATTCTGCTTTTCTGTTTGGCTTAAATTCTTAGCAGGAAATGCAGGTGCACATGTGAATTAACCCATAAAATGTATATTTGATGACTGTGTATATGAGATTTCAAAAGGCAAAGCAATTCTTAGACATTGTGAACATATAGGAAAGTTATTTAAAATATGACTTCCTTACTGCTTTATGAGTCATTCATGTCTTGCACACTATCACTGAAGCATAAAAATTTCCAAAATCTGTATTTTGGGGTTCACTAAGTGAATACCTGAATAAAGAAAAGCACCACAGAGTGTTTCAGTACCACGAGCAGGCATTCATTTCTAGACCACTGTCCTCCCTCGTTACAGCATGCATAATAAACACCATGGAATCAGAGAATTTTTGGGGCTGGAAACGACCTTAAAGCCCATCCAGTTCCGCCCCTGCCACGGGCAGGGACACCTTCCACTAGAACAAGTTGCTCCAAGCCCCGTCCAGCCTGGCCTTGAACAATTCCGGGGATTCCGACTCTATGAATTGGGAGTAAAATTACCTGTGCATTCCTCATCTAAGAGCCATCAGTAAATTTTGGTGCTATGCTGCCGAATTCATGAAATGGCTCGGAAAAACATTTGTATTTTCCCTGCTTTAAAGTAGTGAGATAGGAAATACAAGAAGCAAGTCAAAATCTAGTGTCAGCAAAAATATTTTTATCTCTAGGGAGCCTCACTGCTGAAGCACATAAAAATAGAACACAGGTGTACCTGCAGCATTACAGAATAAGAATTTTATCAGAATGGGATGTTAAGATGGTCTTAGTTCCATGGCACTTGGATGAAGTATTAAAAAGCATCAATAGGAAGATGCCACCACCCACCACTGCAGACACAAAAGTTTAAACCCCTCAGACCTTACAGAATTGAACTGCACAGACCATTCCAAGCCCAGTAAGAGATCTAGGTTGATGCATTGAAAATAGCCCAGGGAATTTAGATATTTGCCATTCATTTTGGCTGCTAAATACGCATCTGCTACACAAATTTCTTTGAAAATCTCATAGTTCGTTTTCAAAGATGCGAAGATACCTATTTAATGCTGTTGAAAAACTAATTCAGTAGCTTAAAGAGATTACAAAGAAAAAACAAAAAAGAATGCTGTAAGAATGTGACTTTAAAAGCTACTCTATTACAGATGATAATTTGGTCTTTTCATACAGATATTTAAATTTTTTTGGTATCTTTTTTAAGTTGTTCTTTAAATGGAATATGTTGGTTTTGATTATTGCAGCACTTTTTGCTTTTAATGAAAAGAATGATTTTAAAAATTGAAGCAATTATCTGACTTGTAGTTTATTGCTTTTTAAAAATTTATTATTTCGGCTAATTTTATTGTATTTCATAGGACCACAGAAAGGTTTGGGTTGGAAGAAATCTTAAAGCCCGTTCCATCCCACCCCTGCCATGGGCAGGGACACCTTCCACTATCCCAGGGTGCTCCAAGCTCCATCCAAGCTGGCCTTGGACACTTCCAGGGATCCAGGGGCAGCCACAGCTTCTCTGAGCACCCTGTGCCAGGGCCTCAGCACCAAACATTGCAAAAAAAATGCTTTCTTATCTACAATCTAAATGTACCCTCTTTCTGTTTAAAAGTGCTCCTCTTTTTCCTGTTCCTGCAAGCCCTAATGAAAAGCCACTCTCCATCTCCTGTAGGTGCCTTTCAAGCACTGACAGGCTGCAATAAGGTCTCCCAGGAGCCCTCCCTTCTTCAGGCAGAACAACCCCAGCTCAGTCTTTCTTCGCAGAAGAGGTGTCCCAGTCCTCTGACCTACTTTTGTGGAACACCTTCAAGAGATCCATGTCTTTTTGTGCCCTCAGGACTGGATGCAGCAGTGCAGGTGGGGCCTCACAAGAGCAGAGGGATAAGAGCACCTCTGTCCATTTGCTGGGACCCCTCCCTTTCACAAGGCCCAGAACAAGGTTGACCCTCTGGGCTGCAACTGGACATTGCTGCCTCATGCCCAGTCTTTTGACCACCAGCACCCCCAAGTCCTTCCCTCTCAGGCTGCTCTCAATTCTTTTATCACCCAGCCTGTGTTGATACCAGGGGTTGCCCCAGCCAAGGTGTAGGACCTTGTTCTTGACCCTGTTGAACTGCAGGAGTTTTGCATAAGCCCAATCCTCAAGCCTGTCCAGCTCCCTCTGGATGGCATCCCTTTCT
Source organism: Corvus moneduloides (assembly GCF_009650955.1). Lineage (NCBI taxonomy): Eukaryota > Metazoa > Chordata > Aves > Passeriformes > Corvidae > Corvus > Corvus moneduloides. Next base: position 2,269,556 of record NC_045484.1, on the reverse strand, counting down.
CCGGTGAATCAACTGCACCAGCAGCTTGCTGTCACCTGCAAAGCTGCTGAAGGTGCCTTCAATCCTACACTCACTTCTTAAATAAGTTTATTGAGATATGAAGATATAAATGAGGAGGGACAAAGATTTTTCAAAAATGCTTTCACTCGTAAGTAAGTGCATTTTGTTCTTTATCACCACTTCGCATGTCGGTCAAGGAGGAGGAAATGGGAATCTTAATCAATAATTACTCAAGTTAGTGATACTTGCTTGTTAAATAATGAACTCCTGAACTGCACTAGGAGTACAGTTTTCCCTTTCCTTTTGTCAAGCTTAGCCTTGCACTGAATTGTACATTATAGTTTCCCATCCTTTGAAGCAGCTAAATCATTCCTGCAAAGTCCTTTGCGTTTGTCTCCATTTTGAGAAAATGCATTCTTGAAAAGCTTTTCACTGCTGATGTCACAATTACAATCTTTGTTTTGTTTTGTTTCTGCCTGTAAATGGCTAAATACCGTCTGCTCAGCTCAAAACTATTTTTTCTTTGTATTTATTGCTTTCTTTTTGAAGATGAAGTGCTGTGTGCCACATTCAAACAATAGATTTTTTGCTGTATGCATTGATACTTTGAAATAAAGCCCAAGCACTGCATGACAATGTACCTTATGCAGAAAGTGGTGGTTCAGTGGAAGGTCAGTGGTGAGCACTGCAGGAGCACACGGGTACAGTCTCTAATTAGGAGTGTCTGATGGCAGCTCCCATTCTCATATAAACAGAAAACATCTGCATGCTCATGGTAGTGAGCAGGTAGTGGCAGTCTCAGTCTCCATACAATTTTTTCTGCTTTAATAGCATGTTTAACGCTTCATCTCAGATTCTCAAACTCTAAGCTAAATGGCAAAATAAATTTAAATTATTGTTTTGAAAATAGAGGACATGGCAAGGGCAGCATTTTAGGGGGTAGTGGAAAGGAGACTCCACTGCCACCTGAAACGCTACACAAGCACTTTGCTCTTCACAATGTTTTGCTTTGCTAGGGTGAGAAATATGGAGAATGTATGGTTTTGACAGAGGTATTCACCCATTTCAGAATAGAAACATGTACAGGCAAAACTCTTCCTTCCTTTGGTGATTGAGTAATTTGAGATAATAGTGAAATTTCTTTTCTTCTCCTGCTAGTAGGCTCTACTTTTGTCCTTCTGCTCATAAATGTTCCTCAGAGGAGGGAACTCTTCTCCCCTCAGGTCTCCTTCTTACCACCAGCAACCTAACCAGTGTTGTACATCTGCTCTCTCCTCCTCTGGCTCAAAGATCCTTGATTTTGCTTTTGCAAATTTGCATACCTTCCCAACTGGAATGAAGAAATTGTGTGACCCCAGGGCAGCCCACACTCTGCTGATTGTGGCTTCTGAGAAAACATGACATGGTAGAAAACTGAGGTATATACTTTGGTATCATGCCCGTAATGCAGGGGGATGTTGAAGTCATGACTGATTGGAGACAAAGTCAGTTGTCTCTGGCTATATTTTTAAAGAAGTAAAATTAGGATATGGTGTCTGAGTCAAGATTCAAGGCAATAGGAGTTCCTGGAGACAGCTCAGTATGTAGACAGGCAGCTTGTGGACCTAACCATAAACTGGAAAAAGAGCTTAAAGCCTCATTGAAGACTGGATTCTTGGAGACAGGCACATTTAACAAGAACTGGGAAGCCTGAGGCTCACAAAGTCATTTGTACACCTTGCTGGTACACTGCCAAGCTCAAATTTTTCTCATTATCTTCTTCTCTTCCTCTATTCTTTGTACTTCGAAATCACCTTCCACAAGTTGGGATTTTTAAATTTTCTGTACTAGGCTAACGCAGGTAAATTTTAGGCCACCTCCCTTTATCAGCACATTCTGATAATTTGAGGGTATAACTGTTTTTAACATTCAATCACTTTGTTTTTCACATCAACCTTTCTGCTTTTTCCTGTACCTTCTTGTGAGGTGTCATTTCACCACTTTGTTTTCACCATTTCAGCTTTGACCATTACTGCAGATGAAGAATCATGGAATTGTTAAGGTTGGAAAAGACCTTCAAGGTCACCAACTCCAACTGCCAGCCCAGCACCACCATGTTCACCAGTAACCATGTCCTCAAGTGCCACATCCATACATTTTTCTAATACTTCTAGGGATGGTGACTCCACCACTGTAAATTCCAAATATTTTGGTGCATTTAGGTTATAATAGGTTCCCTGTTATATTCTTATTCTAATCATTCACCTGTTCAATGCATTCCATAGCAGTAACCAGCTTTCTTGATTTCTCCATCATTCTTAGTGATTTGGACAGTTTGACCAAATGTATCCTTTTCTCAGTACCCAGGTTCTTGAGATTTATCAAATGATTGAATATCACCCTTGCTTTGGGAGATTGCTGGTTAATAAATTTCCAACTGTAACTTTTAGGCCTCACCACTGTTCGTGTTTATAGAGCTGCCACCAGTTTCAACAAATACCTCAGGGACAAAAATGGGCTGAGGTGAAGTCCAGAATGCAATAGAATAAAAGAGAATAGAATATAGAATAGGCTATACCGCAATGTTAAAGTAAATAAGTGTAGTCAATTTTCACAATGCTATGAAGCACACTGTGGTAAGGGCCATAAATGCAGGTCTGTCAAGGCTTCCTCCATCCTTTCCCAAACGAACCACTGACAGAGCTTGGAATGCAACAGGGGTTCAATCCAGAACTGTCCCTCATGAAATGTACACTGTCTTCTAAAGAACAACCGTGCCATTTGAAAATGCACTTCAAAAACCAGAAAAGCACAAAGGCACTTAATCATCTCTTCATAATTTAATCTTGGAATGTAATGAGAACTCATGTTTTGAGAGTTTTTATCCTAAAGGACTATTCAGGGGAAAACCATGCAAGAAATGACATTGTGTATAAATCCTACCCTGACTCAGTCTGCAGCTCAATCCTGTTTATCACATCTCCTTGAAACTGTAGGGTAGCTTTATGTCCTAATCTAACATCTTGCTAAATCCTGTCTCAATGTCTTAGTCTTTATGACTTAGTCTTGTATTCCAAGCTTATAACTTAATCTTTGTTTGATCTTTGTTTTTAGAAGTGCAGTAGAGATCCCAGTCCTCACACAGTCATGAAAATAACTCATGTTTTATTATTTTCCTTGTCTCCATCAGTAGAAACCTGGCAGCAGCACAAAGTTATTGGTTAAGTGGTGGAGTTTGGAATTCAAATTGTGTTCCTTTCCCCAAGAGTATGTTTCCCTGTCACTTGGCCTAGTGCTTACATAAAAGCAGTTAGGTTGTTGAATGTCTGTTCTGGTTTGGAAGTGAACTCTATGATGGTCAGAAACACAGAATACTTTGGTTTTTTATGTTCTGCCTGCTTTTTATTGCACTGCTATCTCAGGCAGTGTGAACTTATGGGCCACTTCATATTTGTCTTTAGCAGATTTCAGACACATTCCTACAGAATTCCATCTCCTTGTCTTTTCTACAGAGGATGAAGTACCCTATGGATTACAACAGTTATAGGACTACTTTACAGCAGCAGGTTTACTTTATGAGGTAGAACAGATGGGTTTCTACTTACCTAAGAGCGGGTAAGATTTTCCTGACCGATACAAATCAAAGTTACAACTTATGTTTTTGATGTGTAAGTGTTACTTTTTAATTCATGGGGCAGGACAAGTTCTGAATTGGATCCCTTCGTGCACAAGCAATGTGCTCTTACCAGAATGTAAGAGAACACATTTTGCTCTGGCCTATGTTGAACCATGTCTGAATAAGCAGCTGATGTCAGAAGACCTAATGAAGTCACCTGTGAGCACTCTGTATAGCACTGTCTGAGCCAAATACATCCTGCTATGCCATGGATCCTTAGTTAACTGTCTGTGGCAACACAGCCAGCCAGTCCTGTTAATTCTTAGCAAGATTTGGCAGCTAATCAGCAACGCATCAAAGGAGAAAAACTGACCTGCACATGCTTGATTACACCAAATTTTGTATTAAAAAAATGCAAAGTGTTTAAGTAACCCTCATGTCTTGAGAAATAATATTTCAGTTTAAAAAAAGATTAAACCTTATGCAATTTATCATAAAATTTACTTCAGTCCAGCACATCTCACTGAGAATAGTATTTTTATTGTTTCTTTTTTCCTACTTCCCTAATTTTTGTGAGTTGAGTGCTTTAGTCCTTTTCAGAACAAAGGGTCCTGTGATGTACTTACCACCTTCCATCACAATCTTTAAAGTAAGGTGAATTGAAAATTTCATTCTGAAATATAGGTGGAATCTAGTAGCTGCTGCTTCTAAGCTGTCTGTAGTGATTTTCAGTCTGCTCAGACTTGAAATCCAGAAATGTAAAATTATTAAAGACATAGAAGAACACAAAAAGAGAAGTTTTGGACAAACTTCTTTTTAGGAAGTCTCTTGACTGAAAGCCATTTTTTGACTCCAAAAAGGTATTTTATTTGTTATTTTTTTCATTACATTGTATTAACCTTAAGAACATCAACTGCAGAATAAATGTAGAATAATTTCTACACTTGGTAGAGCGGAAGACCAGCACATGCAGGCTAAAACCTTAGAAAGTTGTTTGGAGACTTTTCTGTTTTGTAATTTCATGGTTGGACAGAACAAGTATTGAGCATGGACAGATACCTCTGACAGCAAGTGGACCTCAGCTCTGCTGATGGTCCAGCCTGATTTATAGCCAATTACAGAATAAAACTGACGAGCATTTTAGAGTTACTTTTGAAAGTATGCTGCTGTTGTTTAGTTCAGAAAAACAGTCTGAAGCATCTCTCCTAGTGCTCCATCTCTCATAGTGCTTCTGTTCGCAAGAATGTCTTATTGGGAGTAATTTTTTATTAAACAGTATTTCAGCTACTGAACCACATTATCCTTGAAGAATCATTGGTTTTACTTAAAAACAAAAGCTCTTTCCTTTGATATTTGCTTTAAGTTGTTTTCACAAAAGCAAATTAGGCTGTGGTGGTCTGACCCTGGCTGGGGGTCAGGTGCCCAACAAAGCTGCTCCATCACTCCCCTTCACAACAGGACCACACAAAGGAAGTGTAACAAAAGGCTCCTGAGTTGAAGTAAGGACTGGGAGAGGTCACAAACCCATCACTGCCACAGGCAAAACAGACTGGACTTGGGAAAATTGAATTTGTTACCAACCAAAATCAGAGCAGGATAATGAGTAGTAAAACAAATCCTAAAAACACCTTCCCCCCACCTCTCCTTCCTTCTCGGGCTCTGTTGCTAATTTTCTACCGTCTTCCCTCCAGTGTCACAGGGAGACAGGGAATGGGGGTCACGGTCAGTTCATCCCAGGCTGTTCCTGCTGCTGCTCAGGGAGAGGAGTCAGACACCTTCCCCTGCTCCGTGCGGGATCCCTCCCGTGGGAGGCAGCTCTCCGTGAACTTCTCCAACGGGACTCCCTGCCACGGCTCTGCAGTTCTCCCCAGCTGCTCCAGCATCCCTTTCCAGGGGCTGCAGCCAGTCCTTCAGGCCCATCCTGCTCCAGCCGGAGCTCCCCACGGGCTCTCCAGCCCCGCCAGCAAACTGCTCCAGCGTGGGCTCCTCTCCCACGGCTCTGCAGGTCCCCGCCAGGAGCTGCTCCGGCACGGGCTGCCCCCGGGCTCACAGCCCCCTCTGAGCATCCCCCTGCTCCGCTGGGGGCTCCTCCAGGGGCTGCAGATGGGATCCCTGCCCCCCGTGCCCTCTGTGAGCTGCAGGGGCACCGCTGCCTCACCACGGGCCGCCCCACGGAACCTCCGGGGATTCTCGGCCGCAGCACCGGGAGCAGCTCCTGCCCTTCCTTCTGCACTGCCCCTGGTGCCTGCAGAGCTGCTCCTCCGCACACTCCTCTCTTCTCCGGCTGCGATTCCCTCCGCACAGGAACTTTCTCCCTTCTGAAAGCTGCTCTCCCAGAGGCGTTGCTGCCCTCACTGCTGGGCTCACCCTCGGACCTGGAGCCGGCTGTGCCGGACATGGGGAAGTGACCAGCAGCTTCTCACAGGACACACCCCTGTAGCGCCCCTACTTCCAAAATTTGGTCGCACAATACCAATACATAGGTGTAAAACCACCAGGTATCTTTGAAAATTAACTTCGATGTTAGCTTAACAAATACCCAAACTTAGTAATTTAACTCCTGTCAGCTACACCCAAGGATGGTTTTAATAAAAAACGAAGGTTCAGAACAGTGTTTTGCTTTGCATGTGTGATTGTTTTCTGCTGCTTGTGAGGAATGAGACAACTCTTAGAAAAAAACTGAAATAATTTATTCAAAACAGAAAAATTGAAAAATTATAAAAATTACAGAAATATAAAAATTTGGGATCCTAGTGGCTCAAGAGGTATGCCCTAGGAGCGCAGGGATTAGAGATCTTCAGGCTTAGACAGCACTGGACCGCTGGTGGAAAAACCTGCAGTGCTGGGCTAAGTTTTAACTAATCCAAAAGTCAAGAAAAAAATTATTAAAGGCTCCTAAACAGGAGTAAGGCTTAAGTACCCAGAACGGCCGTCCACCACAGCTAAAATCTACAGTGGTCTGCACCTGCTCTGGAGCCGACTCGCCGTTTTATAGTGCCTTTGCTCTGCCCCAGTCCGCCCACAGCCCGCCCACAGCACACCCCTTTGGTCCTAAGTGATTGGTGCTTCCCTTTTGACAGATTATCTCTGTCTACCAATAGCTCGTCGTTGTCAGGGGGTAGCAGCAGCTGAAGCAAGGGCGCTAACATGCCCTCATTAAGATTCAGGTTGCCATGGGGCTTGCCTACAGAATAACGGCCAAAGGTCCAAAAATAGCTGTTGGCTGTTAGAAACTGGGGTTTTGGAGTTGGTCCTGGGTCTAAGGTGCAAAGCAGAAACCCTTAAAAAAATATTAAAATACATCTAATACATCTTAAAACATTTGTAAAAGTATACAATGAACATGGGAAAAATAACTCTTACAGTGTACAAGTGGCTTAAAGTTTGAAAAGGGGTTTTAACTGAGAAACTTTTAAATGGGGGATTTTTAACTGGGAATGGTACAAATAAACTACTTTGAACCATTGAAAACACTAATAACAGAACTTGATTTCTGTACCTGGGCTGATGGGTTAATTTTAACATTCAATTAAAACATATTTAACTCAAAATTAATTAAAGCACTTAACATGCAAAGACCAAGCTAATTAGGGATTTCATGTATGACACTGCTCATTTGAAAAGTTGCATTTTTTCTCTTTGGGCTCTGTAAATGTATGTTTAAGATTTACTGCCACTTCAGGACTTCTAAAGTGCATATTCCCATATTCTCACTCCAGTTTTGTGTGTGGAGATCTGATAAACTTCTATCACTAAGATTTTTGTGATAAAGGTCTATTTCATTCAGAACCAGACTGGTTGGCAAATTCCCCATCAGTTATTCTTACTTGCAGTTTACCTGTGTTCATAATTCGAAATGTGAACTGCTGCGGTGCGAGCAGCTGCGACCACTATGACCCCAGAAAAAACAACAGCATTGAAGTCCTCCAGGTCAGGCACTAATGTCTAGGATCACCTCCGTGCTGACGGCGAGTCCCCATAACCCTTAGTTTCCTTAATTTATGTATTACAAGTTGATTGGTTATTGTTCTCCCCGCCTAGTTTTGTGTATAAGGCCATAAATATGTATCCCCTTAGTTGAATATGTATTAGTTCTGGAAAGTTCTATGTTACTCGACGTTCCATTGGTTGTTCCCTGTGATTCCTCCTACAAGTAACTCCCATTGGCTACTTCCCAGTTAGCCCCTCCCCTGTTGCCTTTCCCAGTTGGCTGTTACCCTTATCCCCACCTTTCTTTGCCTGAGTATAAAACCCCTGGACCCTCTTGCAACACTGGGTTTTCCTTCATGGATGTTTCACCTGCAGTCAGGCCTACTTGTGGAAGCCATACAGAGAGCCCCTCCTACTTCTTCACCTCCGCCGACGCCTCTACCATCCTAGTCCGGGGCTTGCTCCTCAGAGTGAGGGGCTCACTCTTTAAATGCTGTGACTAGCCTGTCAACAGCGGGATGCTGTGCCACCCTCCGAGCTGTCCCTAAGCTTGCCCTCTCAGTGAACAGCCCTTCAAAGGCAATGAAAGGAGATGGGGAGCGTACTGAGATTTAAAGTGTTGTATCAGTAAATGCTTCTTAAGATTTTAAACACGGGATTTACGTCCTGATCGACATGTTTTAAACCCATGGATAGGCTAGCAATATGAAAAGTTGTTCAATATTAATTTGCAGCATAATCACTAAAAGAGTCCCAGGATCTGCAAGAATCTGCCTAATTGTGATCTCTGATTCAAATACATGTTTGCAATGTGTACTTTCACTTTATCTTGCAATTGTTCTGGAAGCAATGCTATGGCTGCATGAGTTGATGAGATAATAATGGGTACTGCTCTACAAGGCTGTGTTACACCTAATGCATAAGAGTAATGTGTGTTCATTTTTTAATTACTGACAGTGAGGTCAGGAAGTAGGAAATAAAAAAAGAAAAGGAGATGGAATTACAGTACACTGGCTGAACATTAGCTGGCATGTGCCCAGGTGGCAGAAGAACGTCTGTGACATCCTGACTTGTCCCAGCCCTGGCGTGGCCACAGCCCCAGGGCAGTGACTGTCCCCTGTGCTGGCACTGCTGAGGCCCCTCAAGTGCTGTGTCCAGTTCTGGGCCCTCATGGCCAGAGAGACCTGGAGGGGCTGGAGCGTGTCCAGGGAAGGGAACGGAGCTGGGGAAGGGGCTGGAGCCCCAGGAGCGGCTGAGGGAGCTGGGAAAGGGGCTCAGCCTGGAGCAAAGGAGGCTCAGGGGGGACCTTGTGGCTCTGCACAAGTCCCTGACAGGAGGGGGCAGCCGGGGGGGTCGGGCTCTGCTCGCAGGGAACAGGGACAGGAGGAGAGGGAAGGGCCTCAAATTGTGCCAGAAGAGGTTTAGGTTGGATATTGGGAAAATTTCATCATGGAAAGGGTTGTCAAGCAAGGGCACAGGCTGCCCAAGGCAGTGGTAGAGTCCCCATCCCTGGGGGGATTTAAAAGCCATGTAGATATGGCCCTTGGGAACATGGGTTAGTGGTGGCCTTGGCAGTGATGGAGGAATGGTGGACTTGATGGTATTAGAGGTCTTTGCCTGCCTAAATGGTTCTATGATTCTATTGAATATCTGGTTATATTGCACAAGTCTTTCTCTAATTTTTTCTTCAGTACTTTATTAAGGGCAAAATCATCCACTCTGAACTCCATCACGTATTTTTTCTCCTATTCACCATGTCTTCACTGCATATTTTATGTCTATTTCATGCAAGGAAATTCAAGCAAGTTGATGGAGTTAGAGTGCACAAAGGTTTTTTCACTCCTGATACCAAGTCTGAAATCAGTTCCAACTTTAACAGATTAATTAAAAAAAAAAAAAAAAAAAAGCAGTAAAACAAAAGCCTTTCTCACCAGGACAAGGTCACCAAGCAATCTATTCTCTGCTGCATATTTGACAAACTTCAACTTCCGTTCATCTAAATTTCTCTCACTTTTCATTGTAAGGGTAGACTTTCAGATTAGCAGTCAGTAAGAAATCATGTCTGAAAAATAGGTGCTCGTGGTGACTTACCAACCCTGCTTATGGACCTACGATTTTTCTAGTTTGAAAATACTTCATAGTCCCTTGATTACACCACACCCAGTAGGTTAAGGGTTGAGCATAGCCTGTCCCTAAATGAGAGAAAAGAGTGGAGAGACCATAATTCTATCCAATTTAAAGAGAAAAAAAAAAAAACCTTTATTTCCATAATCCATTATTTCTGTGTTTGGGGGTTTTTATTGACATACCTTGTAGATGGTGGGCTGTGCTGATCAGACAGTGCAGGGACTCAGGCCTTGTCAGCATCATTTAGCTTGCTTGCACTTTTGTCCAGGGGTCAATTAAGTATTGTCTGACTCACTTTAGCTGTCTCAACACCAGATGGTAGTAACAGTCTGACAAACCTCCAAAATCCCTGTGTAACAAACAATAGACTTTCGTGTTAAATGATGCTGGGGGAGGTGTGTGTGCAAGAGATTTGATTACGTTGCAACAGAGGGAAAGGCATAGCCCTGCATAGCTAAGGAATAATACCCTGCACTAGCACACACTTGGGTCTGACCAGCTGGAAAAGCAGCATGGCAGAAAAATCTTGAGTAAGGAATATTCCTTAACTGAGAAACCCTATGTCAGAGACTGAAATGGTTCACACCTTAAAATTTGTTATGAAGGAGTTTTGCCCATTATAGCAAAAACTGTATGAAGAAGCTACAACCACAAGAGCTTCCTTGAAGATGCCTGACTGGAACTTTGGACTGTGGGTAAAGCTGCCTAGATAAAATACAGGAGGTACCTGGGCATTCCCACCTGGCCTGAGGTATATTAACCCCTCGGATTCTGTGCTTTCTGGGGGATCCTCACCTCCAGAAGACAGCTGGAGAGGATCATTGGGACACCAGTGGGAGCCACAGAGTTGTGATACTTTCTTCAGTCTTTCTGTCCCCCCGCCTCTTTCCTGTTTCTTTCTCTTCCTTTTTGTCTCTCTCCTTCTCATTTACTATCAAATAAAATCCATACTATTGACTTTGGCATATAGTCTTGTTTGCACCTTAATTTGGGCAGAGGCACTTCTAGTAATTTTAAGAACCAGACTGTAACACCGTGTCATACACCTGGGATAATGAGCAGATGTCGTGGTTTAGGAATGGTATCCCCCAATTTAATGGTCCAAACCGCATGCCAGGCATCACATCCCCCTCCCCGTATTTATATTTTGATGATCATCCCACACACCAAAGGGCCTTTATCCAGCTTGATCACAGGATGTTTCACAATCATGGATTACCGGGGATGCAGTGTCCGTGGTTAAGCCCACCCCTTGATTACAAGCCCATCTGTATGTCACGTCTCTCCCTGACGGCCTGAGGCATCATGGGCCTGCTGAGCCAGAAATATGTCACCCCTAAGTTGCCAACCCAGATCCACCTGAGACACTTTCATCTTGTCAGCCTGATCCACTTGTCTGTTGTTGTGATGCTCCTCATCAGCCCAGCTCTCAGGTGTGTGATCCACGTGATGTACTTACCCAGCTAAATTCTCTACCCAGGCAGAGATGTCTTGCCATACTTAGGCAGCCCAGATGGTTTTCCATCTGTGCTGCCAATTGGCCTTTTTCTATCATGTCAGCCACTCCCACAGAGCATTTGCTACCGCCCACGAGTCAGTGTAGAGGTGGAGTGTTGGCCACTTCTCTCCCTCTGCGATGTCCAAAGCCACCTGAACGGCTTTCAGTTCTGCAGTTTGACTGGGTCCACCTGGACCTTCAGTAGCTGCCGTGACTCACCACGTAGGGCTCCATATGGCTGTTCTCCATTTCCTGCTGGTCCCTATGGCACAGCAAGATCTGTCAGTGAAGAGAACACGTGGCTTTTCATTTTCTGGTAGCTGATATCTGGCAGGGCCTCCTCAGCACATGTGATCATCTCTGATGATGATGATAGTTAGAAATTTTCACCTTCAGGCCAGTTCACAATGATTTCCAAGATCCCTGGGCAAATGGAGTTTCCTATTCAAGCTCACTGTGTGATCAGAGTGATCCACTTAACTCCACATAGCATCCATGGCATGATGTGTGGGAGCAGTTTTCCCTCTGAGCATCCAGTTGGGGTGCCAGGAGGAGCTGTAGGGCCAGCTGAGGTCCCGTGTACCCAATCCACATGGCAGAAGTTTGCACAGAGCTCCATCGTCGTACACCAACTCATTGGCAGTGGTATCATGGAAAGAATGGGAGCAAACGGTGCTTCAGGTGACTCCCCGACTCTGACAATATAAAGATCATCTTTTTTTCTCCCCACTGACTTCACTTCACTCCTCATCTGTGGAAAGGCTGTCCAAGACCATGGACAGATTGGAAAGACTTGAGCAAACTGAAGAGGAAATGTCCTGTGACCCACAAGCACAGACCAGAGTCTCTGCTGTTGGGAGCGGCCACCCCCTGCTTGTGATGGATGCATGACCACAGAGAGGACATGAGGAAGTGGGGTGGAAAACTCACCTCTGCCTTGTCAGAGAAAGAACAAGCACCACAGGAAATTCTTCAAGGATAAATCTGCTCCAGTTTCCAGTGGGCACGTCCTCAGACAGAATAGGAGGCTGATGTTCTTTCCTATCCTCTTGAAGGGATGTGCTAGTTTAAAAACCCAGCTGGAAAATAAACTCTACTCAAGCTGCTCCCTTCCATCTCACCCTCCTCTGCTACTTCCGAATAACAGGAGGGATTTGAATGCTGACAGTCATACTCAACTTCGGTAGGACACTTTAGACATTTAATTGCATGCTCTTTTTTGTTATCTTAATTTGTAACTTTTTCACTGTTGCCTATATACTTGAGAGTACTTGGGATACCACTTGTTCAGGAAGTGCTTTAACACCTGCCTTGGATGTAGGGACAGAAAAAGCCTTTTTTTTTTTCACAAAAGCAGATTCTGAAAAATCAATCATGCGGGAATATTTATTTTGCAAGATCTGTCATCTCAGTCTCAGTATGAGAGACTGTATGAATTTGAGTGAGTCTTAAAATGTGTTTTCAGTGCAAAAATACTCACCTTTTTTGGGGGGAATATGTTTGATATTAAATCAAATAAATGCTTAAAGATAATTTCCCATTTACATTAATATTTAAGATCGTCTCTACAAGACTCCTGTAGTTACAGCTGTGCACCAGTACAACCTGAGGGCTTCTGCTAAATGAATTCTATTAAGACAGCCTTTTTCTCACAGGAAAACCACACTTGAGTTTACTCATCAGCAATATTTTGGTCTTTAAGCATTTTCTTGTGATTCCGATTTTTTGTCCAAGAATGTTATACTCTACATATACCATAGAAAAGCTCAACTGTGAAAGAATGGACTTTTCAAAGGCCGAAACACAAATACTTAAAAAGCCATGGTGTTGATACTCCACACACGTGGCACACAGTTCCCATCTGGGCATGCTGCCAACAAACTCTTGCCAGGTGATGTAATTTTGACAGCCTGACAATTTTTCATCGGGATATAAAATCTGGGGGCGGTGGGAAGAGAGGGAAAACCAGTTTTTTTGGTTTTTTATGTACATACATGTTTACTATTTAAGCAAAACTACTGCTTTTATCAACTACAGATGTGGGAATATTTAGAGCAACTGGGAAAAAATAGGTTGAGGTTGCTTCTTTGAGAGGAGACTGAGACAGAGGAAGTGGGATACGAGGGAAGCAAAACAGTGGGACTTAAAAAGCCGAAGCAAATAAAAAAACTTCTTCCAGAAGACAGAAAAAGGGATAATAAGGCATTCAGATGATGCACAGAGCTATTTGTGAGTACCTACAGGCAGCCTTGCCCTTGATCTCTGCAGGTCAAAACAGGACAATGAACGATGGTCACGATACTGACTTAGACAAAAATAGAGGGAAAGAGTGACCAGAAAATACCATGGTTTTTGAAACTGAGAATTCTTCCATAATGGAAGGGAGTGGGGTTGACTGATAGTGCTGAGGGTTTTTTTTTTTTCTTTAGACAGAAAAATTGTAAGATTTGGTTTTCTTGAAGTTTAGTCTGGAAGGAAGGAATGGCATGGTGGGACACTTTTCTTTGGATCCAAAAAGTAAAGTTCAAAAATGTATAAGGAGATCTCTCCTTAGGTGTCCAAATAATAGGCACATACAGATCAAAATCCTGAAGTTAATATAGAACTTGCCTGGTTGTAGAAATGACAGCAATCAGAAAATTAAAGAGATCTGTATTGGCCGAAAGACAAGGAGACTTAGGGGTTTCTTTCCAAGCCTACTGATTTTTTCTTTATTAGTTTCTAAATATCCTGACAATCAGTAATGTTTCTAAATGCTGAAGACAGCTTCATGTGTTCTAACAAAAGTAGACCTCACAAAGAGTGGCTCCACTTGATTTAATTTCTGAAGAAATCATTGAAATTCTGCTAAGAACTGATGTGTAGTAAAAGTATTTTTCATGTATGATTGTAGTCTAAATATTAAAGAACTTCTCCTTCAAGTGTTTGTTTTTCAGATCCATGGACAGTAGGAAGATTCTCTCATAGTATGAATAGTCAGGCTCAGGATCCATATCAACCTGTGGTTTTTTCCATTTGTGTCTACAGGAATTGCTTAGGGACAAGCTCACACACACAGATGGGCTTTGAAGGGCTTTGAAAGTGT